>NC_135481.1:192892564-193192564 GCF_052094955.1 Ictidomys tridecemlineatus | reverse complement strand
GAACTAAAGTTTATACTCTAGGACACTGCAGATGATATTAACAGCTACTAACAGGTACAACTAAAAGGTGTAATGTATCTGTGATTGGGAGTCCTTAATTTTAAATAATAGGTAAATGACCTGAGTGCCTTTAGCGATCAAGTTCACTTGTTTTCAGCACTGGCTCACAATATTCATCTAGGAAGTCTGTGAAAAACCCTGAAGCCTTTGGCCCACTTTTGGAGATTCTCAAATGGTCTGCAGTGTGTGTGAGAAAAGGATGACAAATAGGTGTAGTTTTATGAGATTTTTCTCTCTACATGATTCTAATATTTAGCAGGACTGAAAAGCACTGCTTTATCCAACTCCGTGTTACAGAAGACAAGATTCTTAAATGTTCTACATGGCAGGTCCTAGGTTCTAGTAGAGGCAAAACTGAGATGAACTTAAATGAATCTTTAATTCGAGTGAAATGGGTGGTAAAAGATATCAATGACAAGAAATATATCTCATCTTCCTGCTACCCTGAAAAAGCATGTTAGATAGGTAAAATATGAAAAATATTTTTTTGTGGTCTTCCCATCAAAAAAGGGAATTCTCCCACCCCCATCTCTTGTTCATGAAATGGTTTGACAGAAAAAAAACTGACCCTGTGTGAACCCCAGAGGAGCCTAGAATTCAAGTGGTCTTGCAGCTTCCACTGCTGTACTCTTGGGTGTTCCCTGAGGGCGCCTGGCGAAGAAGCTGCTCCAGCTTTCTGGAGAGCCCTGCAGAGAACTGAGACCAGCAACAACTGCCAAATGTTGCAAAAACCCCAACAGAAGCCTGCTGAGACGCCAACAGCCAATCCACAGTTATGAGAAATGATGGATACTTTGACAAGACAGTAATAGAAAATTGGAATAGTAGGTTTTGTTTCCATCTTAAGATGAAGGAGGTAAAGGTCAGAAAAAGTAAAATTGGAAGTAAATGACAAAGAGGATATCCCAGGCATATCTGACTGCAGGGCCCTATATTCCCCCAAAATGGAATATACTAGTTTATGTTGCTTAGTAAAAGTTGGCATATTTTTTTTACTTAAAGTAATAAAAATATAAACATGGGGGGAGGGACCTACCTATCCAGCCTCAAAATATAGATGAATAACTCAATCAAATCAAAACTGAGGTCCAGTAGAGTAACTTTTACTGAACCAGACCATTTCTACCAAAAGTTCGTAAGTTTTTGATAACTGAAAAACATCCAAAATAAAACACACTGAGCAAAGGAAAAAGTGTAGGTAAGAAGCTACACCTGGGAATATTTATTGGCACAAATGAAGGCAGCATGTAATTTCATCAAAATAATATATTTCCAGTAGTTACATTGAGAGAAATTATAGTACACGTATATACCTGATTATTTTTCTTTTCAAATCCCAGCCATATACACCACCATTTCCTTTGTAGCGAGTTCCAGAGACAATATCAAAATTACCCTCTTTTTGCTTCCTACAGGGGGAAAAAATGTCAATGAGAAAAAGCTACTGAGCTCAGTAGGCATTTCCATAAGCTACACAAACAGAACTTTTAACAGAAAAAGAGAAAAAAACAATGCTAAGGAAACAGACGAATTATTTACCGAAAGACCTTACAGAATGAGGAATTCAACCCTGTTTTTCTTTTATTTATCTTAAATAAATGAAGGAAAAACTATAACATAGTACTATTTGCTGACTATACCATGTAAAACTATCCTTAAAAGTGTTAGTAAAATTATAAACTAGTCCTTCTACCACCAAAAGTGAACACAATGCTACAACAGTCTGGTCCCTCTAGATCTTTCTCTTTACTTATAAAAAAATAATCAAAGGGGTGCCTCAAAGTTTTTGGTTACATTTACAAAGATGAAATCCAAAAAAAGTCCACCTTCTGACTTGCTTTTTGTCAGCTAATAATATACATCGCAGAATCACAGATACCTCCACAGGTCAACAGAAATCTCCCCTTTTTAAAAAATAGTTCCAATCATTCAAGTCAGACATCTGTGATTATTTTCACGGTGGGTTCCCCACCCCAGTGACCAAAAAACCCCATAACGAACAATGCCACAATAATCATTCTTAAAAACATTTACCATGATGCTTAAGAGTCCCCCAAAATGGAATATACTAGACAAAAGCTTATTCATATTTCTGATACTGCAGAAATCATTTCCCAAAAGTTACAACTCATACTTTATTCAGTAATATTTGAATGTGCCCATTTTTTTTAAACCTATAAGTACTAGATGTAACTGCTCTAAAAGTTTTAAATTTTGAGAAACTAATGGGTAATAGTTACTTTATTTTGCATTTCTTTGCATCCTATGGTGAATATTTTCTCTTATGTTTATTAGCTGCCAGGCGCAGTGGCACACACTTGTAATCTTAGTGGCTTGGAAGCTGAGATGGGAGGATGTTGAGTTCAAAGCCAGCCTCAGCAACAGTGAGGCACTATCAGTGAGATGCTGCCTCTAAATAAAATACAAAATAGGGCTGGGGATGTGGCTCAGTGGTCGAGTGCCCCTGAGTTCAATCCCCAGTCCCCCCTCCCCCCAAAAAAGTTTATTAGCCATCTGAATTTCTTCTACATGTTGCCAGTTTGAGTCCAAAATACAATAGAAAATCTATTCCCAGGGTTCCATTTCCTTATTAGGTCAAAGGCGGCTTTGAGTTATTAGAGAGATAAGCAGAAAAGGTCTAAGCAATTTTATGTAGAGATCAAAGGATGACAGTAGTTGGCCATTAAGGTGCAGTGAGACAGCTTTTCAGCTCTGTGTATATTGAGAAACAAGAGGACTATGCCCAAGGTCTGAGAGCATGGGGTAGTGGCATAAGATCAGGTCAGAAAGGCAGGAGCCACTTATATAGGAGTTGGAAGGATGAGGGAGTTTGGATTTTTTCCTTCAGGTGTTGAGGGTAACTCTGTGAATATTCTAAACAGGGAGTGATATGATCTGATTGTCATGTCAGAAGTTTATTCACAGAGGTTTTGTCATCTCTTGGGTTTTTTAAGATTATATCACCTGCAAACAAATACAATTTTGTATCCTTTACCAATATCTAACTGAATTCTTAACTTACTGTATTACCTAAATCCATGTTTAATGTGAACTGGCCTACCTATTTGAATAAACTTATTGGAAATGATTGATAATTTCACTATTGGGCATAACATTTGTGTTAGGACTAGGTCATTTTATTCATGCTTAAGTAGTTTTCTTCTATTTCTATTTCAGTTCTTATTAGAAAATGTAACAAATAAAATACCTTTTAGTATCTATACACAATCATGCTACTTTCTCTGTTAACATGAGGAATGATTTATACTCCTAGAGTAAACCCTATTTGCTGATAGTGTCTTACTCTAATGATTCAAGGCTTCCTTTAATCTTTCTCTGTGCTCTAAAAGAATTTAGATAACAAAGGAATGATCTGTTCATTCATTTCTCAGGGCTCCTAATTTATATCAGTCACACATCTACCTACATTTGTGAGTCTCAAATCTATATGTTGGTTATATTTTAAAAGAAAAGTTAAAATAACATGTACATTTTTAATTCATGAAAAAAGTCCAAAATCAATGTAAGAAAAATGTTTTCAATTGTAACTCTTTTCAAATATTAGAAACAGTACCTACCTAATGAATTCAGGAATAAATTTTGGCTGAAATTTAGAAAAAATAAACAGTAAGTCAGTAAAATAGGCTGAAAGTATCATAAATAGCTAATAAAAAAATATGCCCCTTACATGGTGAGAGAGATCAGCATCCATAATAACTATGTAGTTTCCTGTGGCATGTTCCATTCCATGAATATACGCAGTTCCTAAAAATGAAAGCATTTATATCCATTAAAGAGTATCAGTAGACACGCATTGGTATACTTTTGAATAGGGAAGAAATTGTTTAGCACTTGAAAAGCATTATCAGTTTTCTAAAAGTATTACTAATAAGTTGGTCAGTTTCCATCTTAAGTATATAGCTGGGTATCTACTCCATATTCAGATGTCAATTTACTAGATCCCATCTATATTTTAGTTTAGCAAAGAAATAGTAAGATAGTCTCAGAATATATAAAAATTATCATATTCTCATGGTTTAAAAGTCATATTTATGTTGATACTTCCAAGACACTGACAAGGCCAGATACTTCTCAGTGCTCCATATATTCATAGAGGCAGCTGTCTCCACTTGCATATTAAGAAATCTTACATGTAATATTCCAAAATCACCCCTAAATACCCACCGCTTTATAGGCCACCTTTCAGGAAATTACCAACTATTTGAGTGTTCCACCCACAGGTCTAGGGGTGACCTTTGATTCCCTACCTTACCCAAAACTTTAATTTCTAAACTATTTTTAAGTCCTAATGATTCTATAGCCAAACCCTCTCCCAATTCCCTTCTTTCCATGCACTACCTTCTGATGCCTGGGTCACTACCTAACATGCTTCTCTGCTTCTGCTCTTCCCAGCAGTCCAAGTCCATTTTCACACAGTGGGAAGAAGCGACTATAATCAGTTAATTTCTTGGCAGCTTTCATGGAAGTTTCCAGATTATTCCAATCCCAAAAATGTTGAGAGTATGTTTTGAAAAATATTTTTAATTGTAGATGGACGCAATAACTTTATTTTTTATGTGGTGCTGAGGATAGAAACCAGACTTTCACATGTGCTAGGCAAGTGCTGCACCACTGAGCCACAATCCCAGCCCAATACTGAGAATGTTTGATGATGCCAGGGACAAACGGTCTTCTGAACAGCAGCTTTAGTTCGTAAGAACTATGTTTTTTCCATAATCCCCTGATTTTTCATTATGTATACCAATTCTCAACATGAGTAACTGCGGGCAGTGGCAGAAATAAAGGCATTCATGGTTTCATCTCAATTACTGAGCTCATTTGAGATATTCTATAATGTCCTATATTTAACTGGAAAATCTTTCTATTTTAGAAATAAAAAATAACTTTTAAACTTATGCCCAAAGGTGCAGCTAAAGCAATATGCTGGTCCATGATATGTGTTCCCAGACTCATTTTCTGGCCCTTTTCTATGCTATATTGTAGAAACCACATTTTCCAGGTTCCCTTATCATCTGCTTACAGACAATTAGTGAGGTACAGGTGCAGACTATGAGGAGGGAGAAGGACAGTCTACGTGTCCTCCATTGACAGGTTATTTGGCAGGACTACCTCATCATTCTAGCTCCCTCTGGGCAGACCAGGTTTTGGGGTCTAACCTGCCCCCACGCCCCTTCATTGCTCCATCTACAGGGGCAACAGTAAGGAGCCTCCAGTTGTTATTGACTTCTTAGGAACCTCACTGTTCCCTTTGGCTTCTCAGCAATTCCTTCATCTGTGCAACCAAATTCTTTGTATTAAATTCCCTATACTCAAAGAGCAGTTTGTTTTTCTGAGTGGGTCCTGATTGACAAAGGTGACCCAAGTTAAACTACTTAAATGTCATAAAGATCACATTAAAAACCACCACGTTGCTATATCTGGTCCTGTTCCAAATTGGGAAATTACACACTGGATGAGTTTACCAAGGCAAGTCGCAGGTATGAGGGGGTTAGAGGGTCTACTTACCTAATCCCAGTTTTTTCTCCCGTGGTCTTAGAAGCTGTAGGAAAAAGAAACAATACTTCAGTAAAAAATCTGACTAAATTTTATCTTACCCCTTCTTGTAAGTGCACATTCATTTTAACAGAAATAATGCATTTATTACCCTTAAAGTAGCGTATGCTTAACATTTTTTGCCAAAGTAAAAAAAAAAAAAAAAAAAAGGTGGTAACAAACCAAATACATTAACACAGCTTTTCAGAAAGGCAACATTCTTTATCCCCAACCCTATAGGCAAAGCATTTTTTTCTGGCACTATCCACCATATTTTAAACAATATTAATTTTACATCTATTACTACATCTGTCATTTAAAACAATGATGCCTTTTGATGCCTTCCTACAAAATTGATGCTATAACTCATTGTTCCATACCTTTTCAGAATAGCTGATAGCCACATTATCCTCCTGATTCCCTGTGATTTTCAATGCTGACATCACCCTTCCTTCATGAACTTAATCTTAACTTCACACTTGGATGACTTCATCTCATTCTCTACTGCTCCAATAACAAATTATGTTCCTAACAAGAGGTGAAGTTTTCCTCCTTCTTAACAGTTTTCCAATTACTTAGTCTTGTAAACTTTTTGCTTCGTATCTGGCCCCTGATTTCGTTGTTTAGCATTTTCCTCTGGCTGGAAACTAGTGAGCATATCTTGTCCCCTTCTGAATTTGGCTGTGAATGAGCAGGTCACCGCAGACTGCCAAATCTCTAACAAAGCCTTCCCAGTTCAATTCAAGCAGGACAGATTTCTTTTCTTTTTGACAACATGCAAAGGTCTTGGGAAAGAACAAAGATGGATACAATTATTCTTGTCCAATAAGAGCTTACAGGGAGGAGAAATAGACACCCACAAGTCATTGAACAGAATCAGACAAGACACGTCAGATCTCAAATTTTGATTCTGTGATTGATAGTTACTGACAAAATACGAGTACCTGCTCTAAATAAGCAAAACTTTTAAAGCTCATGACATTTTCTATAACCTTGTTTCAGCTAGAAATTCTTTTTGAAAAAGATCACTTTATTACTTATAATTTTTAGAATGCTCAAAGGTTTATATCCATCATTAAACAATATTATGAAATAGTTAGAGGTAATGTGGGTATATAGTAACCTCTTCAAGATATCATTAGAAGTACTAATGATTATATTTGTGTTTATAAAAGGAAAACTTACTACTTAGTTCTACAGGCATATGCACAAAAATACAAACTGTTGACCTGAGTCTTTTCTGGGGGAAGAGACTGAAATGCACATTAAAAAATGCTTATCAAAGGCAACTTCAATGTTACAGGTAATATTTACATTTTATAATATGTTTAAGCTCGAATTGTTTCCACCTAGCGTGCTTTACTTTCAACCTTAACCAACCAACCCTACCTTTCCACACTCTCCGGATCCTTTTCTGCCTCCTCACATCAATCTGACAGCTCCTTTTTATGTAAGGCAAAATACAGTGGCAGATAGGACCTGGACTCTTGAGCCATGAGACTTTGATTTGAATCTCAGCTACACTGCTCACTAGTCAGGATCCTGGGCACATATAGTGGCACGACGAAACTCTATCACGGGGCTGGAATGAGGAACAAGCAGTGAATTCCTGTAAAGTGCTTGCAAGAGTGCCAGGGATATATTCTGTGAAATATGCTTACTTATAAAATACTTCACGAGGGGCTGGGGTTGTGGCTCAGCGGTAGCGCACTTGTCTAGCACGTGTGAGGCCCTGGGTTTGATCCTCAGCACCACATAAAAATAAATGAATAAAGTACAGATACTGTGCGCAACTAATTCTAAATAAAATAAAATACTTCATGAAGTACAATAATTTGAGCAACAAGAAACCTTTGCAAGATATTCTTACGAGAAAATCTTGAAAAAAAAAATTAGTAAAAAAATATTCCAAGTAAGCTATGTGACTGTATTTAAAAACACAGGCAGTTTTAAAACCCACTGTACACTTTAATACCATCAATCAAAAGTAAAGTATGAATATTTTGAGGGTTATGACATTATTGCCAGCTGAGATTTCAGAAAACTATGTCAACCTATTCTAGGATCAATAGATTTGAATCCAACCATTTACCATACTTTCAAAAACACTGGTTTAAGGGCTGGGGCTGGGGCTGAGCAATAGTGTACTTGCCTGGCATGTGTGAAGCACTGGGTTCGATTCTCAGCACCACATATATAAATAAATAAAATAAAGGTCTATCAACAACTAAAACAAAAAATAAAAAACACTAGTTTAAAAAAAAAAGAAAATAAACCTTCCACTAAGAAAGGCTAATTATACTCTTCTATTGTGCAATTCTTAGTGAGGCTCATTTTTTCCCCCACATTGACTGGTCATTTATAGCTCTTATTTTATGAATTATCTGGTTAGGTAATTATTTGGTTAGGGTACTAATCTTGTTAAATATAATATTTTTGTATTTGAGGATAAAGTTTAATTATTTTAAAGTAACCAAATCTCTTGAATGTACAGTTATTTGATGTTTTAAAATATAACCGATGTTTTAAAATATAACAAATATATTACATTTTATTACCAGAACATTTTCTAAAAATACAAAATTACAAAACATGTTAAAATATAAAAATTAAAATGCTAAATGTTCTGAAAAGTTATTTATGTTCCACATATAAATAGTCACCTTTCTAACCTACCTGCAAATAGCATTCTCTACTAAAGGATGAGTACGCGAAAGGGCAAAGAAAGACTCACACAAATTGCAACTTGATTCTTTGATATTACTTGTCAATTCAACAACATGTTTTAATTTTGCCAAAGAAAACTCATTGCAGTAATCAGTCACAAAAACAGCATTCATTCAGGGGCTGGGGCTGTAGTTCAGTGGCAGAGCACTTGCCTACCATATGTGAGGCGCATAAAAAATGAATGAATGAATAAATAAATAAATAAAATAAAGGCATTCTGTTCATCTACAACTATTAAAAAGATGAAAAAAAAAGTATTCATCCTAAAGTTCACTCTTTTGCTATAAAATTATCACTAACCCAACACAGCAATGATATGTAAAATTTTAAGCAGAATGAAAAAGCATTTCATTCTCAAGGGCATAAGTTGTTCTTTTTCTTTTCAGTTCTAGGCAAATAGACTATATTTAAGCATTGTTCATTTGTCATCTTTTCCATATACAAACACAATTCATATGACAGAAAAATGCTCATGTAACTTACAATTTTGTCGGATCCATAGATCTTTTCCAACTGTTCAGCAACATCCTTTGTTCCATCTGGGCTTCCATCATCTATGATTATAATTTCATAGTTGATTCCACTAAAATTTAAAAATTTGAATTTGTATTAATGTTTGGAGACTTTTTCAAATTTAAAAATATTTTAATAATTGATTTCTAACTAGTATAAGTGAAGACTTACTGTCATATTAGTCACTAAAGAAAACTTCAAGTATCAAATTAAATAAATGCCAAACATTTAATACTTCACCTCCAAATCTAGTAAATTGCTGGAAAATGCTATTATGATGACCCAAGATATCAAAACATTCTTACACAGAAAAAATACACTTTATTTAGAAAATCTTACATTCATGTATCATACATACATATCACATATGATATCCTATGAAATTTATTTACCTACTTTCCAAGTGAAAACTTGGAATCTTAATATCAAATCTTAGGTATGTAAAATATTTCAAAAGTACTTAAGTGGCAACTCAAAACAAATTGAGTATTTTGAATGAATATCCTTTTTAGTTTAATAAAAAAAGCAGATTTAAATATCAGGAATAAATCTGACTTAATTTCACTCTTAAAAAATGTTTAGAATAGTGTTCACAATCTTTTAAATGCCTGCTTCAAACAGTAGGACCCATTAACTCACACTACAAAATTTTTTAAAAAAAGCACAGTAGATTTATAAGAGATTTTATTGTGCTTCAACATTAATATCTGTTACTTTCTATTAACTTCACATGATAGTTTCTTTTCTATTTAAAAAAAGAGCCAACACAAAGTATTTATTTGGTGAATAAATACTTTATGAATGCATACTTAATCACCACCCTGCTTCCCTCTATCTCCACCTTCCCCTTTAATAAAGACATTGCAAAGTTAAAGGGGAAAGGAAGAACACAAAACTGCTACCTCTTGATTTTGCTGTAAGCAATATATGCAAAGAAATAAAACAGACAACACATCCCACTGCTAAAGGCCTAAAAAAGCCAGCCCCAGCAAACTTAAAATATAAAACAGCCAATCTATTCCCCTATAGATGGCTACTTCGCTTTCCCACTGAGCTCTTAACTTTGGGAACAACTTTTAACACCCCAAACAGTTAGATGAGCATTCTAGTAGAATGCTAAAATAAGTATCTCTCTCAAACAAAATGGAGTTATTCATAAGCAAAATTCTCCGTGTTCAAATCAGCCAAGTCACCTTAAGGTGAGGCAGCTTAAATAAAGCTGAGGTGACAATGTGATCTGCACCTACAAAAGTATTAATGGTTTCCTTCACTAAACTACATTTTGATTTTTAACAGCATGCCCAGAAACCATTAAAAAAATAAATAAATAAACTGTGCAGGGTCAACAGTAATCTCAACTGCTCTGCTGGGGAGGCTGAGGCAGGAGGATTGCCAGTTCCAAGCCAGCCTCAGCAAAAGCAAGGTGCTAAGCAACTCAATGAGCCCTATAAAATACAATATAAGGCTGGCGATGTGGCTCAGTAGTGGAGTGTTCCTGAGTTCAATTCCCAGCACCCCCATTTTAAAAAAAATTAGAATAAATTGAACTTCATAATATACCCACTGACATGTATGCACATATACCTGTATGTGTGATGAAAATCAGACTATAAACCTAGAACAAGATTGGCTACATGATTAATTTTTAATTTGGAAAGAGCGTCAGAATAGAATTAAAAAGACATACATCTAAAGTGGAAAAGAGATAAGAGTTAAACTTTGAGGAGCCTTAAACGTGCAGATAGTTATTCCAAGAAATACGATCAAATCAGCAAAATGGTTTCCACCAAGTGTTTACAACAACGTAAATCTAGTAATGCTCAGGTTGGCTGACTGTAAAGCAAAAGCCAAAACAAAACCAAACCTCTGGAAATAATTTGGTTACTGACATGACCTGGGTAAATAAATGATAACATAGCCATATGTGCTATCGCCTAACTTTTCAAAAATAATTTGCTACGATCGTACGTGTTGCTATGGAAAAACGTTTACAGATTTTCGCAGCATGATCGCATTTGTCCAACCATCATACAAATTACTCTGAGCCGCCAAGATTCTCTGATTATTTTTTTTTAAATCGCACAACACTTCGAAATTGAAACTCCAAAATTCTCCTTTCTAGAAACCCCACCAAACACCCCACAGGGCTCGCCGAGGCCGCCCTGCTGGCTCCTCGGCGGAAAGGCGATCCCGCCCGCGGCGGTTCCCTCCTCCACGGGCCCAACCTCACGCTTACATAAGCCCTCGGCGCCGGGGCGGGGAGGAGCGCGCCCGCTCGGGCCCGGGCTCCGGCGGCCGGCCGTGACCACCGAGGGGGCGGCTCCGGCTTTCAGCTGCGCCCCAGGTAAAAGTGGGGGGGGGATCAGCCTTTTAAGAAAAAAGCCGCGAGCGGGGGCAGAAGGCGTTCGTCACCAGGACCGCGAGCGTTTCACAACACCCGGGAGCTGGACCGAGAACCCAAGACACGAGAACACCCGGCAAGTGTCCGGCTTTCCTTCCTCGCGGGGTGGCCTCCTCCTCGAGGCTGCCTGCGTGAGCCCGGGAAGACAGGCAGGGCCGCCTCGCGCAGCCAACCGCCGCCACCCAGGCCGGCGGAGCCAGCTCATCCCATTCCTCGGGGAGGAAGGTCGGGCGCGCTACCTCTCGGAGAAGCTCTTCACCAGCAGCCACACGATGAGCGGCAGGTTCTCGCGCTCGTTGTAGGTGGGTAAGAGCACCGAGTACTTGTCCTGGCGTCGGGAGCGCCCCTCCGGCTCCTGCCGAGAGCTGGCAGGACTCCGACGCGACTCCACGGAGGCCATGGCGGAACAGCGCAGGACGCCGGAGGCGGAATTACGTCACGTGGCGCGGAACGTACCAAATCCCGGAGGAGGGGGGTGGCCTGTATGACTGAATTGCACTTCTTCCAGGCCCTGTGCGTGATTCAGTTGGAAGTAGACAGGATTCGTGAACCTTTTAAATTGAGTCGGAAGACTTCTTCAGGAAATGCCTACCTATTTGTCTCCTTTACTCAAGTTTATGAAGTTGTTTTAGTTTATTCCAGTCGCTAGGAGAGAGTAAGTCGGATACGGAAGTGCTTCTTAGGGCCATATCCGGAGGGGTCGCCATGGCTGCCCGGGAGCAGGTGCTCGCCTTACAGGCTGAAGTTGCCCGGCGTGAGGAGGAGCTGAGTTCTCTGAAGCAGCGGCTGGCGGCAGCTCTTTTGGCAGAACAAGAACCTGAGCCAGAACGCCTGGTTCCGGTGTCGCCGCTGCCGCCCAAGGCCGTCCTGTCCCGAGAAGAGATTCTGCGCTATAGCCGGCAGCTAGTACTGCCTGAGCTGGGCGTGCACGGACAGCTGCGCCTGGCTGCCGCGTCGGTGCTCATCGTGGGCTGCGGTGGACTCGGCTGCCCGCTGGCGCAGTACCTGGCTGCAGCCGGCGTGGGCCGCCTTGGCCTGGTGGACTACGACGTGGTAGAGATGAGCAACCTAGCCCGCCAAGTGCTGCATGGCGAGGCACTGGCCGGACAGGCCAAAGCCTTTTCTGCCGCCGCCTCGCTGCGCCGCCTCAATTCGGCGGTGGAGTGCGTGCCCTATGCTCAAGCGCTTACCCCAGCCACGGCGCTGGACCTAGTCCGCCAGTACGACGTGGTGGCCGACTGCTCCGACAACGTGCCCACACGTTATCTGGTTAATGACGCCTGCGTGCTGGCCGGCCGTCCTCTTGTGTCGGCCAGCGCCCTGCGCTTCGAAGGTCAAATCACAGTTTACCACTATGACGGTGGGCCTTGCTATCGCTGCGTGTTCCCCCAGCCACCCCCAGCAGAGACGGTGACCAACTGTGCAGATGGTGGGGTGCTCGGTGTGGTAACTGGGGTCCTGGGCTGCCTGCAGGCGCTAGAGGTGCTGAAGATCGCTGCAGGCCTGGGTCCCTCTTACAGTGGCAGTCTGTTGCTCTTTGACGCTCTTGGAGGGCATTTCCGCTGTATTCGGCTGCGGAGGCGCAGGCCCGACTGTGCAGCTTGCGGGGAGCGCCCCACTGTTACCGACCTGCAGGACTATGAGGCCTTCTGTGGCTCTTCAGCTACCGATAAGTGCCGTTCCCTGCGGGTTCTGAGCCCAGAGGAGCGTGTTTCTGTCACTGACTATAAGCGACTTCTGGATTCTGGGGCACCCCATCTATTGCTGGATGTCAGGCCTAAAGTGGAGGTGGACATCTGTCATTTGCCTCATGCCCTTCACATCCCTTTGAAACATTTAGAACGGAGGGATGCGGAAAGCCTGAAACTCCTGGGAGAAGCAATCCAGGAAGGGAAGCAGCGTATTCAGGAAGGGGCTGCACTCTCCATTTATGTGATTTGCAAACTAGGAAATGACTCCCAAAAAGCCGTGAAGATCCTGCAGTCCTTAACAGCAGCCCAGGAGTTAGACTCTTTAATGGTTCAGGATGTTGTGGGGGGACTCATGGCCTGGGCTGCCAAAATCGATGGGTCATTTCCACAGTACTGAAGTGACTGTTGTCATACCTCAAAGATATATTTATTTACATCCTTCCCATAATATGGAGAAGAATCCAGTATTCTTTATCTGACTACATGACCTCCTTTTTATAAGGAGCTTTTTGGTTGTAATGTAATATTAATGGATTATAATACCTTCTCTGAGAACCTCCTTGAGTTTTCAGCATTTAGAGGGTGCCTTGAACATCAGATATAATGTGATAGGATTTTGTGTTTTACTTTTGCCTCAATTGCACTTTTCCACCTCTTTAAATCAAAACTCTAAATCACGTCTAGAATTAAAATATATACTTAGTCTTACTGAGTTGATCACAGATGATATATTTGGTGTCAGTTTATTGTTAATAAGTCTTATTTCTTATTTGGGTCTTATATCTACTTCAAATAATAGAATATATCCTACAGAAATAAATGTTTGATAAAACTATATTATTGTTTGGTTTGCTTTGAAATCTTCTAGTCCAGGCCCTCTTTTCACCCCTCCTCCTCTAATCTGCCTTTTATGTTTAGATTTACTCTATTCTAGTATTTTGTAACAGTGTACAATGTAGGTGTTTTGTTTACTTATTAAAATTTTTTAAATGAAATGGCAGATCATATACCCAGCTTACAATGTATACAACAAAATTAAAAGTAAAAATTTGGTATACTCTTGTATATCAGTGGCCAGCTGAAGAACACATGGCCTGTCAAAGGGGGGCTTTGACCCTCCATCTGCTTGTTGAAGGCAGGCCATAATCATCAGATTTTTTTTTTTTCTGTTTTAAGAGCAGAAATCACAGATGTAATGTGAACTCTCTGTATCTCTGGCAATAAATATACTTTAAAAAAAAAGTTTAAAAACATTGTTGCAGGACAAAAGTCTTACACACTTAACACAGGCCAGGTTTATACACCAATTTGCAACCTCTGGTACAAAGTCTTGTTATTATGAAAGGGTGATATTGTTTAAGAATCACATTCAGAATTAGAATAGTCATCACTTTAACTGTGGAACATTCTTTGAACTCATTCTTTGAACAGGTGTAGTCTTTGTCAAGAGATTGAAACAGGTCACTCTTGACTGCTTCTCTGGAGACCTCACTGAGACCTGGAGTGGAGCCCAAAGGTGGCCAGCTTTTGCCTCTTACCTGTTGTTCAGGGGAAGCCGACTAATGCAGATCTGGAAACAGACTCCTGTCCTAACTTGGGCTGTTGTGGCTGTTCCTGCAAACCTGATTGTCAGTGGGCCCAGGCAACAGAAGCTGACTGTTAAACTAATTAAGTGGGGAAAGGGTTTTTAAGGTGTTGGGAGATGCTTTTGAGACTTTCGGGGACAGACTTGAGGCTGTCCTTCCAGGAATGGTGATCAAAACCATGTGTAGAACTGGACCCAGAACAAACTGCACTGCCCCATCGAGCACTAGAGGAAATTTCGTCCAGGCCATCGGTAATCTTCCTCGAACCAGCCCCTCCTCTCTCAGAAGTCTCAGCGTCTTTCTGCCACAGACCTTTTCAATGAGAGTTGCTCCGTGTTTTTCTTTTCTGAATCATCAGTCAGCAGAGCCAAGTCACATTCCTAATCCCAGCTGATTTAAGCCCCGATGTCTACAGTGGGGAGGCAGAGCTCCAGATCTGTGAAGACTGTGACAAGCAGGGTGCAGTGGCACACCTATAATCCCTGCCACTCGGGAGGCTGAGGCAGGAGGATCACAAGTTCAGGTTCAGCCTCAGCAACAATGATGTCCTAAGCAACTTAGTGAGACCCTGTCTCAATATTTAAGAAAGGGTTGGAAATGTGGCTCAGTGGTAAGACACCCCTGGGTTCAGCTCACGGTACAAAACAAAAACCCATTTGTATGATCATAATGTTCATATAATATGGATACTTTGACAACATTTGTTAAGTTAGAAATAAATGTTTAAAAGGATAAAATTATTTTTAAAGATAATCATGAATATATATATATATATATATATATATATATATATATATATAGTTTTAGATGGACACGATACTTACAATATTTTCATTTTATTTCTTTATTTTTATGTGGTTCCAGGGATCGAACCTGGTGCCTCATGCATGCTAGGCAAGCGCTCTACCACTGAGCCACAATTCCGGTCCATGAGTCATCTTTTAGTATTTTTTTTTTTTTAACTTAATCCACTCCCTCCTACCCTCGATGTTGTTAAGGGTTAATTTATGGGTTTAATTCAGCCTGAAACACTACAGGTACAAATTTCCAAAAGTAACCATTTGTAAGCTTGTTTCTTTTACCCACTCCCATCTTCATTCTGATTATCATGAAGGTACACTCCAAGAAATTACATGTAATCACCAATTCATCAAAATACTACGAAAGGCAAAAAAAATATGGATTAATTAAAAATGGAAAACACAAGATGCACATGTTAAATTGTTGAAGCAGCTTTAGACCTCCCTCTGACCCTCCAGGGCCACCCAAATAAAAAAGACCTAAGTCAGTTTGGTGGTTTCATTTTGCCTTGTGTGTGTTTGTTTGTTTTCTATTTAAGCCTAAGTGTTTCTTCCAGCCTATGGCTGTGTTTTTGGCCTTTAAAAACTAGGAGATATGAGCCAGGTGCAATGACACACATCTATAATTCCATTGACTTGGGGGGTTGAGGCAGGAGGATCACAAGTTCAAGGTCAGCCTCAATAGCAAGATCCTCAGCAACTTAGACTCTATGTCAAAATAACTTATGATCCTTCTGCCTCAGCCTCCTGAGCTGCTGGGCTCACAGGGATCCTCCACTGCACCCATGCACATTTAGTTTTTAAAAAATGTTTAGGCTTTTAAAAGTAACTCATGCTCAGGAAAAATGATTAGATTTTCATGCTCAGGATAAAATTTAAGCAGTTGGAAAGTATGTTCACTAAGTGCTCTGAGACATCCAGGCTATATCCTGGGGCACAAGATCCATAGGAACAGTCCTCAACTGAATCAAATCTGTAGTTTCATTTATAATATTGCACCAGTGTTCATTTCTTGGTTCTTACAGACGTTATCAGGGATTTACAAGATGTTAAACTGGGTCGAGGGTATATGGGAACTTTATCTTGGAAACTCAAAATTATTTCAAAATAAGAAGTTTTAAAATGAAAAATAATATATACAAAATGTGGAAGTCTTCTCTTTCATAACCCTTAGTCTTTCAAGGGCCTTCTTCAGACAGTCCCTGTAATCAGTCTTAATATGTTCTTATACAAGCATATTTGCACATATGCCTTTTTATGTTCTTGAGACAGGGTCATGCTACATTGCCTAGATGGCAGTGATTCCTGACTCGGGTGGTCCCCAGCTTCAAGCTCTGAGTAGTTGGATGTACAGGCTTTTATGCCCAAGTCCAGTGACATACACCATTTTTTAATGTTTATTTTTGCATTGCTGGAATGGATCCAGGGCCTACTGCTACATTCCCCATCTTTACATATATATTTTAGTTGTAGTTGGACCAATACCTTTATTTTATTTATTTTTATGTGGTGCTGAGGATCGAACCCAGGGCCTCACACGTGCTAGATAAGCGCTCTAACCACTGAGCCACTACCCCAGCGCCCCATCTTTATTTTTTGAGACAAGCTCTAACTAATTTGCTCAGGCTGGCCTAGAACTTGTCATCTTCCTGCCTCAGCTTTCCCAGATTGCTGCCTGTCCTGCATGTTCTATTTAAAATGCAAATAGTAACATTCTGTTCACATTGTTCCCGAGGCTCACTTTTTGGTTCCAATTGTTCTCAGTTCCTGTAGACCAACCTCCTTTTTATTAAAAAAAAATATATATTTTATTCATTTATTTTTTAGAGAGAGAGAGAGAGAATTTTAATATTTACTTTTTTAGTTTTCGGTGGACACAATATCTTTGTTGGTATGTGGTGCTGAGGATCGAACCCGGGCTGCATGCATGCCAGGCGAGCGCGCTACCGCTTGAGCCACATCCCCAGCCCCCAACCTCCTTTTTAATGCCATGAATACATGCTCTACAATTTCTTTAATCAGATCCTCATTAATGGACACTTTGAATTCTTAGTATTTCTGCTATTAGTAACAATGCTTCAAATAACATTTAAAAAATTTTTTTTAAATTGGTTCATAAATTGGTTCATAAGTTATACATTAGGATTTATTTTGACATAATCATAAATGCATGCAGTATAGTTTGCTCCAATTAAGTTCCCAGTATTTACCCGTCCGTCCCCTCCTCGTTCCCTGTTTCCTTTCCTCTGCTGATCTATTTACTTACCTTATTTTTTTTTCAAGAATTGGTGTCTGTGGATTTAAAAAATGGTGGGATTCACTGTCGTATATTCATATATGTACATGGGAAAGTTAGGTCAGACTCATTCCATGTTTCCCCTTATCCCGTCCCTCTTCTTTCCCCATCAATCCCCTTTTTCTATTCCCCTGATCTTTCTCTTATGACATTGCCCCCCGTTTTATTTTCTCTCTTCCCTCCAACTTTAGATTAGCTTCTGCATATCAGAGAAAACATTCAACCCTTGACTTTCTGAATCTGACTTATCTTACTTAGTCTAGGCTCCAGTTCCTTCCATTTGCCATTTGATGAAACGTCATAATTTCATTCTTTTTCATAGAGTAATACTCCATTGTGTATATGTATCACAGTTTTCTTTATCCATCTGTTGAAGGGCACCTAGGTAGGTTCCATAGTCTGGTTATTGTGACTTGTGCTGATGTAAACATTGATGTGACTGCATTCCTACAGTACGCCAATTTTAGATCTTAGGGATACATAGCCAGGAGTGGAATAGCTGGGTCATAAGGTGGTTCCATTCCTAGTTTTCTGAGGAATCTCCATACTGCCTTCCAGAGTGGTTGCACCAATTTGCAGTCCCACCAACAATGTATGAGTGTACCCTTTACCCCACATCCTCACCAAATACTTTTTATTGTTTATATTGACAATTGCCATTATGACTAGAGATGAAATTTCAATGTGATTTTTATTTGCATTTCCCTAGTTGCTAGAGATGTTGAACATTTTTTCTTATAACATTTAAATAATATCTTTTTAAAAAGTAGATGGACACAATATATTTTATTAGTTTTTTTTTTTATGTGGTGCTGAGTATCAAGCCCAGTGCCTCATGCCTGTGAGGCAAGCGCTCAACCACGGAGCCACAACCTGAGCCCTGAAATAATATCTTCAAGTTGCTGGGTGCAGTGGGCACATGCCTCTAATCTCAGTGATTCGGGAGACTGAGGCAGGAGGATTGCAAGTTTGAGATCAGCTTCAGCAAATTAGTGAGACCCTGTCTCAATGAAATAAAAAAATACAAAAAGGACAGGCGGTGTAGCTCAAAAGTAGAGCACCTCTGTGTCCAATCCCCAATATCAACTAAATTAAATTAAATCCTATGTCTTAATTTTCATGTCTGTGTACAAAGGCATTTAACAAGCGATAAAGTGCTCACTCTGTGACAGCACGCCTGGTTCTGGTTTTGAATTGATTTTGGCATTGCAAAACCCCCTCCTGAAGAGAAAGTATTAATGTCTCCAACACCAGACAGGGCTGCTTCCCGCGCCTCGCCTACACGGTCCTTCAGACTTTTAGGCGTTGCCAATCTGATGGTTAAAAACGTTTTTCATGGTTGATTTGTGTGTTTATTGTGATCAAGCAGCTTTTCACACATTTAAAGCCTTTTCATTAAAAAACACTACTTATTCTTGGTAGTATTTCTACCAAGTTGTATGCCCTTGATCACGTATGTATGCATATCCTATGGACACATGTGTGCGGTCCACTGTCGTGGGTGTGTAGATGTGGACATGTGTGTGAATACACATCACATAGGACTAAGACCACTGAGGCAAGGGGCGCGTCGTTCTGTAGACATTTATTGAAAGCCTGCTCCGGGCTGAGTGCTGATTGGGCTCCGGGCAAACGTGACGTGGGGGCTGGCAGCCTTCCAGGGGTTCACAGCTCACTTTGGGCTTCGTGGCACTCATGAAGTCTTCCCCACCTGGGTGATGTCATTTAATCTTTTGAAAACTGAGTGAGATGCCAGGAGCCGGCTCCTGTTCACAGGTCCCCTGACGCGTCCTTGCCCACAATAGATTCCCCTGAAATAACCGAGCCGGCAGGGGGTCTCTCCTCAAGGAGAGATCCTGCAGGCTCTCTTGTCCCTCCAGAGCATTTTAGGAGACATTCCTTTGTGTTCTGGGTCCTTTTTCCCGCTGCTCCCAAGTAGTTTATGCACCTAATCATCCTCAGACCCCCCCCCCTTTGGAGCAGGGTAGGACATTGGGAGCCCATCAGCTACCCCGGAACAAGGCTAGTGTCCGCCTGTGCATTGCGCACGGTCTCCTACTGAGGTCTCTACCACTTCAGTGCAGGGTTTTTGGTCTTTTTTGCATACATGGAGGAGTCAGGTGCAGGATAACCGAGTCGTCAACTAGCTGAGGATGTTTCTGGCACACACCGTGAATTCCCGATGAGTGTTTTGAGGTTTTCTGTGTACTCATGATCACGTGCACACCCACAGACGAGTATTTGAGGCGTGGTGTCACATGTGAGTTTCTAGGTTTAAAAGCAAGCACGTGATGGGGGCTGGTTGGATTTCTGGAAGCCAGATACCCGGGTGATGAGTGACCGCCGCAAGTCACACCTTCCCAGGTGCGAGACCATTTTGAAGTTTTGGTCACAGAACCTACGCCCCCATGTGTGATAAAACTGCATAAAAGGAAAGGAAGGGAGGGTTGAGTAGAGCACCCAGAACACAGTTCCCTTGGAAGAGAGGAGGGACGGGACAGGGAAGAGGACCATGGGGTGAGGAGCCCACGATTGCTCAAATCCTGACTTTTGTTGAGTGTAGACTGTAGCTCATGCACGAGTAGCAATGAGAACGTGTTCTATACCCAACATTCAAAAAGGAATTATGGCTGCAGTGGTAGCCACAGGATCTTTGAGGAAGACAGCCATGAGATGAGTTGGGAAAAGAGCATCCTAGGCAGTGGGGACAGCAAGTGCCAAGGCCCTGAGGCTGGAGAGAACATCCCGAGTTGGAACATGATGGGGGAGCCAAGTTGGGCTGGAGCAGAGAAAAGAGAGGAAGGCCAGGCCAGGTCAGGCAAAGCGTCATGAGCCTTGATGAGGGGTCTGGATCTTAGTCCAAGGCAACAGAAAACCATGAGAGAGTGTATTAGTCTGCCTTAGTCTTTATTATAACAAAATACCTTAGGCTTAGTACTTTGTTTAAAAAAAAAAAAAAAAGGCTTCCTCAGCTCTTAGTTCAGGTGAGGACCTCACAGTGGGTGGCATCATAATGGCAGCACTGCTTTTGAGAAGGAGAGATCACATGGTGAGACAAGAAATGACCTCACCCACAAGGATCCTGTCACCACCTAACTTCACCAGCCTGGGGACCCAGCTTCCCACGTAGCCCCCAGGAGACAGACCCTATCTGAAGGCCTGGGGAGGGTTGCAGAAGGAAGGAGGCTGACCCCGTGGTCCTTCACGCGCGGCCTCTGGCTTCTCCGTGGAGGACTGTGGGGCAAGCCAGCCAGGCGGGCCCTTCAGCCCACGGAGGGAGGAAATGTCCTCTGGGTGCTGTTTCCGATCCATCGTCGCTGTGACCAATAAGCTTTACAGTCCCGGGAGTCAGAGGTCTCAAAGTCACGGTCATCAAGGCTGCGTTTTCTCTGGAGGCTCAGGGACGGTCCAGCCCCGTGTTTCCCTGCATCTGGAAGCGGCCTGCATTCCTGGCTCTTGGCTGCCCCTTCGTCACCAGCACCAACCGCCTAACAATTTCAGCAGCCGGCCAGGTGACCCAGGCTCCCTCGGTGCCGGCCCCTCCGGCTCTGCTTCCCCCTCCTCCCCATCGTCTCTTGACCCTCCTCCCTCCTCTCCTGGGGTCCCTGTGTTACCTACGATGACCTACCTGGGCCACCAAGACACCCTTCCCACCTCAAGATGCTTAACCACACCTGCAGGGTCCCCTTTGCCAGGTAGGGGACCATGTCCACAGCTCCGGAGGTTTGGACAGGTGGTCTTTGGGGGCTGCTGGGGTGGGGTGGTAGGAGGACAGAAGCAGACTGAGGGGAGCTGAGTCTCGGAGGGGGCTCTGGATGACCCGGGAGGGGCGGCGGCTCGAGCTTTGGTTTGGGCACCTGGGCGATGAGCCGTGTCCTTGCCCTTCCACGTGCTTCATGTGGCTGATAAAACCACGTCCCAGGGAAGCACTGCCCGTGACGTGCCACGCCTGTCCTCTCTGGAGGATCACAGATCCTCCTCCCGGGGCCAACCAGCTCAGCAGTGGGGACACCGCTCCTCGCACCAAAGCCTGAAGTAAGCTCAGGGCTGCTGACAGCGACCTGCGGGACGCTTCATGGCTCCTGAAATTAGGAATTCTATAGATTCCACACAGGGGCGCGCACCAGTCCTGGCTGCACCGCCTGGTGGGTTCCACAAACGGGACCCACCCTGTCACCAGCTCCCGTCCAGACCAAGGGCGGAATGTGAGGGAGCCCGGGAGCCGCCCTCCACCGGGAAGGGGCGCCACCGGCCGAGATGGGGGGAAACAGGCTTGTCCTCATCAGTTTGACTTTCATTTTCTAAGATGAAGCCCCAGTTCCCCGTCTCTCTGAAATTGGGTCCCACTTCAAGTGCTTTTGTCCCAGTGACCTTTTCCGGGTGCTCACGGGCTTCCTGAGCTGCTGGCTGGCCAGACGCTGAGCGCCACAGCTGGCCCCCGGCCAGGGTCCCACGGGAGGGCAGCTGAACTGGCCGGAAGTAATGCCAGGGGACGGTCTGGGTGCAGCCACCGGGCTCAGAAATGCAGCAGTCCCTCACCCCGCCAGGCCAGCCTCATCTTAGGACGTCTGGGCACCGCTGCCCGTCCAGCTGCCACAGCATATGGAGGGCTGAAGGAGAGGCCCGAGACCGCAAAGCCATCCTTGCCGTTCCATACGCATGAGGAGTTTGGAAGAATGTTCCCTTAGCTTTGGGGAGGGGGGCGGCGCGGCTGATGACCAGAGCCACTCACCCCTGACACGGGGTGGGGGCCGAGGACATTCCTCTCTCCAGCCCCTCAGCCCGGGGCAGGGAGGGTGGCCACAGGGCCCAGATCCAGCTTCTCCCACGTGCTCTGCTTCCTCAAGTATTTTTGAACACTTTTTGTTTGCCACACTGGGGACACAGGAGAGACAGAGGCAGGACGTGTCCCGTAGTCCCCAGAGCTCCCATTGTGGGGGGACAGAAGGCTTGAAAATGGAGGAACATAATTAATTCCAGCAACATGATCTGCAGGGCCCATGCTCAAAGGCTACTCAGCATTTCCATCACCAGCTAAAGACTCGCTGCAGAACGGAAGGGGATACGCTGCGCTGCTCACCGTGACGCTGCACCGACGACGGGGAGAAGAGCCTCACGACAGCTTCAGCAGAGCCTTCAGCCCAGCACAGGCCCTTCTGCGCCGAGGCCCTGTGACTGCGGGGGTTGCACGCTTGTGAAGCTGGTCTGGACATGGGGCAATGTCTGCAGATGCCTTGTCACAACTGGGAGAGGGGAAGGTCTGCTGGCATCTAGTGGACGGAGGCCAGGGATGCTGGCAAACAGCCCACGGTGCCCGGGATGGCTCAGCTACAAAGAAAGATCTGGCCCCTGCATGCCAGCTGTGTCGAGGTGGAGAAATTCTGTTAATTTCAGTTTCTTGATCTGTAATCCCAGCGGCTCCGGAGGCTGAGGCAGGAGGATCGTGAGTTCAAAGCCAGCCTCAGCAATTTAGCGAGCCCCTAGGCAACTCAGTGAGAACTGCCTTTAAACTAAAGAAAAAAGGGGGGGGGGCTGGGGATGTGGCTCGGTGGGTAAGTGCCCCTGTATTCAATACCTGGTCCCCCCCCCCGAAGAAAGGTGGGGGGTTGTTGAGAGGGTCTTATGAAGGCACACAGCCAGGGGACTTGTCTTCCTCTGGAGAAGGCTTCTTGGAGAAGAGAACAGGGACAGGAGCAAAGCATGTGCATCAGCCCAGCCACGGGGGTGCAGACAAGGGTGTTAGGGGCCCGATCCTTAACATCCTTCTATTCTTTTCTGAGGTTTGAAACCAAGCGAGAAAGAGACTCTTGAGTTAGGCCGACCAGGATGAAAACTCCACCCCAGCGATATTTGGGGTCATGGTCAGGTCTGGCCGATCTTGCTGACATGCTGTCCCCTGCTTCCCCACGCACTCCCTGTCCCGGGCTGCAGGCCCACCAGAGGGACAAAGCTGCCCTGCTGCTCACCAGAGCACCTCCCCTCCTGCAGGACCAGGGCGGAAAGAGGGAGGGGCAGAGCACGCGGCAGGCTGCCATCAGCCTGGAGGGACACCAGACGGTGGCTGGCGGGGTGACTCCACCTCGGCTGCCAGGAAGAGAGCCTGGGGCTTAACAGAGCTGTGCCAGGCGCTTCCAGCCCAGTGAGCCAGAGCCGCGGGTCAGGCGGGGTGTCTTTTTAAATCTCCCTCCTCTCCAGCCGTCTTCAACTAGTCCTGGCTTTTTTTTTTTTTTTTGGTACTGGGAGTTGAACCCAGGGGTTCTTTACCACTGAGCTACCTCCCCCGCTCTTGAAAAACTTTGAAGATATTTTGAGACCCTGTCTCAGAGTTGCTGAGGGCCACCTCAAATTGCTGAGGCTGGCCTGAAACTTGGGGTGCTCCTGCTCGACCTCCCAAACCTCTGGGCTGTCCCTGCCTCCTCGAATCCCCGCATCTGCCAGGGAGGAGCGCGCTCAGTGAGTCAAGATGAAGGCTGCTCAGTGCTCAGTGCAAAGGAACTTGCCAGTACTTCTGTCGCCTCACTTTCCGTCCAGCTTTGTTTTCCGGGGTGGCTCCTCAGAGCTTTGCTTGTGAGATTAAATGCTGTCCTATAACAGAAGCCAGTGGAACGTTCGTATTATGAATTCTTGATGACATTCCTTGGGATGAATGAATGTCCCAAGATTCCTTGCCACCAAAAGTGCAAGAAAAATTCAAGTTCCAAGGAATTAGAGGCTGAACCTGAGTCCCCTGGGAAGAAAAAAGCAACCAGAGTCCAAGTTCATCTCCAATTTCTTACTCTGCTCAGGCTTCGCCAGGAGAGGTCCCATGGCACTGGCTGGAGGAGGGCATCCTTCAGCCGCTGCACCCTGGCTGCTCCTTGAACAGGGGCAGCTCCCTTGGGAGCTCAGAGGAGGAACGATCCCCCTGGGCCCTCCTCTTCTGAGTGGCCACGGGTCAAGGAGGCAGCTGGGCCAGCCCCATGGCTTGGCATTTTCCAAGGAATCCAGCCAAGCAGCCCCCAAGCAAGGGATCTCCCTCGACCCCTGCCTGCGGCCCCAGGCCCACCGCATCACTGTTAAAGACCACAGTGAGAACAACCTGGCCCGGCTCCAGCAGGCTGCCTGGGCAGGGTCACCTGTGCCCAACTCGAGATGGAAATCCAGGCGGAACAGAAGCAGAAAACTTCTTTAAAGGTCCAGAAAAGTAAACATTTTGGCTTCGTGAGCCACAGAGTCTCTATCACAGCTACCCAACAGTCCCCTTGCTAATCCTTCGACAACCAGCAGGACCAGGCACCAATAAAACTTTCTTTTCAGGAATGGTGGGGGTGGGCTGTGCGTAGCTGACCCCGGCTGGAGAAACCTGCCACCAACGGGTTGCATTTAGCATGAGACATTTCCAGCGGCTCAGGAGAAAAGCCGGCGGTGCGCACGCCTCCTTCCCCGGGAGCAGCGTCTCGGCTGTTCCTGTCCTCTGTCCGTGTGGACCTGTGAGGGTTTATTTGAGGTCCTTTCCTTCCTACTCAGAATAAGAACCACTGCACATTCAGGTCCCCCTCTGTGGACTTTGTGCTGAACTGTCCTGAGTACTCGGTACTCAGTCACTGTGACTTGCAGGAGAACTCAGTAGGCAGATGCTCCCATTACTTCCCATAAGGAAACTGAGGCCCAGGGTTGTTCCACAGCTTGTCTGAGTCCACACTGCTGGAAAGTGGTGGAGACAGGTTCTGAATCCATGCAGTTCGTGCTAAGACGCGAATCCAGGGCCTCACACAGGCTAGGCAAGTGCTCTACCACTGAGTCACCACCCCGGCTCCCAATCATTGTTTTATTGATACCTTGAGTAACGGGCCTGGAAGGCAGGTCGACCGCCGTGTCCTCGAACACAAACAGAATTCCGAGATACTTGCAACGACTCTAATGAATTATTAAAATATCTGATTTTTATTGGTGACCAAATCATAGAGACTACTTATATGCTGATGCCAAAATGCACTGTGTATATTATAAGTGAAAATAAAGATGTCTTTTTCCTCTCATCCAAGTTCATAGATATCTGTAGACACTTCTGGAAGTCTCTGGACCTGTGTGAAGGACTAGGAATTCATTTCACGTTTCTCTTCTGGTCTCTTCTGGGGAAGGCCAGCTGGCATGTAATGATCTAGCACCGGGATCAACAAGGCCCCTGTGAGGTTCCAGACAGCCAGCACCTCAGGCTTTGCAGGCGAGCTGTCTTGTCCCCTGGGCTCAGCTCTGCGGCCTTCAACAGAACTGAGTCTGTGTCTATATCCTCATAACACTTCAGCAGTGGATGCTGGGATTTGAATTTCCATCTCTTTTTTTTTTTTCACCATTTTTACACAACATGAAATATTCTTCTCCTTTTTATTTTTTTTCCCACCCAGTTAAAAATGTAAAAATGATCCTCAGTTTACGGACCATACCAAAGTCAGCTCTGGTGCGAATGTGGCCCTGGACTGCAGTGTGGCGGCCTCTGTGACATTGTCCTTTGGGCTGGCTCGTTCCCTTCCTGTCATGCACAAGGCCAGTGCTGCTTGCTGGTCTTGCTGGTGGCTTGCTTACTCTCCCTCTGCCTTCTGACCCTACCTGTCATTCACATTGTTTTAGCTCTTGTCTTTGTGAGGTCTCTCCTGTGAGATGCATGAACTCAGCACATCCTGGGTCTGCAGAGAGCACCCCTGAGAATGCGTGTTCCCCGCTTTCCTTCTTGACTTCGACTCTCTCCCCTGGGGGATTCTCAGCTGTTTGGCCAGCCCTGAGCCAGGCTTGGCCTCGGCCTGGGGTTCCGGTGTCATTAGTCTTGTCTTTGCTGGATCTACCTGTAGAGCAGCGATCATAAAATGTTGTCCCGCCTGCCCTGGGGAACCGTCTCTTTGAAAGTCCCCCGATAATAACTTTGATTGTCTCTCTCTCTCCCAAGTGGCCTAGCTCTCTAAGCCTTGGGGGACACTTGCCTTCTCAGCCACCCGGTGGCCTTAGGGCGGGTGGATGGTGGAGCCCCATAAAGGAGGGAGTTGGACTGTAGGCTCTGGGTGGTTGGTTGGCACATGAAAGTGGGGCTCCAGGTGACTTGGTTTCAGTTCCTAGAAACTGGCTGACCCTGGGCATGGGGAGTAGGCCCTCCAGGGTCAGCGAGGTCCCAAGATGCCCGAGCATCAAAAATACGTGATAAAAAGACACAATGAGCACAGTTTTACAATTGAGAATGAGACCCATGCGGAGAAGGCAGAAACCAAAGCCACCCCCTACGGAAATGAAATCCCAGCAACTCCTGACCCAAATCAGGACCCCATTCACATCACCAGATTTTACCCCCTCCCCTGCTCACGGAAGGCCCATCTTCCTGAGACTTGGGGGGCCTATCTCCAGCTGGCTGGGCTGGCAATGTGAGCTGGGTTCAAAGGAGCTGGCTGTATTAATAACTAAGAAACCATGCGGCCCGTGAACATAAGTTTCTAAGGCGGAACAACTCAGCTCCGTGACCCCAAGGGTCAGCTCCAGCGCTGGAAGGAGCCAGAGAGGGTGAGCACACCCGAAAACCTTCTATTTATTGGGGAAAAGACATTCGAGAAAATTCCACCCAAATAATAAGGCAAGGGATTGGGTTTCGAAGGGTGGAGTCTTGCTTGGTGGGGTCTTGTGGTCAGCAGATTGACTGACACCTTGGGAAGCCACACCCATCTCAGGTGCTGTGTGGGATCACAGGCAGAGCCAGAGGAAAGGCACAGGGACCTCGCCCAGCCCAGTCAGGCAACCTCAGGCCAGTCCCCTCACAGCTCAAATGAGCATGGCTCACTCACACAGCCCACGGATGGCCTGTGACCGGGGCCCACCTGCCTCCTGGTGAGCCGCAAGCTGACAAAATATCTGGGTCTCCTCGGGGCTTCTCTGCTCGGGTCGCAGGGTCTGAGGGGCAGCATCTGCCACCGCCATTCACTTCACATCACTGTCAGCAAGAGCTGGCAGTGGAAGGTGACTGGTTGTCACTTCCCCTGGCACCAGGCCCTCTCGCTTTATTTAAAACTGTCCAGAAACGGGGCCTGCTGTTGCTGGGAGCAGGAGGTGGTCTGAACAACATGAAAAGTTTGTCTCCAGGCGTTAACAGGACGCCCGTCACCCTGGAGCGCCCTCTGGCCATGAGAGACGCTCCTTCAGGGCAGCTGCGGTGGACAATTTCTGCCTAGAAGACTGTCGGGCTTTGCGCCACGCTGGCTGGCTGTCTCGGGGGCTCGGCCCTTTTTGTTCCTCTCTCCCTATTTCTGGAGCCCCTTCCCCAGGGAGCCAGGCATGTAGCTCTGCACATGAGGCCCCTCTCGGTGTGGCTTTGAGGTGGGGGTGTCGCTGGGAGGGCCTGTCAGGGGGCTCCTGGTTCTGAGCGGACTTGTGCTTTCCTGCAGGGGACGAGCATGTCCCGGGCTCCAGCCTGTCTCCTCTGGCAGGGACAAGGATCTGCCCCTGCCTCATGTTGCCCGCTGCTTGTAGCCTGCAGGCCCCCCGGGTTTCCCTGGCCCCTGCCCCATGTTTGGATTTTTGTGAGTGATCATTTTGGGGTCACCTAGGTCTTTATGCATCCAAAGAAGTTTGGTCTTCCCCTGAGGTCCTGCCCCACCTTTGCTCCTCCTACAGCTGTCCCCTCTCTGACAGCACACAGCTGCCCTTCCAGGGGTGGAGGCCACCTTCCTGGAATCCTTCTGGAACTCTCTCTCTCTTTCTCTTATGTGTACACTCCACCTGCCATCAAACCCCACGGCTCCACCTTCAAAGTACAACGGAGTCTGCCGGCTTCTGCTCCCTCCCTGGTCCCTCAGTGCACAGTCACCTCCTCCCGGGGTTCTGCCTGCTCCCATCCCTCCAGTCTGTTCTCCACAGCAGCCGGGGGTCCTCGTCACACCCAGGGGAGTCTTGTCATGACTGCGCCCGTCTCACCCACCGTGAAAGCCTGGTGGCCAGGAGAACTCTGATGGGCCCCTGGCTCGGCCCAGCTCCACAGCCTCCGTGCTCTGCCTCGGACCCCATGCGCTCCCGGGGCCTTTGCTGTTCCTTGTGCTTTGCCTGAATGTCACTTTCCCAAGGAGGCCTTCCCTTAGTACTTAATTTAAGAAATTCACAACCAACCACACAATGACCAACCCCACTTTCTCTCGGGATTTGCTGCTTTGATCCTCAGGGTTTCTGTCCTCTGACCTACGAAGGTCTTATCCTTGTTTATTTGTGGAGGGACTGATTGATTTTGTCACTATGGCAACCATACGAATAAGGATTCAGACTATTCGATGACTCTTGTAAAACATCTGCCTGATGAGACTGGGTTTGGGCGTCTCCGCCTGGCCGCACATCTAGAAGAGGTCTCCCCTTTGTCCACAGGTCTCAAAGGCAGTGAAATTTCTCTGGCCAGTTTGGAGGCTGAAGGGATGAGTAACCCCTGGCTCTTCCCTGTGAGTGAAAAGCTCCATTGATACACTGTCTTTGGAAATGTCATAGGGAATGAGTCACGGGCCAAGGGATTGCCGCGTGGGGCTGGCCCACATGAGCAGACCAGATGACTCAGTCTCCCCCCACAATGTCACCAGAGGTAGGGATGTGGAAGGATTCCTGGACCAGGGGCAACCCCCAACCCCAAAGGGAAAAGTGACTTCAATGTGGGACGCCTGACCCAGGGCAGTGTGGCATAGCCCAGAGGTGTGACGTTTGGGACACTTCTAACTGTGTGGACTTGGGCAAGTCAGGCACTCTCTGATCTTGATTGTGGGCAGAGCTGAGGACGAGGGGCTCCATTCCGAAGAGGCTTAGGGAAGGCATCACAGGGGCCAGAGGTGTGGAGCCGGCCACGTGAGGCACCTCTTCCCTTGTCGCTCACGGTGGGAACAAAGATGATAAACAGGGACAGAAAGGCCAGGACTGCCGTACGGAGGACGTCATGAAGGAGAACTACAGGACAGTGGCCCAGAGGAGAGACCTGCAGGAAGGTGGCCCTTCCTCCCCGCCTGGGCAGGAGGCCCCAGCAGGGCCCCGCCGGGGCAGCAAGGCCTCCCCCGTGGGCTTGTCCCTGGAGCTTCCTCCCGCAGAGGACGTCCACAGGAGAAGCCGGGGTGTCCCAGGGCGGGGCCAACCACAGCGGGAGCCTGGAGGGCGCCCCAGGGTCTGCAGCTCTTATCACCGATCGCCGGAGTGACGCGCCACTCGGAGCACCTCGTCCTTACGTGGGGCAACCGCGCGCTTCCTGCGGGAGGAACCGAGCCCGGCGCCCCCGACGTCGCCCTGAGACTTGGGGTCGGCTTCGGCACCGAGCCTCGCCGGGCAGCTGCGCGCGCGGCCAGCAGGGGGCGCGTCAAAAGCGGTGCGGTGGGCGCGCCGGGCCCTTCCAGACAGTGGTGCTTTAAATCAGCTTAAAAAAAAAAAAGTCAAAAATATACTTGAGTCTCATTTTGGCAGCAATATCTATGAGTTCGTATAATTTCTGCATGAATCCCCCCTAATATGTTAAAACAAACACATCACAACCATGGCGACGGCAGCAACGCTTCAGAAGCGCTTTAGACCCACTGGCTCCGCACCCCGACGCCGGGAGCGCAGGGCTAGGCCCTGGGCATGGATGAAGGGACCCGGCGGAGGAGAGCCGCTTGGCCCGGGTCGCGCTGGGGCAGCCGTTGGAGGTGGAATTGGAGCTCTGCTGCCTCCAGGAAGCTGGAGAAGCAGAGTGGGTTCTGTGACTCCCAGGTGCGCACGTGACTCCCAGGTGTGCACCTGACGTCTCTCAGGTGCTGTCACGTGTAGAGCTTGGAGCCAGGGCTGGGGGTGCGGAGAGGAGCGGGATTCTTAGATGCGCCCGGCGCCTCCCCCTGCAGCGGGGAGGGGTGGTGTCGGGTCCGCTCCCCTGCAGCGCGCCGGCCGCGGGAGGGGCTTGGGAATCGGTCCTGACCAGGGCTCTGAGTGGACCGCCGGCTTTCCCTCCACCACCTCGCCAGCCAGAGACCCGGGTGACCAAGAGCCCCCCCGTGAGTGTCACCAGGGAGCGGAGGAAACCCCCGGAAAGGCTGCGGCGCCCACCGCGGAGGGTCAGCTGCGTCTTACTGCGCCTTGGGCAGAAAGAAGAGCCACCCTGCTCCTGTGACCAGGCAGATTCACCTCGAACCTGAGCTGTCGCGGTGAGCTCCGCTCTGTTCCCAGCTCCAACTGCTCAGAGCTAAACGTCCCTCCTCGCTGGCCTCATTTCCGCGTCTGTAGAACGAAGGGCTTGGCTTCAAGTTCTTTCCTAACTTTGACATTATTTGGGAATCATCCTCCCAAGAGACTCCCTTCTCTCAGGGGAGTCTGGGTTATCGATGCCTTCTCCAGATTCTTCTATGTTGGCTGCCTCGGGCTCTGAGACGTCAAAGGTAGACAGGATCAACCCACTGAGATGGTTATTATAAAAACCCAGATGATAAAGAGAGTCCCGTAGGGCACCAGAGCCCTGAGATTGCTGGGGAAAAGTAAAATGGTCCAAGTGCTGTGGAAAACAGCACTTCCTCGAAAACTAAAAACAGAAAGCAATGTTTTATCAGTTTCAAAGCCTCCCCATGGATAAATGTGATGTCTTGGTGATGAGATTAGAGGTTATTTTGCATTTCCTCTTAAAAATATTTTCATGGGCTTGGGTTGCGGCTCAGTGGTAGAGCACTTGCCTAGTGTGTGTCAGGCACTGGGTTCCATCAGCAGCACCACATAAAAATAAAAACAAAATGAAAGTATTGCGTTCATTTTCAACTAAAAAATGTATAAAACATTTTTCATGCTAGGTGTAAGGTGCGTGCCTGTAATCCCAGCTACTGGAAGCTGAGGCAGGAGGATCACCAAGTTTGAGGCCAGTCTCAGCAACTTAGTGAGGCCCTGCTTCAAAATAAAATATGAGAAGGGCAGGGATGCAGTTCAGCGGTAAAGTGCCCCAGGTTCAATCCCCAGTACCAAATAACAACAACAACAACAACACAACAATAGTAATAATATAATGTAGTTCTCAGTTTTCTGCTATAAGAAAACTTGTCTTATTAGAAAAGGACATTTGTAAAGATAATACTAGTCCTGGAGAATGGCAGTGAGGATCAGGTTAGACCAAAACAGAAGGGTGCTTACCTTCTGTTGGGGGTCAATGGATGGTAAACAGGTGGAAAACACGTAAGCAATAAACACTCAGGTGTACAGGAGGTCCTTCCTGGGGACTGACAGGTGGGAAGGGGTGAGGAGGGATGTTGCCTTCTTGTACAGGTGGCCAACGTCCCAAGACCGAGGAGGTGGCATTCAGTAAAGCACTAGAGACCGAGGACCGGCCAGGCACCTGCCGATCTGGGAGAAGACCCCGCTCTTCTCATCCTTACCTGATCCTAGGTTGGGGTTGACTTTTGCCTTGAAGTTGGAACCATGAGGCCGTGATGAAGAATGTCCACCAAGAGCTCGAAGAAGACATTGAAAGGTTCATGGGACAGAATGGCCTGCTCTTGCCTATGTTGGAGGCCCAAAATAACACAGGAAATTTAGGAGGGCCTCGCAGAGAACTTCTTCCAGGTCCATAGCTGGGCCAATCTTCCTACTTCTTTTGCAAATGTACAAACCTGAGTCTTTATTTACCAGCAACGTTAGAGGGAGAGCTTTACCTCGGTCCCAGGTTGTAATTCTCAAAACTACCAGTAGGTGGGGGTGAAGGACAAGGAACAGGCAACATGATTAAGACCCTTCATGGCGCTTGAGGCTGAGAATTCAAAGGAGTCTTTCTCTACTCCAAGAAAGACTGCAGCCCTAAAAAACTGCAGCAGACCCTGGCTGGATGGCAGGCAGTGACAGGCTCAGTGAGCTAATAATGCACCTGCACCAGTGGCCACTTGGAGCCGTCAAGAGATCAGAAATCCAGATTTTCATATAAAAACTCCAGGTTTTAAAATGTGGTGCTCACAATACAGAGTGGGGTGCTTTGAGGGACTGGATGCAAGTCTCCCTGATGCCAGTTTTCCATCGCTGGGGAGAGTTATCCATGTACCCTGGATTGCATTCAAGTCCCCAGAGTGTGTGGCGTGGCGCCTGGGAGGAGACTGTACCTTATCTGCCCCTGGCCCACCACGTGACCGGCCGTTCTGGGGAGTCTGGGTTCTTAAGGGGCTTCCCTGGGGTTGCTCAGCTAATAAGAGCAAAGCCGGAGCCGAGGCTAGACCACATGCTTCCTTCAGAAGCCAGTGACCAGGAGTTGGGAAGCTGCTGCCCTCTTCACAGTGGCCAAAGGTGTGACCAACCCCAACATCCCCCAACTGATGAGTGAAGACGCCGAATGTGTTCTGTCCGCCGTGGGCAGCGGTGACCGGCACGACACGGTGAACCAGGTTGAGAAACAGCAAGAGGAAGCAAATCAGGGAAGGCCGAGAGCAGATGGGTGGTTTCCAGGGGCGGGGGAAGTGGGGACAGAGGGGTGATGGGTCAGGGCCCCTGCTTGGGGCGATGACAAGGTCCTGGAGCCTGGCACCAACGGTGGCACAGCACCGGCTGAGCTCTCAAGTCGCTGACGGTGAACCTCGTGCGGAGCATCCTTGAGCTCCAAAAAAGGAAGCCCTTGGGCATGAGGGTGGATCAGACTCGGGAGCCGCCCCCTTGGCTCTCCCGTGAGGACGGTGTCCCAGGGTCTCCACAGACGGGGCCCATCCTACCCCGTGCCTTCGTCTGGTGTCGGCAGTGGCTCAAGGCTCGCCGCTGCACATCTCTGGTGTGACTGAAAGCAGCTCTGAGGCCGCAGGTCTGGAGCCTGAGGTCTGCTCCCGGGAGATGCCGCGGCTGCAGGTCCTGGGGCCACACTTTGGGCACGGAGGGGATCAAGGACGAGGACACTGCGGCACAGAGATACTATGGACTCTGGACGGTGGCCCAAGTTCTAGGCCTCCTAAACAGTCAGGTGGACACGTGTAGCTCCTGGAGTCAACTGGACAGCTGGGGTGGGTGGGGGGAGACTCGGCAGGCTCCTGGGCAGGGTGGTCACATCTCCTCCTGTCGGCTGTGCTTCTGCCTTCAGAGATGTGAGCTCTGGTTTGTTCACTGAATCCTCGTGACAAACTGTGTAATCTGAGCATTAAGAAGAGACGTGAGCTTTTTATACACCATGACCTCTGAGGGCAGGGCCCGGAATGTTCTCTCGGGGCTCAGTTGAGACGGAAACCCGCCAGGCGCAAGAGGAAAAGCTGCACTTTTGGTAACAGATTCCTCAGTGACCGATCAGAAGGTGGCGACAGGAAGGAGCAGTTTTGTGAACAGACTGGGGTGCGATTGGTCCAGCTTGGCTCCCAGCTTCCTGGGAGGCAGGAATTGCTTAATCATCAGTCAGAGTGTTTCTGGCTGCCGGCAGTGGGGAGCCCTCCATCAGAGGGTGGTCCATTACTTACAGGAGGCGGGGGGCAGAGGGTCCAGGGCTGCTCTGTAGTTCACGGCTACTACCCAGGACCCAGGCGCTTTCTTTTTCCATTTCTTGGTATGTTGGCTCTCACCCTTGGTTTGTGCCTCAGAGTCACAAGATAGCTGCTGCATCTCCAGGCATCATGTCCTCTCAGGACAGCATCCAAAACAGGAAGGGAGGGAGGGAGGAGGCCAAAGCTCTCTCCTCGTGCAGTTCTGTGTTTAATAGGGAGGACTCCCCAGATCCCCCTCCCGAAGTGTGCACACGCCCCCCTCCCATAATTTATTTCTCTCTTTGGCGCTTATCACTAACATCATAGGTACCATGTTTGTTCTGTCTGTTGTCTGACTTCCCTGGATGAAAGGCAGAGCTCCACCAGGTCAGGACTTTTGCCTGTTTTAGTCCCTGACGTGCGCCTGGTGCTTGCCACAGGACACAGCGAGTGTAGAAGGAACGCCGGCCTCTGCCAGTGGGGAGGCCACCCTCCTCTAAATGACAGGAAGTGCCACTGTCCCTGGCCGCCCGAGGCAGGCTGAGCGTGGCAGGAAGTTTCTCCTTAAAGGCCGGGCCACCCTCAGGGTCAGTGGGACACCTGTCCTTGGCCCAGGCAGGAAGCAGGCCCCGCCTCTTCCCAGCCACTGCGTCTGATTGGTGGATCCAGTGTCATGTGCCGGGCTCCTGGAGGGGGGCCTGGGAAACAAGCCCAAGGGGAGGGAGGACCCTGCACTGCACAGTTGGGGACCCTTCAGAGCCACAGCAAGCAGAGCCCGGGAGGGTCCCCTGCACACCCTAGACCCTGGGGGTGCAAAGTGCAGGCAGTGGGCAGGTGGTAGTCACTAGAGCAGGGTAAGCGGAATCTTGCCGCGTGCCCGGGGACAGTCCGAGCCGTCCACAGGCCACGACTAACTTTACCCTGCCGCCGCGCTGTGAGGTGGGCATTACGACCAGCCCATCCTGCAGGTGCGGACCCTGAGGCTCAGCAAGGAGCCGCAGCAGCCGGTGCTCCCGACCCCTGCGTGGTCCCTGGGCCTTGGGGCCCAGGCCTCAGTGGCCTCCTTCATCTGACCCCACTGGGCCTGTAGCTTTGCGGGTGAGTTCCTGTCCCTGTCCTGTCCCCGAAACCTTGGTTAGGGTTGGCGTCCCTCAGATTCTGAGGGCCCAGCTCCATGGCTCTTGGCCAGAGTCTCTGGCGAGGCCCCGCAACCCTGCATTTTAAAGGCCCCAGAAGATTTCCGCCTGAGCAGCCGAGAACCTCCGGGCAGCTTCGGGAGGAGCCGCTCCGCTGGGCACGCGCTGGCTTGGCCGTGCCCCTCTGGAGAGGCCCTGAGCAGGCTCAGGCAGGAGCTGGCATGGAACAGCCTGGCAGAGTGGCCGCGGTGGCCTCTGGGCCACAGTGGGGCTCCCTAGGGCAGGCGGGGAGGACAGTCGGAAGAGCTTCCCGGACAGGGGAACTGGCCAGCGTGGCCGCAGGAGGCCCAGGAGGTTTGGACGTGCACCATGGAGACGTCGCCGTGGCTAGCCGGCCTGGGTGGCCTCCCTGCTCTGCACACCCTTGCCTGGTGGCAGGACCCCCTGCATGCCCAGAGCTTCCAAGGAGGACGGAGGAACCAGAAGGGGAGGCCGGGAGGGGCCAGGCCACGGAGGACGCCCAGGACACGGGGCAGGGCAGGGGCCTCTCTCTGGGACTTTAGCAGCCAGACCCAGAAGCTGGCAGAGGTGGCAGGAGCTGGGCTGATCGACGGTCCTTGTTTGCACTGGACTTTGAGGGCTGGACCTAGGAGGGACCTTGGCAAACCAGGGGGGTCGATCACCCTCCCAGAAAGTAAGCCCCTCACCCTGACCCGCCTGCTCCTGCCTCTCCCAACGCTTCCCGGAGTCCCCTGGGTGGCTGACTCCCTGTGCAGCTGACCCCTGTGCACGCTGACCCCCTGTGCACGCTGACCTCTGTGCAGCTGACCCCTGTGCATGCTGACCTCTGTGCAGCTGACCTCCGGACTCTTACTGAAGTCAGACTCTGGCCCCCTGGGGCTGGGTTGGGCATGGAGGGTCAGCATTTCCAACAAGCTTCCTGGTGGAAGCTTCCTGGTGGGCGGGCGTCACTGGTCCAGGGCCACACTGGGAGCTCCTCAGGCTCACTGCAGACCAGTCACCTCTGGCCCTGACCAGGGGAGAGGAGCCGTGGCCGCCCACTGCACACACCGCGTTTCCCAGGGCAAACAGGACTCGGGCCTTGGGCTCGCGGTGGAGGTCGCCTCTGACTGCGTTTTTTGTTGGGCCCCACACCCGCCTGCAGACAGCCCTGTCCTGGCACTGTGTCCTTGGTTGCTTTTGGATTATTTGGTCCCTCCTGCTGGGGCGCCGCGGGGTGCGCTTGCGGGTTTTTTTTGGCGTCTCCTGTGATCTCCCCAGCTTCCCGCCTCCCAGCGGCGGGTCAGTGTGTCAATGAGAGATCTTCCGGGAGGGTGGGAGCGCTTGCTGGAGATCTGCCAAAGACTGAAATGAAGACACCCTCCCGCCCCTCCCGGCAAGCAGAGGTGAGCCTGCCGGAGTTTCTCATGTGACAACATTGGTGACATCGGAGCTTCTAGGAATGACTTTTTGGGGAGCAGGCGTCTGTTCTAGAACCCCCTCATCTCTGCTCCCGTTTGTGGCTGCTTTAGTAGGATCACGTGGGCCTGGGCAGCGCGGCACCGAGGGCCTGGGCCCTGTGAAGCGTCGGCAAATTACTCAGTGCTCTGGGAGTCCTCGGTAAACCAGGGAGGATGACTCCGCCTGCAGAGCTGGGTGCGTTCGTCTATCTCCGTTGCTATAACAAAGTACCTGAGGCTGGATATTTTATAAAGAAAACAAATTTATTTAGCTCACAATTTTGGAGGTTCAAGAGCACGGCAAAAACCCCCCCAAAACCAAAAATGACCCCAAAACAAAAAACCCAAACATCTGCTGGGCTCTGGTGAGGGCCCTCTTGGCTACCACACACCATGGCAGAGCATCTTGCTGGGAGCACACGTAAGAGGGGGAGGGGCTTCACATGGAGACTGAAACCAGAGGGGGAGGGCCGGGCTCATTCTCCAGAACAAGCCCCTCTCGTGGTAACTGACTGGGGCTCAGCAGATCCCCTGACCCCTTCAGAGGGCAGACCCCCACACTACCCTCTGCCACCGGGCAGGGTTCCACCTGCTCCCCACGGCCAGGACCCAGCCTCCCACATGTGAACCCGTGGAGACACCACACCAGCCACAGCACCCGTGTCCCCGTGTGTCCCCCGGACCTCCCTCTTCCCCGAGAGATTGCCTTCTGGCTTCTGGTGGGGTGTGCCAAGGGTGGTGCCAGCCAGAGGTGGATATCGGGGATTCATCATCTGACCTCTGCCCTGGGCTGAGGCGGGAGGGTCTCCCTGACTGCGGCTCCTGCAGGGCCGATCCCCGGGACTCACTGATCTGTTGCCGCTCAGACTCACAGTCACCCTTCAGCATCTCCTCTGCCAAGATGGAGAGTTCCTTTAAGCGTCTTTCCTTTAAGGTGAGCAGAATGTCGTGCCTTCTCCCCGGGGGCGCTGGAGGGACACGGCTGGCCCTCTGCTTCTGTTTCCCTCCCTCACCCACTTTCGGACCATATCCGCAGGGCCTGGCCCATCAGAGAGCACTGCCTCCTCCTGGCCTCACTGGTTGGCTCGGGGACAGTCACATGGTCTAAACTGCTCCCGTCAGAGCAAATCTCAGGACTAGGTAGAAGCTGTGCAAAAGTCATTATCATCTTTCCTGTGAATTTGAACTTTAAAAGATGAGAGCTGGGGCTGCTGCAGCCATGTTGTCACCCTGAGGAGAGAGTCTTGAGCTGCCAGGATTTGCCACAGGGAACACAAACCTGGAGACGACAGAGTGGAACTTGTGAGAGACAGAGACACTGACCCTCCCCAACACCTGCAGCTGACGCTGGCATGACCTTGGCCTTTCAGCATGAGAACCTCTAAATATCCTGTCTCCCAACTGTCTCCCTCTCCACAAGGTTCTTTCCCCACAAGTCAGTTTGAGTCGGGTTTTCTGATCTGGGAACACAGTGGTTCTCCCTAATGCAATGGCTCAAGGAAGAACATACTTCTTTTCCAGCTTTGACTGCCTTGCCTCATTTGGTCCCCGTTCTATCCCCAACAGCCCTTGGAGGCAAGTGCCCTCATCATCTCCAGCCGAGAAGAACAGTGCTCAGAGAGGTTGAGTAAGCAGCCCGAGGCCACCCAGCTATTGAGTGGTGGAGGGGGCACCCTGGCCTGACCTGCAGCAGAGTGGAAGCCCGTCGTCTACCTTCTCCAGTGGCCAGGGCTGTGCACCTCAGTGGGCAGTGCCCCGGGGCCTCAGGGTCTGGCTGCACCGTGGGGGAGGCCGAGCAGTGACGCCGCCCCGTGTTCATTATCTACCTGCTGATGAACAGATCTCCAGGCGCAGTCCTGCCAAGGCTGTGGTGACCAAGTGCAAAAATGCATTTGTAATCAGCAGCAGCCAGGCAGGCGGCGAGGACCGCGTGAAGGTCCCTTGAAATGCAAGAAAAACAAGGCTGAAGTGGGGCCCGTTCTTCTGTGTATGCGGTTGCTTGGTCGGACCCCTTCCGTGGTTGCTGGAGTCATCAGCCAGGGTAACCTCAGTGCCCCTGATGGAGCACCCACTAGAGACCCTTGGTGTTCATCCTCTCCTTGCTTTTCACCTTCCCAGCACCTGGTGGGCGGGGTGTCAGGGTTCCTTTCCTACAGAGGAAGAGCCCGAAGTTCAGGGAGGCTCAGGGCAGTGAATTGTCGGGGAATCAAACCCCAGAGTCTCTGGCTCCAAAGCCCAGGTGCCTCCTGTTTGTCCTGGAACGTGCCACACTCTCTGCGCGTTCTCCAGGTTGTCTTGCTCACGACAGCGCGTGCCTGTTCAGTGTGGTGCCAGAAGGGATTGAGGATCGACCCTTCTATAGACAGGTGCCTTGGACCTGTGGGACGGACCCACCTGTCAGATATTTATCGTTAAGGGCTTCGGATAGGCCAAAAGGCAGACCCTGAGGTTCACAGGCCCTTCCTGGACTTCGAGTTCAGGCTCAAGGGTGCGTCCGTCAGCAAAAACAGCAGAAGCTCAGCCCCTAGGCATTTAAGTGGAAAGACAATTTTTTGTTGGATCACATGAATGAGAAGTTCAGGGAAGAGGACGATTTCAGGCAATGCTGGATCTAGGTGCTTTTTGTCATAGAACCTGGCTTTTCTCTCTCTGTCCCTTGAGTGTTTCCTCTGTGTTAGCTCCATTCTCAGGCTCCCATCTCCACACCATTCAGATTTATATCCTGAGAGACAGGAAGGGTGATTTTGCTGATTGGTTCTATGAAAATCCCAGCATCCATTCCAAGGAAGGAATCCCGGGCTGTGGCAGCTCTAAGACTTGAGCCTCTCTGTTCTTGTTCTACCACCCTCAGCCCCTGGCTTTTGTCTTTATAGTCACCTCATGATCCAATAGGGATGTTAGAGATCCAGCAATCACATCTATGTTCCAGTAACAACAAGAAGAGATGGGTCATTTTCTCCCTTTTAAAGGAGCCTTCTCGAAATCCCCTACAAGGCTTTGCTTACATCTCTCTGGCCAAAATGCACTCATCTTGTTGCATCTTGCGGCAAAGGAGGCTGAGAAATCAGTTTGTGTTCAGGGGCAGTGTACCTGGACAAAGCCGGGGCATAGGTAAGGTGGGTGCTTGGTGGGCCCCTGGATTTCTGTCCCCGTGGCCAGCACGGATCCTGGAGCTAGGAAGCCTAGGGGTTGGTGTTGTGCCTGGCCCCGTGGCTCCTCTTCTGTGACGTGGGTCTTGCAAACAGTGCTCGGATTGGAGGCAGAAAGCTGTGGCTGCACACCCCAGCGGCCTCTCGTGCCTCAGTTTCCCCACCGGTGGCCTGGGGGTGGGAAGCCCGGCCCCGGCAAGGTCTGGCTGTGAGCAGGGGAGACCCGCTCGGGGCAGCGTGGCCACCTCTTCCTGGTTTTCCGGGCAGGGCCTAGGTTAGCGCTAGATGCTACCCGCAGACCCCCGGAGGGAGGAGGAGGTCACCCTAACAAGGGTGACTGAACTCAGAGGCCGCTGCCGTCTGCAGGGGCAGCCCCCGGTGGGCCCAGCAGCACGGCGGGCCTTGCCTCTTTCAGAACTGCCATCCTGGGTCACTATGTGTCCCCGGGCTCCAGGGCCCCTCGTCCCAGCCTGGCCCGGGGCCGTGGCTGACGTGGGCTCAGGTGGCTCTGTGCTGAGGACGCGCTCAGCAGAAACCCGAGTCGGGCGGCCTGAGCACCTCTCCCCACCCGCCAGCCCTGGGCCACTGTGTCACCATGTCAGGCACCTCCGCTGCTGTGGGGACGAGGTGGCTGGCAGGGCCACCAGGCAGGACGCCCCAGCACCCTCTGCCCGCGTCCTCCCTCAGTGCCTGCGGGGCCATCGGGGAAGGGCTCGTCCTCCAGGGTCCCCAGCCCCCCAGGGAGCTCACTGGCCTGGACAGGGTCACACCCCCCCAGGGCTCCCTGGCAAAGGGCGGGGGTTACCGCCGTTGGTGCCAACCCTGAGACGGGGCACGTTGAAACCTGGGCCAGCAGGGACCCTGTGGGAGGGGACGAAGAGGAGCAGCCTTCCTCTGGCAACCAGCCTGTCTGTCCCCAAGCACCAGGCGTGTGCAGCAGTGCCTTGGAGCTCTGTGATGGGGACACTGGCCCTGCTCGGGAGCCCCCACGGCCCCAGCCCTGCCTGCGGTTCTGGACAACGCTGCCCGGGCCTCGGGAGGCGGGGGACTGAAGGGCACACCCCTGTCGCTCCCGCCCACAGATCTTTGCTCATCTCCTTTCAGTGGGGGCTCCCGATCCGTCCCCTGAAGAGAGCAAAACACCCCCCAGCCACCCAGTGGGACAGGATTCAGTGCAGCGGGGGTGGGGCTGCTCCCAAGCAGAGCCCCCTCGTCCCTGTGACTGTCCCCAGATGCCTTGGGGGACTGTCCCTGCAGCTCAGTCGTCATGCCACTTGAACTTCGGATCCTCTTTGGGGACAGTGCGCAGCTGTCCGTGCAGCAGCCGTCCTGGTCACCTGTTAGAAGGACTCGTCATTAAGAATGGGTCTGAGTACTTCCTTTTTGGGTCCCAGGGACCTAGCGGGACGGAGCCTAGGCCCAGAGCACAGTCCTGTCGTTTTTTCTTTTTAAAGCAAGAGAGTTGGTGGCTTAAATCTATTTCAACAAAGTGAGCTGGTGTTTACAGGTCATCTGGGTAAACAGTCTGTACTTTTCTGAAAAAAAAAAAAAAGGAAAAAAGACCCAAACCCAAAGCTTCAGGCTGTTTTACGGCTGCAAGCGCCGGCCCCTCAGCACCCTTCCAGGCTTAAATGACAGGCTGTGGACGAGGCCAACCGCTCACAACGGAGGTCGGCTCCAAGCAGAAATTATTGGGTGATTTGGGGTGAGGGCTGGCTGCGCAGCACAACTGTGGTGTCAATATGGTGTGTGTGTGTGTGAGTGTGTGTGAGTGTGAGTGTGTGTGTGAGTGTGTGAGTGTGAGTGTGCGTGAGTGTGTGAGTGTGTGTGAGTGAGAGTGTGTGTGTGAGTGTGCGTGTGTGTGAGTGTGACTGAGTGTGTGAGTGTGACTGTGAGTGTGTGTGAGTGTGCGTGTGTTTGCGTGTGAGTGTGTGTGCATGTGTGAGTGAGAGTGTGAGTGTGAGTGTGTGAGAGTGTGTGTGAGTGTGTGTGAGTGTGAGTGTGACTGAGTGTGTGAGTGTGACTGTGAGTGTGTGAGTGTGCATGTGTTTGCGTGTGAGTGTGTGTGCATGTGTGAGTGAGAGTGTGAGTGTGTGTGTGAGTGTGTGTGAGAGTGTGTGTGAGTGTGTGTGAGTGTGAGTGTGACTGAGTGTGTGAGTGTGACTGTGAGTGTGTGTGAGTGTGCGTGTGTTTGCGTGTGAGTGTGTGCATGTGAGTGTGACTGTGAGTGTGTGTGAGTGTGACTGTGAGTGTGTGTGAGTGTGTGAGTGTGAGTGTGACTGAGTGTGTGAGTGTGACTGTGAGTGTGTGTGAGTGTGTGAGTGTGAGTGTGACTGAGTGTGTGAGTGTGACTGTGAGTGTGTGTGTGTGTGAGAGTGTGTGAGTGAGTGTGTGAGTGTGAGTGTGTGTGAGTGTGTGTGAGTGTGTGTGTGTGTGTGTTGCAGGGCTTGGTACAGAGTTGAGGGACTCACTGACCCATTTGTCCAGCAGATATTCACTGAGCATCTACCACGTGCTTGGTGCCGGGCTGGCACCTAGGTGGGGCACTGCTGGGAGGGTCCCTGCCCACATGAAGCTGACCCTGAGTGGGGACAGAGATCGTGTGTCACTGGGCAGTAGGGGTTTCAGAGAAGGGTGAAGACAGGTTGAGCTGCTCTTCAAGGACAGCAAGCCCAGCAGGTCAGGAGAGGAGCTCCAGGGAGCGGGCAGCTAGCCACCGAGTTCCCAAGAGGGAGGGGACACACAGGGAGACACCAGGGTCAGTTAGCAGAGGGACGGGGCTGGGGACCTGGCCAGGAGCCTTCACTGGGGGAGGGCGTGGCGAGGGGGCCACCAGGCCGAGGACCCGCTGGCCTGGACAATCTCGGGGGCCTGGGCACAGGGATGGTCTCTAACTTCTTGGTACCTGGCCCTGGGATGACCAGGGCACTGGACGGTGGCTTCATGGGTGATACTGGAGGTGGTGGGATATGGCTCTGGATGGGGGCGTTGGCATGTGACAGGCACACTCCAGGTGAGTCGTTTCCTGTGCCCTGGGAGGACAGTCCCTGCAGGGTCACCAAGGTCCCCTCTCAAGGCTTCAGAATAGAGTGGACAGACCGTTGCTGTACTGCAGACAGGTCCCTCGGCGGGCAGCGGGGTGAACAGGCTGCAGGGGGCGGGGCAGTGCTGGGGAGGACCCCCTGCCATGACCCCAGGGAGAGGGCGGGCAGACCTGAGGGCCAGCCACGGCCACATCCCACCAACGAGGCCGGTGGACTGGTCGGGGAGAGGGGAGGGAGGCCAGCGAGGCAAGGGTGACCGTGTCGGGAGGAAGACTGTGTCTCTTCTCAGGAGGAAAACAGACGTGAGACCATTTCAGCAAACCGTAAAGTGAGTAAAAATGATCTCTGCGTCCCCTGTCACCTGCCCGTGTGGGAACATTTTATTCCTTTTTTTCACAAATTGCCAGCAGCTTTAGGGCAGGGCGAGGCCAGCTCTGCTTTTGGGTTGTTTGCTTTGTCTCTGCTGTGACCACAGGGCCTGGCTCGGTCCCTGGTAGGGGTCCCAGCAGGGGACGATTCTCTGGCCCTAGCCCCCTGGGACATAGCTCTTGGGACATAGCTGGTGGGACATAGCTCTTGGCATTGCTGTCCCCGCTGTACCCCTCCCCCTCCTCCAGGTCCCCATTAAATGTCACCTCTGGGCAAGTCCTTCTCTGACCCCACCGGCTCAGGAGGCTCTCCTCCACCTCCTCTGGCCCTGGTCACTCTCCGCCAGGTCACCCGAGTGCCCGTCACAGATTGTTCTCCTCAACCACATGCGCTCTCTCTCTCTCTCTCTCTCTCTCTCTCTCTCTCTCTCTCGCTCTCTCTCCCCATCACTGTTTGATCCCCACAAAGACAGGGGCCTGGCCCCAGATGCTCGCTGCAGCAGGAGGGTGCTGGGCCCATCCGATGCCCTTGGTGGGGTGGCCACGGGCCTGCAGTGGCCGCAGGGTTAGGTGGTCAGCGGCCCCACGCTTCCTTGGAGACTTGTCCTCCGCGAGCAGAGCAGTCTCGCCAGGACACACGGGGCGCGGGAACCGGAGTGAGGCAGGGGAGGCCGAGGCAGGAAAGGACGGACAGACCCTGTTTCCATGTAGAATCTCGTCCTTTATTCATTGTGAGCGGGACACTGTTGAATCCCGGGGAGAGTGCGTTAACATACCGCTCGTCCTGACGGCTGAGTTTTCCGGCTGCCCCTTAAATCCTGTGCCAGAGGCAAGCGCCCGGCTGGCCCCACGCCGGTCCTGGTCCTGCTCAGAGGGAGCCTGGGAGTCTGCACTGTCACCAGCTTCCTGGTGGCCCACCACGGGTCCAGGAGGCCCAGCTAGGTCACGGATCAGGGATGACCACGTGCGTGACCCAGAAATGGCCCCGGTGTGGCAGGCCTGGGGTGCGGCTCTGCCAGAGCACAGATCTCTGCACGGAGCCCAGAGCGGTCCTGGTCTGAGCCCCCGTCACGGGGAGGCCCCAGGGAGAGGGGAGGGAACCCCGAAGCCCGCCCTTCTCTGCTTCAGACTGACCCACCAGGGGGCTGCCCCCAGCTCCTCCAGGAACCACGCACGGTTGCCTGGCTAAGAACGGGCAGGAAAGCCTGAAGCACGGGCTAGGCTGCCTGAGGTCCCCTTTTCCTACTTAGGGCCCAGGAGCCCACTTCATGGGAGGCTTGGGGCTGAGAGCCCGTCTGCCCGAGCTGAGGTCTTGGATGGCGGCTGATCCACACCTTGGCCTTGGCCATGAGGACAGAGCAGAATCTACAAGATGAGGCCAGAAATCCTGACCACTGTGACCCCAGTCTCTTCTCCATACCCCCTGGGCTCTTGGGGGCATGAGCCCCCCTCCCAGCATTGCTCCATTTAGGGCTCCCTCCTGCCCCCGTGCGCGTGCCCTCCTGGCTGCTGGCGCAGGGCTCCCTCTGATACCGTCTGCTTGGCATTTCCAATCGCCTCTGTACCTCACTGGAACATTCAAGGGGGAAAAAGGCCATCCCATAAATCCGAGGTGCTATCCTGGGGATGGCAGCGGCTGGTCATGGTGACATCCCCGGGGCCTGGGAAGGTAGAGCTAATTAGTTAAAAAACTTACTTTGCGACGTGAGTCACTGGAAGCAGGTGTCAGGAGAGCCATTAACGAGGCTCTCGTGACTCGGATGGTATTTCCACTCTGCCTCACCACGGGGCACCGAGCTGAGACAGTGGGGCTCTGGGGGGTGGGAGGGAGGGAGGGAGGGAGAGAAAGAGAGAGAGGGAGAGAGAGAGGGAGCAGAGAACAGAAAGGCATGGAGAGAGAGCCGCTCCGAGGAGCCAACCTCCAACGTTAAAAACAAGTGCTGGAACCAAGTGCCTCTCTGGGCCCTGGGCCTCTCCTCTGTTCCCTTCCCTGTTCCCAGGAATGTGTACGAGCCGCGCTCAGCCCCCGCCTGCAGAGGCGCCAGGACCAGGCCGAGCTATGTGGCCGAGACCCTGCCCGTTGGCAGTGACCAGCTCGGGCCGAGCCAGACCGTGGCTAAGGGGACCAGGGGAGTGGGGGGCGCTGGCCTGGGTTCTGGGGACAGTGGGGCCAGGGAAGCCTCCCTGGGAGGCGGCAGGAAGGGCGCTCCTGGCAGAGGGACCTGCAGGTTGAGGGCCGAGGGGCGGCTGGGTGTGTCTGGAGAGCAGAGGGAGAGGCCGGTGGAAGAGCCACGCAGGAGGAGGCCGGGAGGATCCCGAGGGGACAGGGCCAGGGGCCAGGGCGCTGGCTTTATCCCTGTGCAACGACAGTCGCCCGGGCGTGGGCAGGGCGGCCTCACCACCAGGCTCGTTGCCCAAGTGTGCTTCCTGCTGCCGGGCTGGGGTGGGGACGGTGGCAGGGCCTCTGGCGTGTGGGACGGAGAAGAAGGTGATGCTGCTGTACCCGCGGGGGGGGCAGTTTGGGAGGGTGACGTGGGTGTGAAGCTCCTTCCAGATGCCGATGAGGTCCTGGGAGCTGCGGGGAACCTTCTAGGCGGGCCTGGCGCCCTCTCTGTGCGCAACCTGAGCTCAGGGAGCCGTGTGGTTCAGGCGGGTGCTCTGGAGGGCTCTGGGGCCACACGGGGGCCTTTGGGGGCTTCAGTGTGCTTCTCAGGCTGCCCAGAGCCGTGGGCCACCAGCCCCAAACACCCACCACCTCAGGGAGCTGGCGCCAGGCATTCATTTTCATGATACTCACACACACGTGGAGTGAAAAGACCACACCACGGGTCAGAGGGGGAATGAAGCCACTTCCCCTCTGGGGTCAGCCGGGCCAAGGGGCCCCTGTGTGTCCTGTCAACTGGTGCGGGGACTCTGTTTGAGAAACAGGCCTCAAGGGGGAAAGAGAGGAGGGGGAAGGAGGGAAAGGGGCCAAAAGACCAGCCTGGGCCAGGAGAAGCAGGGGGCAGTGCAGGGACCACCGTGTCCCCAGGGGCCCTTGTCTCCTCCAACCCCACAGCTGAGCGACCCTGGCCAACGCCCTTTTACTTCGGGTGCCCCTGTCGGGCTTTGCTCCCTCTTTCAAGGGGAGCCTGGGGGAGGCGTTCCTTGCTGTCACCGGTTCCCTGTCCCCGGACACGCTCGGCACCGAGGACAGACGTGCTGCGGTTGCTTGTCCTCTCTTCCAGGCACCTTGGAAGCGGGTTTCGCTGGGCGTTATTTACATGGTGGGCAGGGTGAGCCGCCTCCCGGCAGGGGAACACACAGGGGCAGCCATGGCTGGACGCTGGGGCGTGAGCAGCTTCCCTCTCACTGTGGAGCAGAGCGCAGGGACCCTCTGCCACGTGGGGGATGTCCTTCTTGGGGGGGGGGGTCCGGGCCATACTGGGACGCGGTGTCTCCTGGAGGCTTCTGCGGTGGATGGCTGGAGTGCGGAGGTGCGATGGCAGGCAGGGCAGGGTGTCCTCTGGGCTCAGTTGTTGTCTCTGGTGTCCGAGGAGGCACTTCCGAACAAGATGTCACTGTCCTGGGACATGCCGCTCAGCTGCGACTTGGTTTTGATGAGGAACTGGGCCCTGCGGAACATCACCCTCTCCTGCTCCTGCTTGAGCTCCAGGTAGGAGCGCGAGAAGGTGTGGAAGATGGACGTCACCGGGAAGGCCATGAGCAGGATGCCGCTGAGGATGCTGCTCAGCGCCACCACCTGGCCGGGCGTGCTCCTGGGCACCATGTCTCCGTAGCCCACAGTCGTCATGGTGATGACCGCCCACCAGTAGCAGGCGGGGATGCTGGTGAACTCGGGGCTGTCGGCCATCTCGTTCTCAATGACATAGAGGAGCGGGGCGAAGAGGGCGATGGCCACGCACAGGAAGAGCAGCAGCAGCCCGAACTCGCGGGTGCAGCGGCGGGCCGTGAGCCCCAGCGTCTGCAGCCCCAGCGAGTGGCGCGCCAGGCGCATCACGTACAGGATGCGCAGCGCCCGCAGCACGCGCAGCACCAGCCCCACCTTGTCCAGGTAGCTGTTGCTGGCGCCCGGCTTGCGGCGGCCCGAGGCCGCGCCGTCCACCAGCAGCGTGACGTAGTAGGGCAGGATGGCCACCAGGTCGATGAGCGTCAGCGGGCTGCGCAGGAAGGCGAACTTGCTGGGCGCCTGGATGAACCGCAGGAGGAACTCGAGGGAGAACCAGCCCACGCACACGGACTCCACGATGAAGACGTTGCGGCACATCTGGGAGCACTGGCCCTGGGGAGAGCCAGGGGTCAGCTCCCGCCAGGGAGGGCCGGGGCTCTGCCCTGCACTCGGTGGGTGCCCACCTGCTGATCCGTGTGCTCTGGCCCTGGCCCCTCTAGCTCTGTTCCCACCCAGGCCTCTCTCTCCTCCGCCCGACCCCTGGCTCGCTACCAGCGGTCTCTCTTGTCCCTTACCCTTGGTGCCTCGACTCATTGTCTTTGGAAATCTCTTTGGCTCTTGAGGTGAAGCAGTGTCAGAAGCAGATGGCTGCCCTCTGTCCACAGCCCTCTGGCCCAGCCCGCCCTCCCTCACCGGGACAGCTGCAGTCACCTCCTCCCTGGGCTCTCCCATCCCTGCAGGTACCCAGGGGGCGCCTGAGAACAGGAGTTGGGTCCCTGTCCCTCCTCTGCAGGGCCCAGGGCTGCCTCTCCATCTCCTCCTGACTCCCGCTCTGTCCTCCCCCCCACACCTGCAGCACCTCCCAGCCCCCCTGCTGGCTCCCCTAACACCTGGGTCCCCCCTCCAGCCTGGCCTGTGACTTCTTTCCTCCTTCCCAGAACACCTGCTCTGTCTCCTCCAGGCTGTGTCCCAGCTGTCACCTCCTCTGGAGACCTTCTGTGATCCCGTCTAGGCAGCGCCCCTTTTCCTGCATCCAGTCCCCTCACTCTGTCCCTTTGGTTGACAGTGCTCAAAACCTTCTCATAGGCTTTCTAAGTTGCTTATTTACATGTGTCTTCCCTGCCAGCATATCCCACCCTCACCCCTCCCCCCCACTCCCCCACCCCACCCCCCCACCGGGCAGGGCCATCTGTACACGCTGCTCACTGCCTGGACCCAGTGCCTTGACAGGTCAGCATACAGCAGGTGTTTAATACATGGTGATTACAGGAATGAACAGAAGAAGCTCGGGCTGGAGTTGAGACAGCGGTGGAACCCCTCAGCCATCAGGGGACAGGCAGGCGCAGGGAGTGGGCTGGGCCCACGCAGAGCCCCTTTCTCTTCCGCAGGGGGGTCGGGCTCAGCTGCCTCCCTGACGCTCTACGAGAAGCTGGGAATCTGCAGTTTTGTGTGACATCTGGGGATGGCTGATGCTGACTTCAGAGTGGTGACAGCACAATACAGAAAACTACTTCATGGCCATAGTAACACGAAGGCGTCAGCTTAGGCCCCGTCTGCAGTATAACTGGACAGCAGACCGCCCTCGAGGACTGGGCTCCTTCTGCAAAGGGCCTTTGGCAGAGAGGAAGGGTGTCCAGTGGGTCCTTGTGTGGGCCCTCGGCCAGCCAGGGTCCCCAGGTCTGGCTGTCGGTCTTCTCTGCTGGAGATGGGGGCCCACTTGGCAGGGCCTCAGGTCTCAGTCCTCTGTGCCCCCGCCTCCAGGAGGCCTTCCCGGAACACATCTCCTCTGATAGCCCCAGAGCCCCCAGCATGGGCCTCACTCTAGGGGTCATGGGAGTTGGTGGGAGGCCTTGTCCTGGCCACCCTAGCCCCCTGCAGAGCCTGCATACAGAGGGCCCCCGAAATGAAACTGGAGAAGAGCATTTTCAATGAATCATGAAAAAAAAAAGCCAGAAATTATTTTTAAAAGTTCAATATCAGAAGTTGAATAAGGCAGTGGCTTTATTACTATTTTCCTGTTAAAACTGGGATCAAAGTTGTCGGAACTGGGTTCCAACAGGGATAGGTTTCTCGTGGTGAGCCCCCTGCCCCTGGCAGGTGTGTGTAAATCCTTATTCACTACCTCTGGCTCACTTGTGCACCAGGCACCGTTCCAATCACTCCACGTGGGCTCACTCATGGAGTCCTGGCAACACGACAGGTAGGCCTATTCATTCCCCGTGGACAGGTGAAGAAACTGAGGCACAGAGAGGTCTAGTAACCTGCCTACACTTGCACAGCCAAAGTGTAAAAATGGGACTCAAATTCAGGCCTTCTGGCTCTAGCACTGTCCTTTCTGTCCCTGCCTCCTATGCTTATCAAAAGTTAATTTTGAAAGAAAGAAAAAAGTTAATTTTGGATGGGCCTGGTGGCACAAGCCTGTAATCCTACTCACTCATGAGGTTGAGGCAGAAGGATTACAAGGCTCAGCAATGTAACAAGACTGTCTCAAAATAAAAAAAAGGCTTGGAGATAGAGCTCAGTATTGGAGCACCCTGAGTTCAATCCGCAGTAGAGGAATACAAAAAGAAAAGGTGATTTTTTGGTATGGTGCTATTTTCTTAATACCCTTTAAAAAATTCAATATATTGAAAAATACGTATATTTTCAAGTATATTGGAAAAACTTCAAAGTGCAACAACCTTCCATGTGTTGTAAATGCAACAGCTATTGCTACTTTCTCCACAGTATCTGTATGTGGGAAAATCTTCTCCAGGAGAGAACTTCTGATGTTGTTAGACACTGCATGTAAGACACTTAGCACATGCAGGGTATGCAGTCAGCGCTCAGTAAATGCCAGCTGGCATATTTACGTTCAGTTCACACCACCAGACCTATTTCTCAAACACCTATACATTTTGTGCCTGTCTGAGACCTTCTGGTCTCAGAACCTCCATGTATAGGGAAGGGATCACAAATCAAAGGCCCACAGGTCCCAGGCACAAGGAGCCTGACTGGGGAGGACGTCCCCTGGGAACTCAGCTCCACCAAGAGCTGCCCTAATGAACCCCAGGCCAGGGCGCCTGACCTTCCCCTTTCCATTTTATTTTGCGGTGCTAAGGATCAGACCCAGGGCCTTGCACATGCTAGACAAGTGCTCTCCACTGAGCCACATTCCCAGCCCCTGACCTTATAATTTTTAGAAGTTAGGAGTGTACATTGTTATTTGGGAAACACGTTACTTTTGAATGTGGGCAGCCGAGCGAAACTGTTCAGAAATCTCGCAGGCCAATCACACGCTTCTCGGGGTTCTCCTGGGTCCCAGGCTGCCGTGTGGGTGCACATGTAAGAACACAGACTGTGGCTCAATCAACCTGGGCTTGGCAGCCTGCTGGACCTGCCTCGTGTCCTCCTCTGCCAAGTGGGAGTGAGGACACTTCCCCCGGAGGGTTACTGGAGGATCCGCAGAGAAGATCAGATGTAGGCGGGGCCACCATCCCCCTGCGGGCTCCTGCGACTGCTCTGCCTCTGGGAGCCTTAGAATGGCACGCACTGTGGTCATTCTCCTATTTAACACAAAGACACCCTCACCATCTGGGGACATGCATAGACACATATGCTTAACAATAAAAATTATTTTTAAGACCCAGAAAATATGTCTGGGCTACCGCTATGCCAAGGAATCAGGAAGGCTGAGAAAGGACTCGAGTAGGTGAGGTGAGTTTTGATGAAATACATGATGTGCTTAGCTGGGGCAGGGACGTCACCTCGTCACCTGTGGATTTGCTCACTCACGCATTCAACCACGGTTGCCAGGTTCCTCATCTGTGCTGCACAGGGTTCTAGACACTGTGGGATGAGTGGGGGGGGGGACACAGCAAGGACCAGGGTAGTCATGGCCGCTGGCCCTGGCTGGTATTAACAGGGAGGGCAAGCAGCTCCACGCACACACACCCGGCAAGTGGCAGGATGTCAGGAGGGACTGGGGATGCTGGGAGGAGGGACAGTGGACTGCAGGGGGGCAGAGTGGCCCAGGACACAGCTCTGCCTCCAGTCCTCCACCCCCTCCCTCGCCGTGGCCAGTCTTACCTGCTCCTCCTCCTCCCTCAGGCTGGGCAAGGTGCTGACGGAGAGGTTGACCGCGGTGACGGTGACAAAGAGCACCGACAGGCAGGCGAACACCTTGCCGGGCAGCCCCGAGTGGGGCCTCTCCACCATGTCGCGCAGTCTCCGCATGCAGCGGCCCAGGCGGCCCTCGGCCCTGGCGGGGCCCTCGCTGTCGCGGCCCTCGCTGTCCAGCGGGTCCTCCTCGTCCTCCTGCTCCACCATCTCGGCGAACTCCTCGATCTTCTGCAGGTAGCGGCGGCGGCAGCAGCCGTCCAGGTGGTCCTCGGCGATGCCCCAGTAGAGCAGCTCCTCCTGGAAGGAGAGCGCGCACATCTCCCGCAGCAGCCGCAGCTTGCCCGCCCGCAGGAAGGTGAGGATGGTGCCGAAGGCCCCCGGGTTGCGGTCGAAGAAGAACTCGTTGCAGGTCACGTCGTAGTCGTCGCACACGTTGAGGATGTCGTCGAAGTTGGTGCAGGCCTTGAGCTGGCCCAGCCGCGTCAGCGGGAACTCGTCCAGCGTGGTCCAGGGCAGCGAGTACTTGATGCCGCCCACGTTGATGATGATGCGGCGCCGGCGGTCCCCCGCGGGGCCGCCCGGGCAGGGGCCATCCTGCGGCCGCAGCCGCTGGGCGCGCCGGTAGAACACGCCCTTGAGGGACTGGCTCTGCGGGAGGAAGGCCGGGTGGAAGGAGGCGTCCGAGGTGCAGCTCAGGGCGCTGTAGTCGTAATCAGAATTGTCTCCCGGTAGCAGGGTCATTTTGGGCCTTCACATCCCTCTAGGGCCTGGGGGGAGAAGGGAGCAGAGACCCTTGGTGACCCCCAGTGCGTCTGAGCCCCGCCTCCTGGAGCGGGTGGGACTGAAAGCCCAGGCCTGAGCACAGGCAGGGACACTAAGGGCAGTGGGATGGGCGGAGGCCGGGGACCCTGGGAGGTACCAGGGCTGATGAGGACCTGGGAGCGGGGTCCCAGGATGTCCTTCCCAGGGGAGACACCAGAGTGCTGTCTCCCCTCTTAAGGACACAGTAAGAAGTCAGTCTGCAACTCGGAAGAGGGTCCTCACTAGAATCCCCTTTGCTGGCACCTCCTTCTTGGACTTCCAGCCCCCAGAACTGTGACAAATAGATGCTTGTAGCTCCAGCGCCTAGCTGACGTCATTTTGTTATTAAGATGCTCACTTAATAGTGAAAATAGCAACATTATCACTCAGCATCTCCTGACTACAGTCTTTCCATATCCATCTCATGAATGCCTTAGAAAGGTACAGAGTGCACGCCTGGAATCCCAGCGGCTTGGGAGGCTGAGGCAGGAAGATTGCGAGTTCAAAGCCAGCCTCAGCAAAAGCGAGGTGCTAAGTAACTCAGTGAGACTCTGTCTCTAAATAAAATGCAAAATAAGGCTGGGGATGTGGCTCAGTGGTCGAGTGCTCCTGAGTTCAATCGTATGGAGTGACACTGTGCACCTCAGGGCTTAGGCCCCTGACACCCAGCAGCAGTGCACAGGATCAGAAGTGGTCCCCAACCCTAGGAGCTGACCTCCTAGTGGATGACTGGGCCAAACCTGTGCTGTTATTTACTTAACACTTTATTTTAAACTAACCCAGGGTTTTTTTTGGGGGGGGTATATTTAGCTTGGAAAGGCAGTTTAGTACAGGCCTGAGGTTCTCGACTAGGGCTCGCTCTGTCCCCAGGGGACAAGGGCCAATGCCTGGAGGCATTTTTGACTGTCAAAACTGGGGAATGCTCATGATGTCCTATAGGTAGAGGCCAGAGATACTGTGAAATGTAGGACCATGAGAGCCCCTATAACAGGGAATTACCTAGTCCCAAGTATCCAAAATGCGGTGGAGAAAAGGCTCAGGTGAACGGGTCAAAAACATAGGTTTCTGGAGCCACTCAGCTGGGAAAGGGACTCAAACTTGGTGTTTCCATTTCCTCATCTGTGAAAAGGGCACAACCATGTGAGCCACCCCAGTCTTGTGTGCAGAGGATTAAGTGAGCCATGTACACACGGGCCCTTGGTGCACACAGAGCCGGCACCTGATAACCACTGTCACCTTGCTGTTGTGTTTATGTTACAGTAAGTCCTGTACTGTTTCCACAGATGGGAAACAGTATCACCTGCCCTAAGTCAGAGGCAGAGACAAAACACACCTAGTTACCGAGACAGGGCCATGTTTGTTTATGTGACAGCAAATGCCACTTCGAGGATGGCCCGGTGGCCTGCCAGCCATGCCTTCTCCTCCCGTGAAATCTCCTGTCCCCGCCCTGTGCCGTGGTGAATTGGTCTCCATGCAGCACCCGGTTTTGGAATCATCCATGTACCAGCCTGGCTCCCCCTGGGGGAAGGAGGAGTCCCTGTGCCCAGCAGGGTAGGAGCTCAGAGAAGGGGGGGCTGCCTAAGTCCGTTTCCAGCCAATGAGGCCAACAGCTTGAGGGTCCTTCGGGGAAACCGAGGTCAGAATATCAGCTGGCCTGGACTCCTTCCTCCTCGGCCCTCAAAGCCAAGGGCGGCACTACTACATTGAAGTTGCTTATTCATTACCAGCTCTGGGGCTGAGTTTGGTTCATGAATATTTTGCTTGGCTTGGAGAAGTTTCTGAAAATTGAGAAATTTCATATAAAAAAAAATCCTTGTTCTTGGCATCTCTCGATGTCAAGAATATCTGGCAAGGCTTGGCCCAGAGCCCCACTGAGGAGTGGCAGGGCAAGCAGGCTCCGATCTGCCCCAGTCCCACTCCTCCTCATCGTATTCCTGACACCCCCCCTACCTCCCTTGTGTGTCTTCCTTCCTGGCCCTGGGGACATCCGAGTTGGAGACCCCGAGGTCACCCAACAGGCTTCTCCAGAATTAAGCAGATGCATAGAAAAGTAGTAAGGACCTAATGCCTGGTTTTAGAACCCCCATTCGCCACCCAGCCCAATCCCCAGGGGAAGCACGTGCGGCGAAGTGCACACGCTCGCAGGGTGTGCGGGGCCAGTGTTTTCACAGGAGCCCAGGGTAGGGGTGGGTGCCCCCGGGAGGGCCCCTTCCCAGCAGCCACTGCTTCCTAAGGCACATCCCGGCTCTCATCTTGGGGGAGAGCTGGTTTCACAGCCGGGTTTGGTTTGCAGTACTGCCTGGGTTTAGAGAGGGGAGCAGGGGAACCCAGCTCCTCTGGCAGAGCCTGCCGGGCTCCCCGGGGGCGTGGGAAGAATCCCTCTCAGGCACTTCACTCAGCGATACTGCTTTTTAGCTTTATCGCTGCCACCGAAGACAAGAGAGAAAATGACATTCTGTTTGGCAGAATGGTGATGGAAGCAAAGGACCTTCTTCTTCCCCAGCCCGAGGGCTCCTGCTGTGGCGCCCCAGCTTGCAGCCGCCCTTCTCTCCAGGAACTTCTCCCTCTTCTCTGCCTGCTGGAGGCTGGCAAGGCTCCCCCGAGACCCACTCCTCACCTCTCCCCCTCAGGCCCCTCCTTCCGTTAGTGCTGAGCTGGGTTCCCGTGCAGACCTGCCCCAGCCAGCTCGGGAGCAGAGGAGGGCTACTCTGCAGAGGGCAGTAGTGCTGCCTCGCATCCCCCCAAGCCAGGGTCCCAGGAGGGCCAGAGGCTGGGATTTGCTGAATGGGGGATGGGCACATTTCTCTCTGGCTGTGGGTCTTGCCTGTACCTCACCCATTGAGAGTGGGAGAGAATCTCTAGACTCTAGAGTCAAGTTCATCAATCAAACAGGCTCCACAGCCTGAGCTGGGCAAGAATGCTGCTTTCACCCAGCCTGATGCCCTCCCAAGACAGACATCTGTCCTTTCTCCTGTGCTGGCTCTAGATCCTGGTGGGGGAGCTCTGGGGAGGGGCTGCGGAGGTGGGATGAGAAGTCCCATGGGAGAGGCCATCCGCTCATTCTTGAGCATCCCAAGTGTTGGACGCTGGGCCGGGTCTGCAGACACTGCAGAGCGCAAGACAGACCCTACCCCCGTCCTCATGGACTTCTTGTTCCGGGGTAACACAGTCTCCAAGGATGTACACCAAGGACTTCCAGCTGCAGTGAGGACCGTGACGGAACAGAGCCAGGTGACAGGTGGAGAGCCACCATGGGTGTAGGCAATGTTAGCTGGAGGGTTAGCAAGGGCTTCTGGAGGAGGGGACGGGGGCAAAGCCTCATGCAGTGGGGGAGTAGCTCCTTCCCCCACCTGAGGGTGGCCTTGGACGATCAGAGACCAAAGAGAAGCCTGAGGGGCTGGGCACAGGGCGATGGGAAGGAGGGCGGCAAAATGTGGAGGTGGGCAGGTGCCAGGTAGAGGAGAGCTGAGGCCACGGTGCGGGGCTGGGAGACCGGGCTGTGGAGGCGGAGGCCATTCTGGGAAGAGGCTGCCGAGGCTGGAGCAGTGGAGGGGACTGAGGAGCTGGATGGGTAAGGGATGGAGGTGGAGGAAGAGCTGGCAGGACTCCCTGAGGCAGAGGAAAAACAACGCAGGTGATCCAGGCAGTGCCATGTACCAAGGTGACAGGTAGGTGGCGCTGTGACAAGCATGCTCCAGAGGCAGCATCTCGCAGCATCCTGGCTGAGGGATGATGGATGGGGAGGACTTTGGTGAAGGAGAGGGTAGGGAAGCAGCCTCCTGCGCGACAGTCCAGACTCCAAAAGCTGGTCTGACCAGAGTGTGTGTCAGCTGAGAGGGACCAGGTCACAGAGCTGTGGTGAAGGCCAGAGGCAGGAGCCTGGCCTGTGCCCAGCACCCAGAGCCAGCTGAAGCTGCACCCATATCAGGCCCATGAGGTCAGTACAGCCAGACACCGCAGGGGGGTGTGGCAGGTACAAAATGCCCCACAGATGTTCACATCCTGCTCCTGACTCCTGAAGTCCCTAATTCACTAGTTTCGGGGTCAGTGAACATACACAGAGAATTTGCCCCACGGTCCAGTAAGGAGGGACAGAGAGCACAGAGGGAACAGGGCTGAGGTCAGGAGATCATCTTGGGCTATCTGAGTGGGCTCATGTGACAACAGGGTCCTTCTGTATGGAAGATGCAGGCAGGAGAGAGTGTCAGAAGGACGTGGTATGAGATGGCTGGACAGCCAGATGGAGAGGCCAAGAGCCAAGGAATGCCGGTGGCCTCTACAGGCTGGGACAGGCAAGGCCAGGATCCCCCAGAGCCTCGAGGGAGGGCACAACCTTGCCAACTCCGGAGCTGAGCTCAGCCAGACCCTCTGTGATCTCTGGCCTCCGACCTGTAAGCTCATCAGTTTTGTCTGTCTTCAGTTTGTGGCAACAGAAGCAGAGTACGGGGAGGGCTGAGATAAAGCCCTCCTCCCCTGGGGACCAGCTGCTGACTACTGTACGTGGGGATCCAAAAGAGCCCAGTGGCTTTGAAATCAGGAGACCTGGGTTCAAGGGCAGGTGTGCTGACTTTGGCAAGGTAAGCTTCACCTGAGATTTGGTCTCCTCATCTGTAAAATGGGGATATGAATAGCTCCTTGAATCATGGTGAGGACAAAAGCAGGTGACATGTTTGGCCCAATGGCTGACACACAGTGAGTCCTCAAAGGATCCTGCTGTAGAATTATTAGCTATGGGGAGAGACTGTCATCCACCCTCACCCACCAGCCAAAGGTGGCTCCTGTGGCCTGATGCCCTGGGATATGAAGCCAGAGTCATCCGCTCCAGGATCCATGGCCGGGGGAGTGCAGCCTGGTGCAGTCCTTTGGGAAAGCACTGAGTGGTACCGAGGGGGATGAAGGAGGCTGTTACCCTGTGACCCAGGATCCCATTCCCACTTCTGTTCCCAGACCGAGACCTGCGCTGTGACTGATGATGTTGGTGATAAATTATTTGCACTCTAATCTTTGACTCAGCAGTTTGCTTCCGTGAAATCAGATCTAAGAGAGCAACAAAGTACAAGAATGTGGTTCTGTGTTGCCTGTGGCACTAGGAGGTTCCCAATGTCCGTCCCTAGGGAGTGGATGAGTGGGTCACAGCAGACCCAGACTGCAGAATCCTGCACGGTGCTCAGGAGGCAGAGGCAATGAATTGAGATGGAGGTTTCGCAACATATTTAGGTCTTAAAAACATGGAAGCCAGTGGAGAGAGAAACAGAAGTTCACAGCACTAGGCTATTTATGTAAATGAATGCACACACATTACATATTTTGCAAAGACTCAAGCACATTTGAGGATCCCTGTCAACCACATGGAGGGTGCCCGGAAGGGCAGGGGAAGGGAATGAACCTGGGGTTTGGAACAAGGAGAAAAATGAGTGAAGCAGGTCAGGGTGGCACAGGCCAAGGAGGAAGAGATGGGAACAGACAGGCAGTCCCCACAACTTGGGGTGAACTAGGTTCAGACACAAAAATGAGAAGCAGGAAATTTCCCAAGCCCCCAGCCTCTGGAATGCCCGGGGGTCTTTCTTAGCCCTCCTCAGTCAGCATGCCCCAAGGGGAGGCCCAGGATTAGCGATTTCAATGGCACTACAGTTCCCTCAGAAGGCAGGTGCAGCCTGGAGGCCGGGCTGCAGGGGCAGAGGCTGCTCTGGACTGGGAGGAGCACTGCCCCTGCACCCCTGCACCCCTGCCCGGCTGCTCAATCCCCTGGGAGTTCTGGAAGGCTCTTTGGGTTTGCTAGAAACTTCAGCCCTGGGGTCACCTTGACCAAATTCTCCTCCCAGAGGCCAGAGATCCACCGGCAGGCACTCCCTACGCCATCTCCTGTCCTTCTTGGAAGAATGATGGGCTCACGAGCTGCGGTGGAGGCGGGGCACACGTTGCCGAAGACAAACGATCACTGAAAGCATAAGGCGTTCTGAGAGGCAGCCCCCCACGAGCTGAGGGCCCAGTGCCTGGGGGGTGGGTTTGGGTGGGGGGCACAGCATGGGACAGAGGTGGCCACGGCTGCTGCTCCCTGAGCCAGCCACCCACTCCCAGGGGCACTGGCCCCTTGGAGCCTTTTCCTCCCTACAGAGTGAGGCTGGGGGCCCCCTTGCAGGGCTGTGAGGAGGGTCTGGTGAATGCAGCTTTGCTCAGGGATGAGCGGCAGCACCCGACCTCCCATGTCATGGCCACCTTGCACAAGGACAGGTGCTGAGCCCACCTGCTGCAGCCCTCTCTGGTCTCTCCATGGCCTCTCTGGCCTCCGCTCTTTTGTCATGCTCATCCTTTCCAGGGAGCTCTGGGCCCCCCTTCTGAGTGCCAGCACCACGCGGAGAGCGCCACACTCACAGCGCCACCCACAGCAGCACGGCCCTCCCTTGGCTGCACACGCAGGGCCAGGCACTGTGTTGGGAGACTTAATTGCACGAATCCCTGACTTTTCCTAAAGGGGAGATTTTATCACGAATGCTCCCATTTTTCAGATGAGGAAATGGAGGTGATAAGTGACAAACCTAGAGCTGAACTCCAAGCAATCTTTGTTTTGGTGCTACCGAGGCTGGAATCCAGGGCCTCGTGCACACTAGGCAAGCACTCTATCCCGGAGCTTTGGCCCCAGCCCTTCTTACAATTTTTACCGTGAGGGTCTCTCTGGTTTGCCCAGACTGGTCTGGAATATGTGATCCTCCTGCCTCCGCCTCCCAAGTAGCTGGAATCACAATCCTGCACCACTGTGCCTGGCCTGGCCTGGCCTGCAGTCTTCTGCCTTCCCAGACCACTGGCTTCTCATGGGGATGGAGGGGTGGTGTCTCCGCCACCTTCAGCAAGCCCGGGACAGGGTGCCTCTATTTCTATGGGTGAGCTTTTGGAAAGCCTCTAGAGATGGGAAAATGCAGGCATTGCTTGTGACTGGGCAAACGTCTTCATCCTTATTTTGTGATTGCATTAGGGCAGAGCAGGCGACCAGCAGAATCTCTGCATGTGTCCACTCTGGACTGCTGTTTTGGCTTCTGGAAAGAAGAGAGTGGGGCAGAGATGGCGTGCTGCAGGCCACAGGCCAATGAACGCAGGCGGCCTCTCCGCGCCGGGCAAGGCCAGCGTGGCTACTCCTCTGAGGACTCTCTGTTTTCCGCCCACTGAGGACCATCTTGGGCTTCTGACCTCCCCAAACTACAAGATGCTGAATCTGGGAGGCTGGAAGATTTGTGCCAACCCCTAACCCGGGAACCCACCCCTGAGGTGGCTTTCCTAAAGAAGATTCCCGCCCTCAGCTCCTGGGGTCTCGCTCTCTCCCTCTCCCTCCAGCTTCTGAACCTGTGCCTTTCCCTAATTCTGGGAGGGTCGTAGGGACCCCTTCAGTCTCTCCCTCCGCTGCTCTTCCCCGCTCCCCGTGTGTGCTGCTGCCAGCGCAGCTCCATCTGTTAGGATTAGGGCTCCTGGCTGGGCTGACTCAGAGGTGGGTCATGCTACATTCATCCCCAATTAAACCATTAATCAAAACAGATCCAGCCTGAGCTTGGCCCCGTCCTGGCATGTCGGACCTCCGAGAGATGCCATGCTGCCTGGGGATTATTTCTCAGCCACCTGCTGTTCATCCTTGTCACAATCCAAGCATCTCAGGCCTTGCTTCCTCTGAGCTGGGGTCCCCATCCCTGGGGAGATTATGTGCTGGGAACCGGGCTCTTCTCTCAATCCCTCACTTGCCTCCAGAGTAAAAAAAGGGCCAGAGTCTCCCCTGTTAAAAACCCAGGCTGCCTCTGGAGCAGCCGGGCTCTGCTGCTGGCAGAATAACACCACACACACGTCTGTTTTCTACCGGGATGTGTTGGGGGCCGGTGCAAGAACACCTTTTCTATTTGTGTCTTTGCAGCGGGAAATTTGGGTAGAGAGGCCTGAGCAAAGGAGCAGACCTGGGGACCTTGGGACATCAGGCAGGGAGACACCTGCTTGCGTGATTCCTCAGGGGAGTTGCAGGTGTGAGACAAAAGTCACCACAGGGCAGGGGACAATCATAGGCATAAGTCACATCCTATCTGTAGCAAATGCACTTCATGTGCTGGTTTTGTTCATCAAATACAATCTGCTAGATAATAAAAATGGCCAACAGTGATTGAGTGCTTGCTGACAGATCTTGCCTCTGGTTTCTTATTAATTCTGTTTAGAGGGGCTTATCAGCCGCCATTTTCCACCCGAGGGCTCCATTTCTGGGTTTAATGAATCAACCAAGACTGGATTCCCAAATTCCCTACACCTCTGGCAACCAGAATAATAGCTCTATCAAATATGAGGAAAGGGGTGGAAAGAAGGGACACCCTGGTCAAGACACTGAACAGGGGGTCCTGGGGCTGAAGTCCCAGATCTGGTGTGAGTCACCGGCCTCCTGTATTCAGGACACATCTCTGCTCTTTTGTTCCCTGGGGCAGCTCTCACCTCTGGCCAGAGCCCAGCTGTGTGTGAGATTCAAAGCGGCTCCTGGACCTGCCACCACCAGTGCCCACAGCCTGGCTTCCCAAGCCTTAGGAGAAGAATCAAGGTTTTCTGTTTCCAGCGCTCGCACAGCTCCCTGTGGGTTTGGAGTGAGTCCCTGGGTAGGCATCTTTCCACTGGAACGGGCTGGCTCAGAGCATGACGGATAAGACCAATCCCCAGACGATAGCTCACCTGACTTTCACACACACCTTCCCTCCCTTTCCACTCTGCAGGTACCTTTGTAAAGCACCAAAAGAATCAGAAGTCAGAAGACACAGGCAGAGGCTCTGGTCCTACACAAAGAGGGCACGTTGTGGCCATGAGCCCCAGTCTCCAGCAGTGCCAATCTTAAATTCGAGGCGATGGTGGTGAGGCTCCCCATAGTGACTGTGTCGGGGTATCACAAACACCTTAGGGGAAAACCTTGCTCAGATTCATAAGGCAGGAGCTCCTCCCTCCTATCACCCCCACCCCAGAGCTCAGGGTGTCAGCAAAGTGGATGTCTAGGTGTCTGTCTCCCTCTTCCCATCCACCTGGGTGACGCTGGACCCGTTAAGTGCTTAAGAATACCAAGTACTTAAGAAGATGCCTGCTGAATGCAGAGCTTGACCAACAAACCCCACTGGTGGCCGCCTGCATTTACCATGAGCTACATGAGCCCAGCATTTCTCACCCCTGAACCCCATCATCACCCCCCCCTTAAGGAGCTTTTCAAAGACTTTTTCTTCTTTTCCAAGAACCCATTGGACGCCACCCCCATTCCCCCACCCCCATTGAGAATGAATGCATTTGATGAACCCCATTTCTACCTGTAAACATGGGCTGCTGCAGCTGGTCACCCAGCAGGTGACTTCCCTACTTCTCTTACCTGCAGGAAGGCTGCTCCCACCTATCCTGTCCCCACGCCGTCCCTCTCTGTTCCCTCCTCAGCACAGGATCTCAATACATGTTTACTGACTGGCTGAACAAATGCTGTGCTCTTGGCATGGTGGCTGCCCACAGTAATGGCTCAGCCAATCTTTGTTCACTCCCTGATGGAATGAATGAACTCCACCTTCCCCATCCGAACCCTCCAATCCTGCAGGCTGAGCCCCTCTCCAGTACGGAGCTCCAGAGGCTGAGGAGACCTTCCCTATCACATTCTCGGGCTTCCGGTGAACTCTCTCGCTATCCTCAGCGACCAGCACACAGTAGGCGCTCAAGAATCGCTCATTGAGATTATTAATGAATGAATCAATAAGGCCCACCGGTGAGGGTGCCCCATTCGGTGTTTATAGATTGAGTGAATGAAGCAGCGACAGACGCCCCCCTCCATCCAACTCTCCCACTTCCCGGGATCGGGCAAGGCTGCTAGAAACCTCTGTCTCAGGATGCGCGCCCCCACCCCACGCCGGGTCACGCTGGCGGAGAACGTCCCGCACTTCGCATCCGGGGGACCCCTGGGTTGCAGCCGGAGCTGGACCAGCACTGCAGCCATGGCGAAGCGCGCTCCACGCCGCCGCCCGCGGCAGCTCGCTGGCCCTCGGTCGCCCCAGCTTCCCTCCCGGCCGGTTTCGAGGCCCCCGCAGGAGAGTCTGGGGCCACCACCACGTGCAGCGCCCCCAAGCCGCAGCGTGGCGGAGCGGGGTCCTGCCCGCAGCGCCGCAGCGTCCGGCGAGGCTGCAGCGCGCAAAGTTCCCACCTCAAGTTCCCGTCGCGGCGTCCCCGCCTTGGAGTTGGCCGGGTCACGGCTGCGGTCCCCGATGCCACGGGCTCGGGACGAGGATGCGAAAGGGGGCTGGAGGCCGCCGGGGGCGCCCGCTCTGCCTCCCGGAGCCGCGGCCAAACTTCGGCCCCGGGGCCCGGCTCGACTCCTGCTCTCGGACCCAGGGCCACCCCGCCTCCGCCTCCTGGTCCCCGCCGGGCTCCGAGTGCGCCGGGAGCGCGGCGCTGCGGCCGCCGAGGGAGGGAGCGGGGCAGGAGGCGGGACGAGGGAGGGGACTGCGCGCGGGGCGGGGAGAGTGGGCGGGCGGCAGGAGCTCGGCGCCCGGCCTCGCCCCGCTGCTGGGACGGAGGCAGCGCGACGGTCGCACCGCGCGGCCAGGCGCCCAGGTCGCCGCCGCTGCCTCCGATCCGGGGCCTGACGCTCTTGCGGGGGTCGCGCGCTGTGTGGCACGTTCCCGCCTGGCCCGGGACGGCGCGTGCTGTGTCCCCCACCACCGCTGTCCCCTTTCCCTTGCTGCTCCACGCATCCCCTCCCTGCCGGCCTTCAGCCTTTAAGGCCCCGAATTCCGCTTCTTGGAGGCTGCACGCGCCAGGCTGCTCGGCAACCTCCTTGGGTCGCGCGCCACGTCACGTGCTTTCCCTGGCGGTTCAAGGGCACCAGCGGCACAGGGTCTCGTGCACCGCTGCCCTGGGGTCTGCGCTTGCCACGTACTTGAAGCCTTGGCCTCAGGCTGCCCTGGGGCCCGCATTCCGGACGCGCTTCCACATCCTGGCGCCCCAGGCTCCAAGTCTGCCTTTCTCTGGAGGTCCTGGGGCACCACTGTCTTTGGGCTCCTTGCTCCCCTGTCCTGGTGTCCATCGGTACCACGGTTCTGGAGCCGTAAACTCCGCGATCTATGCAAGCTTCTACTTGGGAGCCACCGGCCCCATATCCTGTGCCATTTCCTTGGTTGCCCTTGGATCCATCCTGTCTTTGCATCCCTGGGGCATGCGCTTCGTCGCATCCTCTTAGTGATGGCATGTGTCATGCCAGGTTCCTTTTCCTTTAGGTCTTACGTGCCCCTGAGAGACCCATATGATGCAGCCGGCACTCCCAGGCCTGCACGGGCGCCTGGACAGGGACCTGGAGTTTTGGGGTCCTGCACAGGCACAGGAGTTTGTAGGAGTGCGCACAGTCGCTGGGGTTGGGTTGAAGGGCTCTGTCTGAGGAGAGTGTGCCACTCTTAGAGCCAGCTTTTAGGGTCTCTTATGTAGCACTTTCCTCATTTTCTTTCTGTCTTTACCGCCAGAGAACTCAGAAAGGAGTGCACAACGCACGTTGGAGAGTTAGGGGTGACTGCTCTTTCTGGGGCTTCCCTTAGAGGAGGAGGGTTGGCATTAGCCCTACACAGTAAGCTTTGGCTTTACTAAAGCTCATTCAGCCAACCTTGGCTTCCGCCTGCTCAGCAATGGTTGGGGGGACTCAGGACAGTCTATGGGATGGATGTGAACTGTGGCCTAGAGACAGCCAGTCAGGACAGGGGAGGAGTTGGCCCGAGAACCCCCCTTCCACTGGGGAAGAGGCAAGAGTTGGGAATGCTGAGGCTGCTCAGTTTCCATCTGTGGGGGCCGGGGACTGCGGAGACTGCTTTAGATAAAATAAAGAGGGAGGGCTCTCTGAGGAGTGACTGTGCACTCTCTGAGGAGTGACTGCGGAGACTGCTTTAGATAAAATAAAGAGGGAGGGCTCTCTGAGGAGTGTCTGATAGATTTGACCAACCCTGAGGGTCGGACCACTGTCCTCTCAGAAGGTCACAGGAACAAGACATGAGCAGAGGATCTCAAAACCTGAGCAAGGAGAAGGAGCCCATCTTTGGAAGATCTAGGAGGAGACCTTGCTAGGGGCACAGAACTAGAAAAGAAATGGCCTGTGACAGAAGAGGGAGGTGTGTGAAGAATAGGGAGGCCACTGGGAGAGCTGGAGGGGGTCCCAGCCCTGCCCACGGACAGCACCCTGAGCTCTCAGATGCATCACGCCCTGCCTTCTGTGCCCACCTGAGAACTGTCAGGTGCTTCTCTCTTTCTGACTTGCTCATTGTCTGTCTCCCTGCTGAGTGACGGACTGCATCAGGGCAAAGACTGGACTCTCTCCTTTCAGCTCCTTCCTCACTGCTAGGCACATGCAGAGCAGCCTCGGAGGTCCTTGTTGGAGGAACCCAGAGCAATCCTCTCTGATAGATTTGACCAACCCTGAGGGTCGGACCACTGTCCTCTCAGAAGGTCACAGGAACAAGACATGAGCAGAGGATCTCAAAACCTTATTATGCATCTGAATTATCTGGAGGGTTTGTTCAAAACCAAATGGTTGGCCCTTCCCCGAGAGTTTCTGATTCAGTGGGTTTGGGGTCCTTCCTGCAAACTCCTGGTGACTGTCTGGGCATCATACTTTGAGAAGCACTAATATCAAATGCTTGGGCCCCAACCCCACTGGGGCTGACTTCAGAGTCCACGTGATCTTTTGGAGTCATCCCAGGGCTCCAGGATCTGCCCTCTGTGTAGGATTAGTGGGACCTTGTGGCCACCTCTAGAGAGGGGCTGTCCCCAGGGATTGGGCCTATCAGAAGTCATGCACATGAGTCAAATGTTGGGGTGACATGCAGACAGAAGGCTGGCCACCCTGTGGAGACCATAGGTAGGGATAGGCCTCCCTCCCACCCTGCCCACCTCCCACCCCCACGTACACACGGACTCACATGCTCCGCAGTTCAGTCACTGCCTGATCTTATCCCTGACTGTGCTAAACAGTGTCCAATAAAATCCTCCTAAATCCTTTTAAGGAATTCCCTCTTTGCCATTCCTCCCTCCCTTGAAGCCTTCCAGATTTTCAGCTCTTCATATCTTCATTTCCCTCCTGAGAAGCGTCGGTTGCCAAGCTGTCGCCTGGGAGTGGACGTCGACGATGCCTGGGACGACGGCTTTCTGAAAAGATGGGAACATTGGTGCCGAGCCCCTCCTAGGCCGGGTGGCCATTGGGTGATTGGTGGATGTCGGAGTCACACACGGAGTCACACACTGTGGGCTCTGGCACACAGACCTGTTCTAGTTGTCTCTATTGGGTAAATAAAAAATAAAAAAATAAAAAAAAACTTTTAAGAATTAATTGCTAACCTTTAAAAATCAGATTTCACATAACATTTTTTACTTTTGAAACCCTGGGAGGTCTGGCTGACCATCTACCTGAGCTGCGTGCTGATGGTGGGTGGCGAGCCCCTGTTGCCTGTCCGGTGGTTTGCCAGTCAGCCACATCATGTCATTTAAGTCACCACCAGGCCCCTCGAAGCCAGAGTTGATGACCTGTCATCACATGGTAGGTGGCCAGCATCGTCCCTGTGAAGGCCTGTCTGGCCCGAGCGCCCAGCTCACACTGACAGCGAGGTGCTAGGAATACTGGGGCCGGAGGCAACGTGGTGTCCTGGCTGGAGGACACGCCTTAAAAGGCAGTTGCTGTCAGCAGTGAGGATAGTTCCCCTTCTCATCCGTAAGAGCTGTCGGCAAGTCAGAAAGGCCTGGGTTGTTTTTCCACAGCAGCCTATTTTTTTTTTAAATTCACCCCCCCTTGAGATGAAAAGGCTTAGATTTGATTGGAGTTGGGGGGAGTCCGTGGAGGGGGTGGAGGGGGCCGTGGTCCTCCTTCAGAGTCAGCTTGTCCTGGCAGGGAGCTTCCGGGGTGTGGGGGGTGCCGCTTTTTGAAAAGAAAGTGCTGGTCTCTGAGTCAAGTGGAGTGAGAAGGGGGTGGAGGACCTTGTCCTGCTCTTCCTTCTATAGTCACTCTTCCTTCTGTAGTCTGCTCTGGGCTCTCTGTCCCCTTTCTGATCCTTTAAACCCTGTCCCTCTGCTGAGAGTCATCTTCCCATGGATTTCCACTGATCCAGGACTCGGTCTGTGGTCACCCTGGGACTCTGGGTCCCAGCTGGGATCAGGATGGAGAGGTGAGGTTGGGGTACACGAGAGTGTGACCTCATTTAATCTTTCATTTAAAATTTGATACTTTGCTCATCATGGACACTTTTGCATTGATTTTTACTTATTTATTTATTTTTTAAAAAACATGGCACCCGATGTCATTGACCTTCCTGGGTGTCTTTTGGCCTTCTCTTAACTCTTGTACTCCACGCATCTGACCTTTTGGAAAAGAGCTCTGGACTGGGAGTCAAGGGACCTGGGTTCTGGTCCAGCTTGTGCCACCAGCCCAGCTATGTGACTGGACACAAGTCCCCTTGGTACCTTGAGGCGCTCAGCTCAGGGAAAAAGCTCATCCATCACGGGGAGGGTGGTCCCTGACTCTCATTTTGATCTGAGAGGCCATCAGACCTCTGACAGGTGGTGCATCATGTCCCTCTCCTGGGAGTTTTGGGGTCATTGTGGCGAGGCACCTTATTCTCTGATGACTTGCTCTTTGTACTTTGATTTCATTCACTGGATCATTTGACAGGTATTTGTTAAGGACCTTAGACATGCCAAGCACCGATCAAGCACTCAGTATCCCAAAGACACCTCTGCAACCCTGGAGGAGCCGGCTTGCTTCTGGGAGACTGCAGAAGCAGATCCATGTGCTGGGGGCAGGCTGCGCTGGTGGGGGCTTCCGGGTAGAAGCACCATGTCTAAACTATCCTGTGTGTCTTTCCTCTCCGTTGCCATCAGCCCCGGCAGTGTGCAGTCACCACCCAACAGATTCTCCTGCAGAGAGTGCTGCGGGGTTGCATTTGGGATTCACACTGGGGGTGGAGCTGAGTTAAAGCTCTCCCTTCCTTCTGACTCCCCACCCCCTGTCCCTCCTAGGGCTGGTGGTTTGCGCCTGAGGTTTTCCCACTCCTTCGAACCCTTAAAGCCCATTTCTGCAATCAACTCCGGCCCCCCGCCCGCTCTGGCCCCAGTGGTCCCACCCCCAGCCTTTAATGGCTAACAGGTGCTCTCCTGGTGCTGCTTGATTGAGAGTCCCTGGGTGCTTCAGCCCAGCCAGGAGTTTCCGGCTTTTGCAGGGAGAAGGTGCGGGCTTGGGAGTGCTCTGACCCTTCAACATACAGTGTGGACAGACTGCTGTTTTGAATACTTGGTGTATCCCCTCCAGAAACCCAGGTGAAAATTTAATCCCCACTGAGGGGGATTAGGAAACTCAACCTATGATATTGAGAGGCGAAGCCTTTGGGAGGGAATAAGGATCAGGTAAGGTCATTAGGTGGAGCCTCCGTTGGACACCAGTGGCTTTATAAGAAGAGAGAGAGAGACCAGCACCCACACCCACACTTCCCGCCTCTCCCCAGCGATTCCCTGCCCTGCCTCAGGGCTTTGTCTGGGAGACCTAGGAGACGTACACCAGACACAGCTGCTGGAGGCTGGGCCAGAACTCTGAACCCAAAACCTCTTTTCTCTAACACACACCCAGCCTGTGTATTGTGCTATTAGCCACAGAAAGCAGTCCAAGACCCAGATATGTCTTGCTAGGACTTTCATGTTTTAAAAATATTGATTTAGGTGCCAATATTAAAAAATCCAGGAGATTTTCATATAAAGCCTGGGCAACACAGCCAGGCTCTGTCTCTTTAAAAAAAAAAATCTGACTTAGTGAGAGTGCTTACCCTGGGGCAGTCGCTGTTTAAGGTTTTTATGTTGGTTGTATACTGGTTTCCCTAAAATGTACCAACTTGGAACCTGCCTTCCTGCCTGGTCAAACCTGGCGAGAGCTGCTGGTAGCTTTTTCCTTTAGGCATAGTGTGGGTTCTTCCACTGGCCACAATCCTCACTCTCCTTAATGTATGGTCCCACCTTTATTCATTTATTTATTTTTGGAACTGGGGATTGAACCCAGGGACACTCCACCACTGATCTACATCCCGGCCCCTTTTATTTTTATTTTTGACAGAAAATAAAAAGTTGCCCAGGCTAGTCTCAAGTATGTGATCCTCCTGCCCCTGGGGTTCCAGGGGTGGGACACTAGGCCTTGCCCCTCTGCTCCCTTTAAGCAGCCACATTGCCTATGTGGTTCCTGAAGGTACTGAGAGCTTTCCTTCCACTTTCGAGTTTCGTAAGGGGAGAGAGTCCAGCAGCGCAGTGCATGCTGGCCGAGGCTTAGCATGGCTCCGGGAGGGAGGCCAAGGAAAAGGGCAGCTGAGTGCCAGGGGGTACTCCTGGGGGGATGGGTGAGATGGATGGGGACTAGGACAGGTGCTTGAACTCCTCTCGCATATGTGGCCTTGCCTATCTTTAACCGTTAATGTGAAATAATACATTTGTTATTATTATTATTTTAACATCTTTATTTTTATTTATTTTTATGTGGTGCTGAGGATCGAACCCAGTGCCTCACGGCATGCGAGGCAAGTGCTCTACCACTGAGCCCCTGAAATAAGACATGTATAAAAGTCATCCAAGCTGGACACAGTGGTGAAGGCCTGTAGCCCTGGCTGCTTAGGAGCCCGAGACAGGAGGATGGCTGGAGTTTGAGGTCAGCCTGAGCAACACAGCCAGGCTCTGTCTCTTTAAAAAACAAAAAATCTAACTTAGTGAGAGTGCTTACCATGTGGCAGTCGCTGTTTGAGGTTTTTACATTGAATTCTACAATAACCCCGTGTGGTGGGCGCTATTATTTTCCCAGTTTTCAGGTGGAGGAAAATGAGGCATAGGTAGGTGACGTGCTCAGGATAAAAAGCCGGGAAACAAGAGGCTGTGATTGCGTCGTGGATGGAATGACCCTGGGCCTGGCTGAGCAGGCCCTTCTGTTCCTGGCTTCCTCCCTCCCCCAGGCTGAGGCAGGGTGGCTCCCGCTTCCCAGCCAGGCAGGCTGCCCACCCCTCCCAGGAGGACAGTCCGCTGGGCGCTTCCTGGGCCGGGCTGGGTCTGCAGGAGGCCGGGTGGGGAGCACAAGCCGAGCAGCCCTTCCTGGCCCCCCGCGGGCCCAGCACGCGCTCACTCCGTGTCCCGGTCCCGGGGTCAGCGCCTCGCTGCGCCGCGGGTGCTGCAGTGGAAGATTTCAGCCCCCTCGTCGGTACTCTGCGTTGCTTCTGGGCTCCGTTCCCTCTTATTTCATTTCCATTTGAAATCCTGAGCTCACCCTCCCCAGCGCTGACGGGACCATTTATTTCCCAGGCTGCAGCCAGCGGAGGAGTTCTTGCCACCTTGTTTTGCTCCTGCAGACAGGGAGGAGACGGGGACATCTGCATTTGGCAGCAGCAGAGTCAACCGGGCCCTGGAGCCTGAGACCCATTTTGTTTTGCCCTAGAGGGCGCTGCTGGGTGGCCTCTGTCCCTTGGGTCTCAAAACCTTGAGGGAGTGTGGCCTGTGCTTTGCAATCGCCCTGCCAAAGACCCCAGATCCTCAGAGTTGGAGCAGCTCCTGGACTCTGAGCCAGAGCTCAGAGGATCTGGAGCCGCCCAGCAGGTGACTGCCGGTCCCCTGAAAGCTCCTGCCTCCTAGGCTGTCCCTTGTATCTGCTTCAGCCTTCCTCTTGAGACTCTCGGGAGGCCAAGTAACAGGACCCCTCCCTCCACACCCGCTCCTGGGAAGTCCCTCTTGTAGTCCTGCTCAGGTGCCCCCTCCTCCCCTTCAGGTCTCAGGTCAATTGTTCCCTCCTCAAAGAGACCATTCTGACCAGATGCCTCTGCCCGAAGCACCCCAGGCCCCGACTGACAGGTGTTGTCGCTCTCTGTCATGTTCTCCATTTTCTTGTCCTCAGAGCTCTGACACATTCCTGAAATGATCTATTGAGATTAACTTGCACTTTTTTTTTTAATCTTTCCCTCCAGAAAGCAAACCCCACCAGGACAGGGACCTTGTCTGTCTTCCAAACACTTGCTTGGTACACAGGGATGCTTAATAGCTCTGTATGGAACGAGGGGATGGACCCAGCCAGATGTCTCTCAGGGACTTCTGATGATCCTTAAATAAGGGAATGATTTTAGTAAGCAATGAAAGTTTTAAATATCTGTGGACTCACTTCTATCTGCTTAAGGTACGGTTTTATTCGTGGGGAAATAAGCCGGCCCCAGCAAGTGCTCCAAGGCCATGTGCCTCGTCCCCTTGGGTGGTGCATTTATAACCATTTGCCGAGCTCTGGTTCCTTGTATGCTGTGCTGATTGTGCAGAGAGGAGAAACCTGTGTCGACCTGGCTCTTCCCAACTGGCTTCTTCAAGGAGAATCTACTGCCCACATGGTTGAAAGTCTAGGGGTCAGTCTCCCTGACTCCAGGCCCCAGCTCTTTGTTATGGCTTGCATATGAGGTGTCTCCTGAAAAGCCCTTGTTCAGGACTGTTCAGAGGTGAAATGACTAGATTACGAGAGCTGGACCTCATCAGTTGATTAATCCACTTGATGGGTTGATCATTTGAATGGACTCCTAGTGGTAACTTTAGGAGGTGGGGCTTGGCTGGAGGAAGAGGTTATTGGGAGAGTGCCCTTGGGGGTGACACTTTGTCCCTGGCTCCTCACTCTGTCTCTGCTTCCCAGCTACCATGAGCAGAGCTGTTTCCCTCCCCCACACCCTTCCGCCACGATGTTCTCACCTGGGGCTCAGCGCAATGGAGTTAGCCGGCCATGGACCGAGACAGCGGAAACCATGAGCCCAAATTAACTTGTCCGCCTCTAAGTTGTTCTTGTCAGGTATTTTGGTCACAGAGTTGAAAACCTGGCTAACACAATCTTTAAAATCACTTTTAAAATGGTATAATTTACATACAGTGAAGCGCACAGTTCTTAGGTTCCATCAGTTTTGACAGATGTGTGCACGGCGTGACTCATGCCCCTGTCAAGATACAGAACTTCTCCGTCACCCCAGAAAGCTCCTGCACACCCCTTCCCACCAAGCACCCTGCTCCCCAGCCCAGCAACTAGGGGCAGCCGCTGCTTCCATTTCTTTCTCCGTGGATCGTCTTTCCTCTTTCTGGACTTTCCTGTGATGAAATCACATAAAAACGTGCTCTTTGGTGTCTGGTTTCTCTTGCTCGGCATGAAGTTGAACACTCACCGTTTGTGTGACCGGTGGCATGGCTTGTTGATGGCGTTGCTAAGGATCCTTCTTTGGATGGATGGACTTACCATACTTTGTTTCTGCAGTCACCTTTGATGGACACTTGGGTTGTTTATAGTTATGGGCTACGATGGATAGAGATGCTATGAACGTCTTCTTTCTCTCTCGTGTGGTACTGGGGGCCAAACCCAGAGCCTATGCAAGTGAGGTGAGCACTTGAGCATGCTGTGAACATGCTTGTCCAAGTCTTTTTATGAACACATGAGCTCATATTGCTGGGTAAACTCCTAGCAGTGGACTTTCTGGGTGAAAGATCACATGACCTCAACCACAGTGCTGTCCTGGCTCCCTGTCCTGGAGTCTTCTGCCTGTAGCCATGATGGCAGATGCTCCCTCACTAAACTGCATGAGGGCAAAGTCCCTTATCATTTGTAGCACTGTTCTTAGTAGGTGCTGCACCCAGCACAGATGAATGTGGGCTGAATCAATAAATGGGTGGAGGAATGGGGAGACGGTTCTCCATGGGTATGTGTGTGTCTGCATATCTTGCGAGCAAAGATACTAACAGCTTTGCTCTAGATTACATTTTGGAGCATGCCTGTGCAGTGAATAGCCTCAGAGGGTAGAGACATGTGTCTCTCCAGAGCAAAGAAGAGTCATGTTTGCTACACATTATAGAAGATTAGAGTTTGAATATTATTCATCCTTAAAAGGAAGGAAATTCTAACATATGCTACAAGATGGATGAACCTTGGAGGCTTTCTGCTGAATTAAACAATCCAGATACAAAAAGGAGAAGACGGGGAGCCTGGCACAGTAGCACACCCCTGTAGGCCTCACTACTCAGGAGGCTGAGGCAGGGGGATCTCAAGTTCGAAGCCAGCCTGGGCAACTTCGTGAAACCCTGTCTCATGAAAAGAAATAAAGAAATATAAGGGCTGGGGATGTAGCTGAGTGACAGAGAATCCCTGAATTCAACATCCAGTACCCTCTGCCCGCTGTGAAAGACCAAGATTGAACGCTTCCCTGTTTTTTGAGAACAGAACTTATAGAGACATAAAGAAGGATGGTGGTCTGCAGGGCTAGGGAGGGGGATGGTGGTCTGCAGGGTCTAGGAGGGGGATGGTGGTCTGCAGGGTCTAGGAGGGGGATGGTGGTCTGCAGGGTTTGGGGAGGGGGAGGGTGGTCTGCAGGGTCTAGGGAGGGGGATGGTGGTCTGCAGGGTCTGGGGAGGGGGAGGGTGGTCTGCAGGGTCTAGGGAGGGGGATGGTGGTCTGCAGGGTCTGGGGAGGGGGATGGTGGTCTGCAGGGTTTGGGGAGGGGGATGGTGGTCTGCAGGGTCTAGGAGGGGGATGGTGGTCTGCAGGGTCTGGGGAGGGGGAGGGTGGTCTGCAGGGTCTAGGGAGGGGGATGGTGGTCTGCAGGGTCTGGGGAGGGGGATGGTGGTCTGCAGGGTCTGGGGAGGGGGAGGGTGGTCTGCAGGGTCTAGGGAGGGGGATGGTGGTCTGCAGGGTCTGGGGAGGGGGATGGTGGTCTGCAGGGTCTAGGAGGGGGATGGTGGTCTGCAGGCCTAGGGAGGGGGATGGTGGTCTGCAGGGTCTAGGAGGGGGATGGTGGTCTGCAGGGTCTAGGAGGGGGATGGTGGTCTGCAGGGTCTGGGGAGGGGGAGGGTGGTCTGCAGGGTCTAGGGAGGGGGATGGTGGTCTGCAGGGTCTAGGGAGGGGGATGGTGGTCTGCAGGGTCTGGGGAGGGGTTGTTTAGGGATAAGATTTGGGTTATGCAAGCTGCAAAAGTTTTGGAGATCTTTTGCGTAACAATGTGAATGTCCTTAACAGAAGTGAACTGTCCACTTGAAAACAGTTAAGATGGTGTTATTTATTTATTTATTTTTGCCTCAGACACAAACAATATTTGGGTTTCACAAGTTCAAGGTCCCTCTCCTGGAGCAGCTGACTCATTGTAGTCCCCACTCTCCTGTGGGAACTGGGGCTTGGAGAACAGAGCAAGGAAAAGTTGACGCTCGGGCTACTGCTGCTGCTGTCCTTTTCTTTGACCCGGGAGTTTCCTGTCTCCCACCAGCACCCCGGAACTGGCAGGCTCACTTGCTGGCCGGCAGGCAGGGCAGAGCTCGTCCTCACACCTCCTGACCACCGTGGCCTCTAGCTGAGTACGTCTCTGGTTTTCAGTGCTTGTCTGCCTGGCTCAGTCCTAAGCTTTTGTTTACAGCTGTGTTCTCGGGGTCTAGCACCGAGTCTGGAACATAGAAAATGCTCACTAGATCTTTGGAGCATGCAGGAATGGTGGGTGAATGAGTGACGGCCTGCTGCCTGATTCTTGAGAACAGAACTTATGGGGAAAACTGTCCTCATCACACTGCTTGGAGGCCAGCTGCTGGGGAGCCGTCTGTTTTGCGCTGGGCTGGCCTGGTGGTCCTCCCCTGGGCCCTGAGGTTGTCCTACATGTTTGCTGCTGAGGACACTTCAGGGTGGGGGGCAGGCTCCCACTCCTCTTGATCTGCTGGCTGTTTGCTTGTGGCGTCAAGTATCGCCCTGTCCCTTTTGTAGAAGAGGAAACAGAAAGTAAAAGAGGTAAGGGCTTCGAGTCACCGTGGCCTGGCCACTGGCCGTACAACCTGCCCAGGTCCAGGTGCTGTGGCTTCTGCCTCTGGGATCAGGGGGTGGAGGTGGGCTGCACCTTGGGCTGTCGGCAAGAGGAGGGGCCCCTCCCATCGCTGGTTTAGGTGGGTCATCCCACTGGGTGGTCCTGGGGACCTGGGGGGGGTGGGGGTAAGGTGGGGGGGCAGGAGCTGGTGGGCCTGGCTTGGCTCTCTTGATGTCGTCTCAGATCCCATCCGCTCATCTCTCCGTGTTCGCCTGGCTCTGTCCCCCAGTTTAGCTGAGTCTCCTCTGGTGCCCTGAGGATGGGGATTTCTGGCAATTTCTCTGTTCTCTTTTCATAACGTTATTATGGCATAAACTTCATGTCTTGCTGCTTTGGGGACCGCTTCTGTTTATTTTTAAGAGCTTCCTTTTGAAGCGAGGAAAACATTACAAATGGAATCTTATCAACTTTTCTTTTCACTTCTGCAGAAATGATTTCAATTCCCTTCCACACAATGTGGATCTCTCTGACTTGGGGTGGGGGGTCATACAGGAAAGATGGAGAGAGCGGGTGGGACAGCAGAGGTGTTGTACCCCAGGACACTAGGAGTGACATTTAGAGACCCTGGAGGAGGCGGGCAGCATGTGGACTTCTAGGCTGATGATCTTAGCACTTCATTTGCATCCTTGGCCAACTCAATGAGTGTTTGTTAAGCACCTACTGTGCGCCAAACGTCCTGCTGACTTGACCCTGACTGCTTCTCAGCGATGGAGCCGGCTGTGCTCCATTCCTCTCGTCTGCACTGGGCTTCTTCTCCTTTGGGGGAGAGAAAACGTCCCCTATCAGCAGGAGCAGCAGCTTGAGTGTCCATGACCTGCTCAGCCACTCACCCTTAAACAAACATTTATTGAGCACTTACTCTGTGCCAAGCCTTCTCCTGGATCTTGGAGCCACAATGGGAATGTCTGTGCTTTCGTGCTAGCGTGTGGGAGAGGCAGCGTGTGAGTGAACAGACGTGGCTGATGACGGATAGTGACAGACACAGGGAGGAGAGTCAGGTGGGGAGGGAGCCGGCAGAGCCAGCTCTGCGCTGCTTGGGTGCGGCATGGGACGGGGCTGAAGGAACACATGCCACTCGGCATTGCTTCCCGAGGGCTGGAGGGGTCCCAGGTCCTTCCTCTGTGCATCAGGACCTGGTGTTCTTGTCCTGAAGCTAGGACATTTGCTGTGCGGAGACGTCTTCAACCTCACCCATTGCACCCCTGTAGTCCCCCCAAATCTTGTGCATCCCTGGCCTTCCCAGCACCTGTGCTCTGGGTCACCAGGCTCCCTCTTGTGTCAGGACATTGAACTCCTTGCTCCCTCTGGTAAGTTCTACCCCAAGATGTTTTCATGGCTGGAGGGTTGAGTTGCTTGTAGGCCTTTGCTGCAGTGTCACCTTCATGGTAAAGTCTTTCCCAGGCACCTGACTTCAATGGCGACAACTCCATCCCCGGTCCTAGATCTCTCCACCCTCCACTTCTGTTCCCATTTCCTTGGTTTTTATTGTCACTTGCTATTCAGTGTGGTTTTGACTTGTGGTTACTACCCCTGGGTCAGACGGGATGAGGGGAGAGAGCAATTCCTGCAACCTGGAGGGAGAGCTCTGTCTGAGACCACTGACGGCCTTCAGCTGAGGGACCTGGGCCACCCCATGTAGCCCACTCTCCTCCCTGCATCTGATCTTGCTGAGGCTCCCCACTGCCACGTCCAATCAGGAAGTGGGGCAGGTAGGAGTCCGCCTCCAGGGACACAGAGAAGGGTGGAGAAGTTGACCCCAAAGGGAGGGGCCTCCGCACGTGTTCTCTGGGACCCTGAGTGTTATAAAACGTTTCGGGACTTGGAGGCTGGACCTGGGTCGCACCATCGGCACTTCCACTAGTGGGAGAAGGTGGAGAGAATTACCAGGCCTGAGTCTGTAATTCAGCTCTGCCACTTGCCAGCTGTGTGGCTCTGGCCAGACCACTGTGCCCTCCGTGCTCCGTCTGTTAAGTGACGCCCTAGGCCCTGCTCGGCACCCCTCTCTGGTGATGGGGAGATTTGCTGGATCTAGGAAGCAGAAGTCCTGTGTAGATGGCCGTGTCGAAGGAGCTCATGACTCCATGGTTGATTTAGAAATTCCACATCTAGAGGCAAGCCGGGGTCTGCTCATGGCAGGGACCTGGGAACCACCATGTTTTCAGCCCATTCCATTTGCTTAAATTGGTTCCATGGAGAACAGTGGAATCCTTGAGACCCCAGAAGCAGGGGGCAGTTCTCTTCTGTCCCAGGCTGTAGGAGGCTTGGTGTTTGCTGGGGGCTGTGGGTGGACCTGGGCTCCAGCTGACTCTGCTGCAAGTGGTGGTCCCCCTCCCTCCTCCCTGCTCTGCAGCCACAGGGAGCACCTCTCCTGGAGAGGGGAGGGGCACAGCAGGCTGTGGGGGTCCATGTGCTCCCCAGAAGCTGTAGGAAGTGGGTGGGAAAAGCGCAGACCCCCCTTTACTTTTCAGGGCTCACGTTCCATTCTACAGCAGGAATGAGATCCCCGGGCAGGGGCCCTGTGGCCCTGATCCAAGGACCGCAGAGAACGCTGCCCGGGTTGCCAGGGCAGTTGGCTGCAGAAAGCGCATCTCTTCAGCCACCTGGGCCACTAGCCCGGTGTGCAGCTGGCTGGTGGGCTGGGTGCTGCTGGTGGCTGCGATCTGGCATCATAGGGTGAGTGTGGAGCATCGCGACAGGCGCGGGGTTAGAGCCGTCTCAGCCAGCCGCCTCGCCTGCTGTGGTCTCTGCTTTGGTGACAAGCCAGGAGTCCTCAGGGGTTGGCCCTCTTTCTCTGCTGGGCGTCGTGCAGGCCACCGGTGGTGGTTTCCTGTGGTGACGGCCTGTGGTCAGCAGCCGCGCTCTGGCCTGGGCTGAGACCTGAGTATTTGTCTGCTACTCCCTTGGGTCCTATCTCTGGACATGTTGCTCCCTCTTTGGTGCCTCAGTTTGCCCTTTAGGGACACAGAAGCTGTACTTCCACGTGGGCCGTTTCTCCAGTCCCCCCTGTGTCTGGCGTGGGTCTCTCGCCCCCCCATGCTCTGGGTTCCGAGGCAGGAGGATCCTCTGCTGCATTCAGGAGGGTTGGCAGCAGCCCTGACGCCAGCTACCAGATGCCAGGACACCACCTCACCCAGGGTGACAAACAGAAGTGCCTCCAGTAAGAACAAGGGCAAACTTCCTGGGACGCACAAGTGACAGGCCTGGTTGAACTGTTTCCCCTGAACACTGCTCTGCAGGGTAGGCGATGCCCGTGTGTGCGCTGAGCGCGACACCGCGCCCGACCCTGGGGAAGACGGTGAACAAGACCCCAGTCCCTGCCACAGGAAGGTCACACCCTGGTGGGGGAGGGGAGATGAACTTCAGGTAACCGCCTCTGAACAGGCCAAGTGACAGCGCTTCCCGGCGACTAATTTTCTTATTTAATGATTTTGAAAGTTAAAGCTCCAGTATGAAGCGATACGCCCAGACCACAGTAAGCATTAAGCAACATATTTAGAGAGATGACTTTTTTTTTGTTTGTTTGGCTGTAGAATAGATGATATTCAGGAAAAATCCTTTAATTTCTTTCTTTGCTGATTTATTATGTGCAGTAAAAGGCAATATTTATTACTAGGAGGATTTGTTTCTGATGGCTGTGGTGAAAAATTGCTACCAACTGGTGGCGTGAAACTACAAAAGTGATTTCTCTCTTAGTTCTGGGGCTTGGAGTTCGGAGTCAAGGTGTGCACAGGGACATCCTCCCCCAGACTCCCCGTTCCTAACTCCTGGTGGCTTCCCGTGTCCCTTGGCTGGTGGCAGCCTGGCTGCAGTCTGGCCTCATCTTCCCCTGGCCTCCCTTCTGTGCCCATGTCCCTGTGTCCAAACCCCTCTCTTTTCTCACAAAGGCACCAGAGCCAGGAGCCACCTCGTGACCTTACCTTAACTTGGTTGCCTCTGTAAAGACCTGATTTCCAAATTCTGCCACATTCATAGGGGCTGGAGCATATCTTTATAGGGGACACAGTCCGAACCAGGACCAGAGCCAGGCCGGAATCCGTCATGGCCCACGGGGAATGACAAGGCCAGCTGCTGCCGTGTGTGTCGGAGGTTGGTAAGGCGGGGAGGCGGGCTGCGGGGCAGGCGGGCTGCGGGGCAGGCGGCAGTGCCATCCGCACCTTGGATCCAGCCACACCTCTGCACATGCGCTCTGACCCCCTCCCTCCTGTCTCCTTACAGAAGACCCCAGACCCTGACAGTGCAGCCGTCCATGCTGTGCCCAACTGGGCAGTAGCTAGGGAACGCACACCATGGGGGAAATCTCAAGTGGACCTCAGCATCCCCAGATGTCCCTCTCCACTTCCGTTCACTCCCCTTCAACTCAGGGATCACGGGCGTGCATCTTCTTCTCTCCCCTCAGCCTTGTCCCTCACTCTCAGCTAACGCCTGGCGTTGAAGCCAATAGACCCCCCAATAACCCCACCTCCCCATAGACTCTACCTCTGCATGGACCACCCTTCTCCACGGACCCTCCTCTCCAAGGACCCCACCTCTGTGTAGACCCCACCTCTCTGGGGACCCACCTCTCTGGGGACCCACCTCTCCAAGGACCCCACCTCTCTGAGGACCCACCTCTCTGAGGACCCCACCTCTGTGTAGACCCCACCTCTCTGGGGACCCACCTCTTCATGCGTCCCTCTCTCGCCCACTCCACCGAGGTCCACACCCCCAGCCCCACCCCCTCCTGGAGGACTCCTCTTCTCTCTCTTGGTCCTCTGTCTCCTCTGTGGTCTCTTTTTGCTTCAACACTAAAAGGACACCCTTTGCCTCCATTCTTCCCCCTGCAGCCGGCACCTGGACAGTTGAACCTACCTGTTTCTGGTCCCTTCCCGGTCGTCTTTGAACCACTCCACCAAATCTACTCCAGAGAACCAAAGCCCGTGCCCACCTGTCAACCCAAGGTCCATTCTCACCCATCCACTGGCTCAAACTCCCAGCAGCATGGGACACAGCCCATCATGTCCTCGACATGCGCCCTCCCTGTCCCAGGGCTGGGGGTACACCTGCTCCCCGCCTGCTCCCTGACAGCCCTCCTGAGCCTTCTTTGCTGGCTCCTCTTCTGAATTCTGCACCAAACCAGAGCTGTTCTCGCCTCTGCTAACTCTCACCCTTAAGTGATTTCATCCAGTCCAGGGCTTAGAAATGCCATCTATGTTTGGATGAGCCCTAACTTGTATGTCCGGCATCGCTTCTCTTGATTTTTAGACCTGTTTATCCAACTCCCTGTTCAACAACTCTGCTTAGAGCTGGAAAGGGCCCAGGTCTGCCCACTGCTGTCCCAGGTCCTGCTTCTGCCTCACCCCATGTTGTCAGCTGAAGTCCCAGGAGTCCTGCTGTGTGGTTGCCCTGCTTCCTGAGCCCCACAGCCAGCGCCCCGCCAGTCACCTTGCTTCTCTCTCTCAGCCACCTGGAATCCAGCTCCCCACCCCCGCCCGGCCTCCCCTGGTGCAGGCCAGCCTGGCCTCCTGGGAAGGGGCAGCCTGAAGACTGGCTCCCTGCTCTCACCCTTCCCAGCCCTTTTCCTCCTGTGGCTCCAGGGGACGTTTTTGCAAACCCAGCTGCTTGCTTCAGATGTTTCAGTGGCTTCTCAGTGACCTTAGAAAAAAATCTAGCCGCGTGTGGTGGGACTCTGCCTCCCTGCCCGTCACCAAGCCCTGCAGTCACACCCCTCCCTTCATCTCTCACCACCGCAGAGTGAGGTCCAGTGGCTCCTGCAGGGGCGTCTGGAGGCCACGGTCCATGCTCCAGGTGCTCCGTTTACTGGGCTGTCATTGTCCCAGGTCTTTCCAGGGAACGTAGTTAGGAAATACGTGTTTTAAAATGTCCACCGCACATCGCGATTCCACGCTTCAGATTCAGAAGGTCCTGGGCCCCGCCGGCTCCCCGTCTCCCTTCCTGGGCCCATCCAACAGCTCAACAGCAAAACCACTTGGTGTCCTCATCCTGTTAGACATGGTGGTGGCAGAACAGCAACCTCAACCCCAAGGAAGCAGGTTAGGATTGACTTGCCACCCGCCAGTCCTCAGAGTGACGTCAGTCAAGATGCGGGGACATTCCTTGGAGTTGGTCCTCTTTCTGAGGCTCCGCTGCCAGCCAGACACCCGGGGTCCCCTCTTCACTTGTTGTCCACTTTTCTAGCATTGCCCTCGGAAGCAGTTGACTTTGCTTATAATTATGTCAATGGTTTGTAGGTTCCTGTGGTAGACTGAATAATGTCCCCAAGGTGTCTCACTGGATGGAGGTGCTGCTGGCGTGCAGTGGGCAGACTTCAGGGAGATTCCTGGGCACCCCAGAGTGGACAGGGTTGGGATTCGCCCTGGCTCCAAAGACTAACTTCCTCATCTCCCTCCCCCAGAAGAGCCGTCTAATGGTGAGCCCTGCTGGCTCACATGATCCTTACCCACCAATCAGACTAGCCCTGCTGGCTCACATGATCCTTACCCACCAATCAGACTAGCCCTGCTGACTCACACGATCCTTACCCACCAATCAGACTAGCCCTGCTGGCTCACATGATCCTTACCCACCAATCAGACTAGCCCTGCTGATTCACATCACATGATCCTTACCCACCAATCAGACTAGCCCTGCTGGCTCACATGATCCTTACCCACCAATCAGAAAGCGCCCCATGCCAACTATCAAACCATTCAACCATGAAACTGTCATAACTGTCAGACCACCCCTGGCTCTATAAATATGCAGAGCCTTTCCTCAATAAAAGGGCATTTTCTCCAACGACGAGCCTTGATCGTTCTTTCACACAGGACCATCCCAGCAGAGCACAGAATGATCCCGCTCTGTTATGAGTTTGGATGAGAGATGTCCCCCAAAAGCTCACGTGTGACACAATGCGAGAAGGTTTCTTGTGTGTGGTGCTGGGGATTAAACCCAGGGCTTGTGCCTGCGAGGCGAGCACTCTGCCAACTGAGCTGTGTCCCCAGCCCACAGGAAGGTTTGGAGGAGGAATGGTTGGGCTAGAGCCTTAACCTAATCAGTGACCCAATCCCTGGGTGACGACTGGAGCCAGGTGGGGTGCGGCTGGAGGAGGTGGGTCATTTTGGGGTGTATATTCTGTATCTGGAGAGTGGAGTGTCTCTCTGCTTTTCTGATCATCATGAGAGCTGCTTCCGCCATGATGCCCTGCCTCACCTCGAGCCCTGAGGAATGGAGCTGGCCTCCTGTGGACTGAGACCTCGGAAACCCTGAGCCTTCAAATCGACTTCTCCTCTGTACAATTGTCCTGGTGGGTCCTTTAGTCACAGTAGCCACAAACCTGACTAAAACATGGTCTGTTATGGAGAGCGCCCACATGAGAAGCTCCCCTTGGAGACTCACAAGCCTCTACTGACTCAGCCTCCTGACCTTGGCCACCTCAAGACTGGGGACCTCCTTTACTTCCTCTTCCTCTTCTGCAGGTAACTTCCTCTCTCTGTTCTTGTTGTCTTCTGAAAAACCTCACCATTCAAAGAACTCAGTCTTTCACCAGCCTTGGGGACCAACTGTGACAGGCCCGCACCAGATGTGCCTGTACCCTCTTGCTGGTTACCGGCTCCCCCAGCTTTTCTTACAGCTAGGGGCTGCCATGTGAAGCAGCCTGGCCAGTGAGGTGTAAGGGGAAATGTGTTGGGGCTCTCGGGAAAGAGATTGCTGCCTGGGAGTGGAAACTGGCTGGTGTCAACTCTGGTAGCTCCCTGCTGGAGGCTCCCATGTGAGGATGTGATGTGTGTAGAGTTGTGGCAGCCATCTTGTAACCAAGAGGTAGATCAGGAGAATTGCAGAGATGCCTAACCCTGATAGCCACTGAATGAACTGTCCAGCTCCAAAATTCTTGTTAAATAAGCCATAAGCATTCTTAGAATTTAGACCATACTTGATATATTTGGACAATTGATTTAATATCTCTCTATAAGAAGAGAATAAATACTGCATAAAGCTATTGTAGAGATTTAATGAAATGATGTATGTATGAAATTTGACTAAGTGCTTGGCATGTCATAAATATTCAATGATGTTTTGTAGATGTTTTTGTTATAGTTCCTATGAACTGAATTAATCAGAGATGATGTTATGGGTTTTATGGCAAGTCTCTTGTATTGATTGTTCACTCAAATATCCAACCAATATATATTAGATCCTGCCACGACTGGGTACTGGAAATTATAGGATTTTTTTTTGAAGAATGAAATTAGAAGCAAACAATACCCAAGAAGTTTTCTATCAGGTTTCAGGAAATTTCCTTTTAAGAAATGTATTTTGAAGATGGTGGTTTTCTGTCTCTTGTCGATAGGTTTGTCTTATCCATTTACGATGCTTTCTTAAAACCAACTTACTTGTTTGGTCAAATATATTTCCTTCAGAAAAAACCTTTCGATCACTCTGGTAAATGAAAAGCCAATAGCACTTGGCATAAGCAAAACCTAGCCAAACTATAAATGCCAACAGATGCTCTAATGTCATGACAGGATGATATCTTCATGGTGCGTCACCTGAAATCATCTTGCACACCAACAGCTGTGCCTATTCCCCCTTAGCAAGACTCTGATGAAAATAATAATAATTTGTGAAAAATTTTAAGTTGAAAAACCTCCTAAGATCCATAAATGCTATGTTGACAGAGAAGTCGGATGTAAATAATGTGATTATCACACCTCATTATTCCTCAACTCTTCATCATAGTTAGAGCACAATTAGTATGACATATAGCAGAGATTTCTGGTAAGCAATTTCCCCCCTTCTTGTTAGGTTTATGAAGCATTTCTCTATCATAATTCTCAAGATACTTCACTGTGAATGGAAGAATCCAATAATGCCTTTTTAAAGTGATTCACTCTGCATTTGGGGTCTTATGTACTTAACTTTTGCAAGTTATGGACTTTCTGAAAAATAAATGTCACTGAGCCACCCTGCATGGGCCCAAAGTGACAAACGGCTTCTTCTCCTTGTTCCGGAACACCCTCATGCTACAATTTCCTGCAAAATTTAGCACAAAACTCCAACACTTTCCAAATCGTTGACAAAAAGATCACCCTCCTCCCCTGCCCAGCACAACACAGGATTTCAAGAACGTATGTATAATAGGTTGCCCTTGAATAAACCCGAGCCTGAATCACTCAGACTTTGGGAAATTTGTCAACTTTGGATGATTTGTGATTGTCAGTGGGAGCCGTGGAGGGTAGAAGCAAGATCTTCTCAGAGGAACTGACACCCGTGTTTGGTCCTGGGAAGAGGGGTGTGCGCTGAGCAGGGCTGAGCCCAGGACGGGGCTGCCGGGAAGGGCAGCACTGGGGACAGGTAAGATGGAAGGGTCCGTGTAAAAACCCACCTGGGTGGGCTGGTCCTTCAGAATGGAGGGGTCAGGCAATCCCAGGGAGAGAGGAGAATGTTTGAAACCACCCACTGAATAAGTCAGACTCCTTAAAGACTGACTTGCACCGAGACCTGGTTAGAAATAAGCAAAGAACACGAGTAGTTACTTCTCTAAAGAAGATAGGCAAACAGCCAACAAGCACATAAAAAACAAAACAAAACAAAACAGAACCAAACCCATGCTCCAACCCCCTAATCACTAGGAAATTGCTGATCAAAGCCAAAATGAGATGCCACTTCATCCCCATTAGGACGGCTACCAGAGGAATAAATAGACCTGGGATCGCAAGGGCTGGTGAGGCGTGGAGGAACTGGAGCCTGGTGCCCTGTGGGTGCCGCACCTCAAAAAAACAAACACGGAATTAACACGGGATCCGGGGATTCCACGCCTGCTCTAGAGCATGCCTGGTAGTTGCAGCTCCTCAGGAGGCTGAGGCAGGAGGCCAGCAGTTCTGGGCCAGCCTGGGTCACAGGGCAAGACCCAGTCTCCTAAGGAGCAGGGTCTGAAGGCACATGCTCATCATCCCAGTGACTCAGGCAGAAAAGTTCTGGGCCAGCCTGGGCAACTTTGTGCAACCTTGTCTCAAAATAAGGCAAAATTTTAAAAGCGGCTGGGGATGCAGCTTAATGCACAGGTCCCTGGATTTCATTCTCAATCCTGGAGGAAAGAAATTTAAAAGGAATTGAAAGCAGAGTTCAAAGAGATAACATACACCCACCTTCCTAGCAAACCAAAAGTAGCCGATGGGTTTAAGTGAGCAAACCAAGGGTCTCTGGCTGGGTGAATAAGCAAAATGTAGTACCTACGTATAGTGGAATATTATTCAGCCTTAAATAAGAAGGAAATTCTGATGTGTGCTGCACCATGGACTTGAGGATGCTGTGTTAAGTGAAATAAGCCAGACAGGAAGGGCAAGAGTCGCGTGAGTCCATTTATTTGGGGCCAAATTTATAAAGACAGAAAGTGAATTGGTGGATGTCAGGGGCCGGTAGGAGGGGGAATGGCGAGCTGCGGTTTGATGGGTTGTTTGGGATTTTAAGATGAAAAGATGGCCAGAGGAGGATTGCACGGTAATGTGGATTACTTAACACAGCTGAACGGTACGCTTGAAATGGGCTAAGATGTAAATTGAATGTTCTGTGTATTTACCTCAGCACACAAAATAGCAGAGGTGCCTTGGGAGATGGCTGACCTTCCTGCCAATGGGCACGGGGTGGCCCAGGGTCACTGCACCTTAGATACTGAAGCAAATGTGCTTTGCTGTATGGTTTCAGTCTAGAAACACATTGGTCACCGGAAAGAACCTTCGGTTTGCCCAGCGGACTGGGGAAGGCCCAGAGGTGTTCCTTCTGGTTGGCTGGGCTGGGATGACTTTCTCACGGTCCAGCAGTGGCCAGCTGTTTCTTCAGTGCCTGGAGTTACAGCAAACTGGGCTCAGGAGGCTCTAGAATCATGCAGCTCGCCCTGCAGGGAGCTGGGCTGGGAGGCGCCGCCCCCTCCAGGAAGTGAGGACGACCCCCCATCATCCCGGCTGACCTGGGCCCACAGCCTGGGTTTTAAAGGTCTCCCTGTGAGCCGGGGCTGAACCTGTCCCTGGAGCTGCCCCCGAACGTGCCTCCCCTGGCGCCTCTCACCCTGAACCCGAAGCATCCTGCCTGCGCGCGAGTGGATTCGGACTTTCCCACCTGGGGCTCTCCCTGCAGGGATTCTGACCTCCGCCCCAGGTTGTCTACATCCAGCTGCCGACTGGACGTGTGCACCCTGCCCTGGCCGTGGCCCTTGTCCTGGGCGCCTTTGTCCCGCCCTCCCTCCTCCGTGGCGGTCTCTCAGTCCACGCACCCTTCAGGGCTCAATGGTCAACCTGCGGGAAGTTCCCTCCTCCCCTCCCCCTCCTGCTTGAAGACCCCCCTCGCTGTGTCCTCTGAGGTTTCCCAGCTGGGCTCCAAGCTTCCCGGGCCCAGGGCACTTTGTTTCATTTCTGGGTATCTTGTCACCCTTGCAGCGATGGCAGGAAAGGACAGGTAAGTGGCCCGCCCAGGGTCTGGTTGAGGCACAGCAGGCAGCTGAGGATCTTGAGGGAGGGCGAGCCCCTGGGGGGCAGAGGTGTGGACGGAGGGAGCGGCCACTTGGGGCCAGTTGCTGGGGGGGACGGGCCCAGTTCTGCCCGAGCTCGTGTTTTCCCAAGAGGAGCCTGAAGCCTGAGGGGGCTGTGGCGGCCCGGGTGGACCTTCCTCTGGTTGGGTGCTGACGGCTGCCCGGCCTGCCCCACCCACAGTGCACTGTGTGGACAGCGGTGGCCCTGGATAGCCGAGGGATGAGGGCCACCTGACGCCACCTGCCTCCCCATCTGCAGCGTTAGGTGCTGCTGGCGTCCCCAGGCCCCAGTGGAACGTGGTGGTGGCTGTCATTTATGGAGGACTGGCTCCCACGGGGCCTGGCTCGTTTCTTCATCTAGCAGCCTGTGACGCGGGGCAGAGTGAGGTGACCTGAGCAGGGTGACGGCCCTGGCACCTGGGGTCGGACACTGGAGCCAAGCGGCTCGGCCTCTGCGCCGGGAGGACGCCCGTGAGGCTCTGCCGCCCCGTGGCTCTTCTCAGGGCTCCGCAGGTCGCACTCGCAGTGCGTGCCCTTGGGACCCTGGAACCAGGTAGGACGGTGACAGTGCCCGGGCTAGGGGCGAGGCGGAGCCGCGGAGGCCTGTTCCAGCCGAGCCCGCTGGTCAGGGCAGTGACCCGCCCTGGAGTCCACTGGGTCCACCCGTCCCCATCACTGTGTTGCCTTCGGCTTCGCAGATGCCCTCGGCCAAGTGGGGCCACCACGCTGGCCTTACCCCAGGGGAGTGGGCAGGGTGCTGAGGCAAGGGGACACTGAGCCCCGTTGGGGTCCTACAGGGTGAGGAAGTGCCAGCGCGCGGGAGAAAACCCCAGCCTGGAGACACAGTTGTCCCAGCGCAGAGGTCTGTGACACAGATGGCAGTTAGCCTGTCCTCAGCCTCCTGTACAGGACACTCCCGGTCGCCTGGCGGGCAGACCCTCATTGCTGCCCCTGGGCCAGGCAGACACCGTCTCCCCAAACAGACTTCTTCACTCTTCGTCTACTCGGAACCCAGGCTGATGGTAACCGCAACTGTCACGATTACAGCCAATGCGTATTAAGGGACAAGTGCAGGCACCATTGAGGGACTTTGTGTGTTTCCACTTGTCAACAATCCTGGCGACTCGGGAGGGGCGTGCTCTCATTCCCTCTGCACCAGGGAAAGGCAGGTGGCAGAAACAGGAGACCCAGGGGTGATGTCACCCAGGTAAAGGGGGCGGGTGGCCCCACGGCAGGAGAGTTACCTGTGCTCCTGGCTGAGCCACTCCGACCTCTGGGATCCTGGTCCCCTGCCCCGCCCGTGTCCATCAGCGGGGTCCTTCCCCCAGGCAGTGACTGCTGAGAGGAAGGTGCTTGTTCCAGGCCCCTTAACTCCACAGGGAGTGCATGTGTGCGTGTGCGTGTGCACACGTGTGAACCCTGGCTGGTGCACACGCACCTGTGCTTCTCTAACCTCTTCACCAGCCACCTGACGCTGACCCTCCCGTTCAGCTGTGTGGCTTCCTGCACCACTGGTGCTGGCCTCCGTTGCGGCTGCCCACTTGATCCCGTCCACCAGTTATTCTGATCTCAGCTCTGCCTCTTCCAGGAAGCCTGCCCTGCTTCCTCCTGCCCATTCTTTTCTGAACGTAATGACGGGGATCCTGGTGGGTCGTGGTCACTGTTTATTGAGCCCGACTCAGGTGCCATTCACCTGTTGCCTTTGGATTCCTCCCGACAGCCCTGCAAGGCGTGTGCTGGCTATTTACATTTCACAGAAGAGGGAGCCGGCGCAGGGGGGGCGGCAACTTGCCCACGTGACTTTGAGGTCAGGAGCAGAGTGGCTCCGCGCCAGCAGCCAGGCTCCGAGCCTCCTGCTTCTGCCCTGCGTGCTGCGGGCTCCTTGCTTTGTCCTGTCGGCAGGAGGTGCCCAGAAAGGTGACATCCTTCTCCAGAAGCGCCTGTCTTGTCCTTTCCCCGTGTTCCTGGCGCACAGCGGGAACGAGGCCACTGTCCTTGTCCTCCTGTCTCATTAATGCCTGAGAGCAAAGTGCTGCTTCCAGGAAAGGGGGGTAAACTCCTGTCATCAGCGGGAGCAGCTGACGGAAAGGGAACCTGGCAGAGGCCATCTTCCGTGTGAAAAAGGAGAGGAGAGATGGCCAGAGGGGGCCGCGTCCCCAGTCCACTCCCCGGGGGCCACCGGTTCGCCTTCGTGTCCTGAGAGTGTACTGATCTGCCGGTGCCAGACTCCAAAACTCGGTGGACAAGGTCACAGTCCAGTGACAAGAAACTGGGCATGCTCCCGGAGTCGTCGAGAGAGGACGGTCAGGGCTCGTGTTGCACGTGACCGGGTGCCAGTGGTGCCGCCTGTCTGGTCCCACGGCAGGGTGGGGACGGCCCCTGAAGGAGGGTTTGCCCGGAGGAGCTGTCACCGAGTAACACATGTCCCAAACAGGGCATCTCAGACAGCAGCGTCGCCGTCTCAGCTCCTGCGGGTCAGGGTCCAGGCTGTCTGGGTGCCACTGTCTCAACTCTCACAAGCCTGGGATCCCGGCGGTGGCCTGGCCCAAAGGCTCGGCTGGTGGAGGAGGCTCCGTCACACGGTACTGGTGGACGCGGTTCCTTGCCGGCTGCTGGCCTGGGGGTCTCCCCAGGGCGGCTCCCAGCAGAGCCAGCTTGCCAGACAGGAGGGAGCCGGAGTGTTTTTGAGCCTCATCTCACATGGCATCTGTCCCCTTTGCCATGTTCAATTTGCTGGAGGGGAACCAGGGGGTCGGGTTCACACTCTGGGGTGGGGGTGACACAGGCGTGAATTCCAGGAAGCAGGGTCCCCAGGGGCATCCCAGAGGCTGCAGGGAACCTCGGGAAGAGGGGGTCTAGTTAGAGAGAAGAGCCCGGGCAGGGGCCGTCTGGGGGGGGGCAAGCTGCACTGGGAGACAACGCCACGGCCCACGTGCACACGTGTGCATTTCCACGTGTCGGATGATGGGCGGATGTGCTCTGAGGCCTCCTCTAACTTTGGCAGTGACTTTTAAATGCAGCACTTGGTATCTAACATGGGAACCGAGAGGTTCAGAGAGGTGGAGAGACTTGTCTGAGGCCACACAGCTGAGAGTCCAAGCCAGTGCCGGCCCCTGCACCTTGAGAGTCTTGGTTGTGGTGGCCTCTCTGCTTGGTGCAGGATTGGGCTCCTCAGAGGGCAGCGGGAAGCCACTGGGGGTTTGGAGCAGTGAGGCAGGACAAGGGCCAAGCCAATGTCTTCTGAGCTGCACATCTAGTTCCAGCCGTGATGGTCACTGGGGCCAGCACCCCTGACCACGATGGCAGGACCTTGGAGGGCTCTGAGGAGTTCCTGAACAGTCAGAGGGCGAGGGGACCCTCTGGGGATGGCAACAGAGGCGGAGGAGGACCAGCTGAGCCGGAGGGCCACCTGTCACAACACGGTGCCCTCCCCAGCTCAGGCAGCTTCTCTGCCATCCCCGGGCCCCACGTGAGAGCCAGAGCCGCTTGGGAGGCCAGAGCTTTTCATTTCCTTCTGACAATAGGAGGGAAATAGCGTGGGGACTTAGCCGCGCTCGGTAATTAAAGACGCTTTATCACCAGCCAGGGCCGATGCAGCCTCCAGTGGCCTTCCAGAAAAAAGAAAGAAATGTTTGCTCCCTTCAATCTTCTGCTCTTCATATGGAAATAGCTGGCGGTGCGAGAGCGCTCCTGCCTGGTTGTTTCTGCGTGTGCTACCGCAGCGGGGACACGAGGCTCTGGCTTCTGGGCTGAGTTGTACTCATCTTCTCGCTTCTGCACGGACTGCCGTCCCATGGGGCAGGGTTCTCCCCCTCTCCGTGGCTCCTGGGGCCATTTGGTCAGGAAATGCCCTAAGCTAAGCTCAGGTGCTCTGCAGACCCGGGGCTAGGCCTGGTGTGACCAGCAGGATGCGGGAGTGGGGACTTTGGACTCAGAGTGCCCTGGGGCCAACAGATTTCCTTCCTGTGTGGGGTGCCCCGGGGCAGGGCTTCTCCCCTTAAGGGGAAGCAGGTGCCAGGGCAGGTGGGTGTGAGCATTTAAAAGGGTGCTGCGACCTTCACGCTGCAAAGCCTCAGCAGAGCACTGATGCTCGTGGAGAGGGTGGACAGGACCAAAGCAAGCCTGGAGCTCTGGAGAGCACCCCGGGACCTCTGCCTGCCCAAGGCTCTGCGTCCTTCCAGGAGCACCAGCTCCTGGACCTCCCCCCAGGGACGCTGCTGTGGCGCTTGGCCTCCAAGGGGGCAGCACTAGTGGGTGGTAACGGGTCGTATGTGAGTGGTGTGGCCTTGGACCAGCTCTGTGGGAGCCACGCTTGGGGCCTAAGGAGACCTCAGACTGGTTTGCATTGGTCTTGGGTTGTTTGAAATGAAAGACCCAACGTGTGAGTGTGTGTGTGTGTGTGTGTGTGTGTGTGTGTGTGTGTGTGCACTTAAAGATATACATTGCACTAGAGGTGACGGGTAAGAGGTGACAGCACTGTGGTGGGCATCTGGACAGTTCTTCAGGGACACAGTCACCCAGAGCGTGTGTCCCCTTTCCAGCTTGAACAGTTGTGTGGGTTTGACCCCCTCTGGGGGGCTCCCCAAGGAGCAGTCCCTTCATACGACTTTAGGCCAGTGGAGCCACCCTGCTGGGGCTTTGTTCCGTCATCTGTGAAACGGGACTAATGGTCCTGGCCATCTGCAGGACTGCCGTGAGGGTCGGGGTCAGTAGTGCTTGGAAACTTGAGCAGAGCGTCCTCGTGTAGTGGGAGCTGGACATCAGCAACCTGCTGGTGCAGAGAGGCACAGCTGAGCCTGGACCCCTCGGGCTGCGTGGAGGACATGCTCGAGGATCAGCAGCCCGGGGAGGAGCTGGGTCGGGTGTGGTCTCGGCCGCAGCTGGGCGTTGGCCTGTCCCTTGAGCCGGGGCTGGTGGGTGGCTCTGGTGGGAGGGCACAGAGCCATCGGACCCTGAGGCCAGGGCCAGGCTGTGCGCCCCCTCATTCCTGCCTGCAGGACTGGTGAGGCTTCTGAGAAGGGGTGACAGGGACCACAGGAAGCCAGAGCTTACCCAGGAGTACAGTGGGCGCGTGCTGGGAAAGGGGAGCAGGACCGGGGCCGACGGGACCCTCCATGCCTGTTCTCATTCCCTACAAGACCGAGCCGTGTGCCCTTGTGTTGCTTCTCTGCCAAGGTCAGCGGGTCCCGGCCTGCGGTGGGCAGTGGCTGGCTTCAATCAGCTCGGCCCTCGGGGCAGTTAATTCCCTGGAGCTGAGTTTGCTTCAAGAATCACAGGCCTGACAGCATCAGGCCGCGGAAATGAGGGGTCCTGGCCTTCTCGCCCTTCCTGTCTTTTGCCGGAAATGAAAGCAGCCAGAAGGTTGCCCACAAGGAGGCCAGAGAGATCCTGGGGCCTGGTGATGTGAGAGTCGCCGTGAAAAAGCACGTCACCACAAGGACAGAGGAAAGGATGCTGCCAGGCGTCCCCAGGGAGCGTGGGCCTTGGCTGCTTGTCAGGAGACCCCTGGGTGGGACACAGTGCTGCGCTGAGGCTGAGCACTTTCAGATCAAGAGACGTGTGCTGTTCCATGCGTCCCTGCAGATAGAGTGGAGGGTGTAGGCTTTGACAGATGAAGTCCTTTTGGCCAGGATGTGATGGCAATGAGCTCCAAGAAAGTGTCTCAGGCTGGCAGGGACAGGAGGAGGACCCCTGGAAGCAGAGAAGATGCAGGGCTGAGAGGCGCTGGAGCTTAGAAGCTAACGTCCCAAACAGGGCACAGAATGAGTCCTCAAATCAATGACTGTAGCTTGGGAGAAGCCAAACTTTGTAATTGGGATGTGGAGGAGGGGGCCGTGGTGGAGCAAGCGTTGGGAATGGGAGCGAGGTGTGAACTCCTATATACTCATCCATCCACCCACCTGCCCATCTAGGCACCTAGTCATCCATCCATCCATCCATCCATCCATCCATCCATCTACCCATCTGTCTTTCCACCCACTTGCTCATCCATCCATCCACCCACTCATTCCTCACCATTTATTAAAAACATTTTTTTGAATAGTTAGGACATTTATATGGAAGAGATTCACATAGAACAAAGGACTGGCAACTTGGTACTCCTCCCAAGAGAAAAACAGTTACTAGTTTATTTAATTCCTTTGGGAGATATTTTGTGCACACAGAAGTGCATAGACAACTATGCTCTCTGTTCTGTGCCGCGGTCTCTCAGCGTGTCTTGAAGACCCAGATGGCACTCACACGTAGCTCTGGAAGGCTTCTGGCGGGCCGTGCATGTTGCAGGAAGCTGGGCGAGTGCAGATTATCGAGGACAAGGACACAGGCTTTGAGATGTTCTGCGAAGTGGCTCTGCAGAAACCAGACATCTGATTTTTCACTTTCTGTCTGAGGAGGGGTGGCTGGAGTTTCACTCATTTGCATCCCTTGGGTTATAAATTGTTTTCTTTCCTGCTTCTCTGTCCCCAAAATAAGTGAACAGGGTGTCCCCGTGACACAGTGGAGGAGCTGTTCTCCACAGCAGAGCCGTGGACAGCTACTGGCTCTTCTCACCAGGCTGGCCCCCATTGGCAGGGAGCCCCCTTACCCCCAACACAATCAGGTTTCACATTTCAAAGCTTTCAAAAAGGTAAAAGAACGGTGCAGCAGCCGTCCCCGCCTCCTTCATTTAGGGTCACCCATGTTGGCGTTAGATGTTTGCCCCCAACTCTTGACATTATGACCCTTCACCTATAAATACTTCAACCTGTGTCTCCTAAGAACGCGGACACTCTCCACATAACCCCGCAGAACAATGATCTCGCTGGAAATCAATCCTGATGGAACAATTTTAAGGTAAAGCCATCTTCAAATCTCCCGTTTGTTTTCTACGGCTCTCTGGAGCTGCTCCCCACCCTGGTCCAGATCCAATCAGGATTAGCTGCTGCGTCCAGTTGTCCTGTCTCCCAGGGTCCTTTCCTCCAGAATGCCCCCCGACTCCCCCTCCTCTCGATTCTTTCCGTCTCTTATGACATTGGCATTTTTAAAGGACTGGCCATTTGTCTTCCAGGACATGCGATGATTTGGGTTTGCCTGGTGGTTTCCTTGTGCCTGGATTTAGGATGGACATTCTTGGCAAGTCTGAAACACGGGGTCCATTTTACTTCCCACCCCATCATTTGGGAGTCATGGGTCAATCATGGCCCGTCATTGGTGATGGGACATTTGGGCATCTGTTAAAGGGGCCTCTGCCAGATTTCTCCCCAGAACAGGGACTTGGTTCCTTTTGTGATTCCTAAGCGAGGCCATGGGACTCTCCTGCCTCTGGCAGCTTTGTGTGGCCATAGAAAGAGTGTCATTTCTCTTCCGAATGGAACATGGTGCTTAGGGAGTGTTCAGAAACCAAGTCCAGGTGCCCGGTGAGCTTGGTGATCTCGGGGTGTCGGTATTTCTAGGGCAGAGGGAGCTAGGACATGTGTGTGTTGACCTCAAGGGTTTACAGTGACACCACAAGTTATTTTTGAGCGTCACCGAGTCCCTCTTCCTTTTTTAAGAAATATTTTCCCTTGTTCTTCAGGTTGGGTAATTCCTGCCCATCCCCCCGCCCATATTTATGGCTTCCGTCTACCACAGTGAGAGTCCAGGCTCCCAGTAAGATTAATATATGGACTCATTTCCTCTGTTGTGTAACCCTCACAAGACGCTTCCAGAATTTCTGTGCTGTTCCCGCTGTCAACAGCAAATCCACTAAGTCATGTTCCGTAATTGTACAGGCACAAATATCCTCTGGAAGTAATCAAGTAACTAAAATTTCCTCGAATCAATGATTTTCTCTGCAGAGCACATGATTTATTTGCTGAATGCTTAGATTTATTTGTTTCTGCTTGTATTCAATTTTAGAGTTGCTTCTTTCTACCCCTTTTGATTAAATGTAAGTGGCTCAAAAGCAAAACTATATAAAAAGGTAGGCTCAGAGACGTTCCCCTCCCAACTCTATCTCGTTCGCCCTGTTCTCGTCCACACAAGATAACAAATAATGTTCATTGGTTTCTGGAATGCTCTTCCTGGGCTTTGCAAAAAGTCATTAAAAACACACACACACACACACACACACACTGCTGTTTGCACCTTGCTTTTTCCCCTTGGCAACACATCCTGGCAGTTGGTCCCTGCCGGCTTGATGAATAATTCTGAGCATATTCTTTTAACATACACGTGGAGCTATATCTGAAAGACAATTGTGAAGAGTGAGATTGTCGGGTCAAAGGGGGAATGTGTATGTGACGAATGTGTATGTCCCTCCTCAGGGACCATCAGGACCTCCTGCAGCAGCGTGTGAAGTGCCCATCTGCCCAGGGTCCCGCCGGCCACGTCGGGTGTTAAGTTTTGAATCTGTCAATCTGATAGGGGAGAAATGATAATTCAGTATAGTTTAAATTTGCATTTCTCTTATTATGAATTATTTGGAACATCTTTCCCACGTTTACATACTATTTGCATTTTTAAATAACTTTTTCTAGCAGGTTTGCATCTCCCCAACTTCTAGTTTTAAGTGTTATTGATGTGGAAGGAGAGCAGCCCATGGCTTTGCATTGGGAGGCCGGTCTGTGTCTGGAATGTCATTAGCTACTAGTTTCAATTATGTTCTCGTGGCCGATCACCTGTCTTTGGCGTTTCCTTCTTTTTGAAACGTACTCCTAATTTCCATCTGAATTCGTGATTTCATAGAATCCAGCTCTGGAGCCGGCTTCGAGACCTCTCTCCTGTGCCTGCCTATGTCAACCAACTGTCAACTTGGAGGTTCCTCCTCTGGGATTTCCTGACCCTGATGTTTTGTTTCGTGGCTAATATCCTTGTTCTTGCGTCCCCGTGGCTGTGAGGGCCATTTTCCTGATTCCAGGCTTTCGAGGTCCACTGCCTGGATGATCCTCTAAGACGTCTCGAGATCAGCCCGCAGGGTGTGAGGTTCCGCTCGTTTTTAAAGAGGTATTTTCTCTCCGTGTTCTTCACTTTGGATAATCTCCACTGACCTGTCTTCAAGGCGACAGACTCTCTCCTAGGTCACTTGCATTCTGCTGTTAAAATCGTCCAGTGAATTTTAAAATTTCCTAGTGTGTTTTCCAGTTCCAGAATTTCCATTTGTTTCTTTTGGTGTTTTCTTTCCCTGCGGAGATCTGCTGTCTTTTTTTATATACCACGAGCATAGTTTCCTTTATATCTTTGAGCAATTATAATTGCTCTTGAGAATGGGTTACGTTTTCTTATTTCTTTGTACACTGAGTAATTTTGGTTTATATTCTAGATATAGTCAATATTATGATGCTTTACATCCTATTTCAAAGAGCGTTTTTTTTTTTTTTTTTTTTTTAAAGCAAACAATGAACTTGACTACACTAGGATTGCCAAGTCGTCCATCGGGTGGCAGCTAAGACTTCCCTTCAGTCCCCCGACCCCTTATCGGGCTGCTGAGAGTCTACCCATGAGGTTCAGGGGGACAAAGTTTACATACAGAATTTGGGCTCTCCTCTGCCTGGGCCACTACTTCTGAGGAATTTTCTCACTTCCCAGTGCGGTGGCTGCTCAACTTTGTCCTCTGTCTGTTCTGGCCAGTGGGACTGTGGGTCCTCTTTCGAGTTTCAGTGGCCCACACAGCCTAACTGTGGCTGGGCTTCAGGGCAAAAGTCACACCGCATGGCAGCAGGAGTGACTGCTGTCCCCTTCTTCCAAGTGACAGCTTCTCATAGGAGCGAGCCGTCCTGTAGCTTGTCCTCATCCCCAGTATACACCTGTGTCGATGGGCGGGCCAGTCCCGTTGGAGCTTCTGCAGCAATAAGAGAATTCGAACCTCCAGACCCACCTCCGGCTTCTCCCTCCTTGTCAAGAACAAGCCCTCTTGGCCTGTGGCATTTGTGGGTCGGGGTCTGCAGGGCCAGAAGGGCCATACTTGCAATCCAGGCTGTGATTTCTAATGTGTGTGCTTCTACTGAGGAGAGGAGACCCAAAGGCATGGCAAACAAACAAACAAACAAATCTGCTGTTTGAAAATGAAGACAGCAAGCTGGGCACGGTGGTGCCCACCTGTAATCCCAGCAGCTCGGGAGGCTGAGGCAGGAGGATGGCAAGTTCAAAGCCAGCCTCAGCAAAAGAGAGATGCTAAGCACTCAGCGAGACCCTGTCTTTAAATAAAATACAAAATAGGGCTGGGGATGTGGCTCAGTGCCCTTGAGTTCAATCCCTAGTACATATATATATATAAAATTTAGGAGAATAAAAACAGGATGTCTTATTGTTTCTAGTGATTACAATTTGCATACTTACTCAAGGTAGCAGACAATGAAGGGAGTGGTCTAAAATAAAAACCAAATCCAGTTAATATCGCCTTACCATCTTTCATTCTTTATTCCTGGTGGTTGCTAAAATTAATTTCAGTTTTCCTTATTTTTCTGGAAGAAGTACCCTTTGCCTACCTGTACCCTAGCTCTCACCATCGGCACAGGTTTCCTAGCAACTGGGCTGATGATTGCAGTCAATTTCTCTCTTTCTTTTTGGTATTCTGTATATACTCTGCTATTTTTAAGCACCCAAAATACTGTTTTTTTTAATGTAGTGCTGTTATTTTGGTATTTTAAAAAGTCTAAAAGCTGAGTCATTTACATCTTGAGATCATCCCTGAGAGCTTTTTGCTGCATTAAAAATTTGGATTGAACAAACAATTACCTGTTTGGAAAACAGCTTTCCCACCTTCATTATCCCAAAGAGAAGGGAAAAAATTACACTTTGGCAACGCAGAGCTTGTGTTGCAAACATAATCCTAATAAAAGTTCTCTGTGACCTGGGATGTGAACATGACGGCTTCGATCTGGATACAGGTAACTCTGCGACCGGCAGGCACCTCTGCGGCTCTGTGCGGGGAAATGAAGACCCGGTAGAACAGGTGACAATCACCTTCGAACGAAACTCCATGAATTATCCCAACCTCCGTGAAGAAACAGGGTGTTCCCCAACGTCTCACAGTTATGGGAATGTGGGGGTGTCAGAGGAAAGCATGTGGGTTGGCTCACGATACTCCTCTGTGTTCCCCTAACGTGGGGACACCGAGCCCTAATAGCTGGAAAAAAGTGCACAGCGTGACATCTGGCACCCATCAGTGACCCCAGTGCACCCTGATTTGCAATGATTGCATGTAAATAAACAATATTCTATTTAATTGTTCCTTGGTCACTTAAACTTTTACTTGAATCGGTCATTTTTCTGATGTTTCATTCATTTTATCTGCTGCTGATGTGAATTAAATGTCTCCTATTATTGCTTATAATCTAAATATTAATGGTGGTGCTTAATAGTTGTAATGTTTACAAGTCTGTGCATTCAGCTATGTTGAGTGATTCTTTTGGTGATTTTGGCACTTGGTGGATCTGGCACACTTTTCGATACAGTCCCAGGGTTGGACACCGACTTGCTGAGGCTGTCATTTTCCTCGGGAACAACACCCGCAGGAGTGTGATTCTCCTGTCAGTGTTAAGTTCCTAATGGAAGATTTTTATCTGTGCCGTTGATCTCAGGAAGGCTTTTGGAGGGCAAAGCACTCAGGTCATGGTCCCAAGAGATGGCTTGGCAAACAAGAAAGAGAAAGCAAGCGGGAGCCCAGGTCCCCAGCTGAGAACTGGGTCCTCTGAGCCTCAGTGGCAGTGCGACCTTGCAGGGTTATTAAGGAGAGTCAGGGTGACAGCTCCCTCCCTCCATGAAAGAGGTTTATCTTGATCTCTGCTAGAAGATTCCTGCCGACAGAAGAAGGGTTCAGAGGCCAAGCAGGTCAGAAGGGTAGTGGTTCTGGTGAAACCCAGCCGTCGACAGCCCTCGTAGTAGGACCAGGGGAGGCGGAAGGGGAGGCAGAACTGACCCAGGAGAAGTCTCGAGGCTCCAGAGTCAGCAAGCAGGCTACCGGAGTCATTCAATTTTAATGCCTTTCTCCTTTGGTGCATCTCGACTGGAAGAGCAAATTGAAATGGCAACGGCCTGTGGGAGCGTCTTCATTCGTTTTCCAGGCACCGTGAGGCCACCCAGAAGGAACTCGTGGGGTGGGGGGTGGTGTTGGGTGTTTGTTTTGAAAAGTGCCAACCAAAGAATTGGTGGCAAGATGCAGGGGGTGGCTTTCCTGAGCTCGTTTGACCTTGCAAGCAGCCTAAGAAAACCTCCAGCTAGCTATTGCCGGTGACACTGTGACACATTGTACCACCTCTTTCCTTGTTAAATAATTCAGAGGTCAGCAAGCTGGGCCTCCAAGAAGGCGGGTGTGTGAGGCTGTTATTTGCAGTGAGGTCACGTTCTTCCAGATTTCTGCAAACCTTGGTCTGTTTATCTGATTGCACAGTATAAATCTGCTTGGTTTGAAAACGCTGGCTGACACGCTCCATCACGTTCAGATGCCACCCGGGCTGGGATGAGACTTCTCGGCAACGTGCCGTGCATGGGTTCACCAAGTCGGTTTCTAAAATACTTGCCCTGTTGTTTATGCAGCTCCAGCTGTGTGCCGCTGGTTCAGCAGACACCCCCAGGAGGGAGACCAGCACCACAGAGCTTTCACCCCCTTGGTGATCGCGTCCCTCTGTCTCGCCTCCCTCACTTTTCTCTCCCGGCTTTATGCACAGGGCTGGCGCGTGGTAGGTCTGCAGAATCTATGTGCATGCATGGGGTTCAGAGAGGCCAACTGGGTCCAGTCTTTATGGGTGATTTCTGTGGACAGATGAGGACTTAGTGTAGTGGATATCAAGTCCCTCCGAGGAGCTGCCCGGCACTAGGACAGGGACTCTTCATGTCCACTTGCAGTGGCCCCATTGTTCAGGTGATCCAGCTCCAACATTTTGAAAGGAGCAGCTCATCTCTTAGGGCTCAGCCTGACCATTTTTTTTCCCTTTTTCTTTTTGGAACTAGGGATTGAACCCAGGGACACTTTCCCACTGAGCCACAGCCCAGTACAATACAGCTGCTTAGTAGCAGAGATGGATTCAAGTAGTCCAGGCTCTCCGGCTTAGGACAGGCACTCTTCTCCCTGCCATTTTCACTTTATTTTTTACTTATAGTCAGGGTCTCATTAAGGAAGTTGCTTGAGGCTGGCCTCCAACTTGCAATCCTTCTGTCTTAGCCTCCTGAGAGTCCCTGGGCTTGCAGGTGTGCACATTGCCCCTGACTTCAAGCTGAACATTCCTCACCCTCTAGCAAACTACACGCCCATGTTGCTGGAATCCGAGAAGCCGGAGTTGGAAGGGATGTACAAGTGTGGTCAGCTAGTCAACAGTTCATGATCTGTTTGAGACCCCCATGGGGACATAGTCACCTTACACTGGGTGGATTTTTACTGCTCTGGAGGTGGGACTGCAGCAGGGAACATGAGTGACAATCATCCCTGACCTTAAGTCCCAACCTCTGGGAAAAAGTGGGGGGAAGTAGTAATAAAGTCTTGTGATTTGAAGCCTGTGCGTGAGACGAGGCGAGGGAGGTTCGGGTGCACGTAGGGATTAACTGAGTGGTGACCGTGGGCAGGGAGGGTGTGGCCGTGGGAGGCGGGTTCCTGGGGTGTCCTGGGGGTTCGTATTTTACTCCTGGTGAGGGAGCTCTCTCTGCTCCTGTTGCCGTGGCCAGAGCTGCTTTCCTCCTCTGCGCCCTTCTGCCATGATGCTCTGCCCCACGTGGGCCCAGAACAATGGAGTCAGTCATCTGTGGACGAGGCCCCTGCAGCCATGAGCTCTGAAGGACTGGCCCTCCTCTATGTTGTCATTGTCAGGCCTTTTGGTTGCAGTGATGGAAAAGCTAATATAAACAGAAATAACAAAAGAATAGTAACAAATACACATGTCCCTGGAGTGGATTGGTGGACCCAGAGCTGAGGGGGCGGCAGGCGCCGGTGGGAGGCTAGAGATGCTCCCTTCCTGCTGGCTCCGGGGGCCTGGCTGGACGAGGTCAGGGTGGAAACCCGGCCAGAGCGGTGGGATGGATATTTCCCGGTCGCCGCAGGACACTCTGCATGAGAGACCTCCTGGGCAGCGGGCAGGGGCAGGGGGACAGGGTGGAGCCCCTGTGCGGTGGGCTCCCGCCTGCTGACTCGGTTTCCCCTGGGCCCTGTGTGGACCTCCTAGTTCAAGTTCTCGTCTTTGAGTTAATGACCATGATGGCCTCCTCCTGTTAGTGACTGTGATCTTTCTGCGTAAGGCATATGCTCACCTCGCCTGTGGACCTTGCCCTGCTCCGCCTGGTCCCCAGCTCTGCTGCTCCAAGTGACTCTTGGGTGTGGCTGCCAGCTGCTCGCCAGGCGGGTAGACGGCAGTGGAACCCCAGGTTTGGAGTGCGCAGCGACATGTGGGCCTGCTTCCCAGGCGGGCTGCACGTCTCCCGGGTAGAGAGAAGTCAGAGACAGAAACTGAGGGGGCTCTTTTAGGGCACTTGGGGTGCAGGACTGCCACCTTGGGCCTCTGGGAGTGCTATGGTCTGGATGTGAGGTGTCCCCCAAAACTCACGTGTGAGACAACAGGACAGTGTCCGCCATGAGCTCCAATCAGGGCCCGGGACCCCCATGGGGCACCCACAGGCCCAGCAAGTGCTGTGCTCACACGCCTGGGCCAGGACCTGGCTCCAACCTGCTCCTCCCTGTCCCCTTCCCCATGAGTGGCGTGCCATTGCCCTGCGGCCAGGACACAGCGGGTGCCCGTCTGCTTCCCTCCCCCTCAGGAGCCCCACTGAGTCCCGCAGGCCCCCAGCCTCCTCCCCCACCCCTCCCAGCAGGGCCGGGTGCCCTGGCTGCAGGCCTCCTCTCCTGCCTCCTCCCTCTGCGTCCCTGCTGTGCCCACTGGCTCTGCACGCCCCCTGGCACAGCCGGGCATGCTCAGGGCCGCGCTCCCGGGCAGGCCGGGGCCCTCCTCTCTGGCTCTCACTGCGCCTCCCCTCCCCCTCGTCACAGGCGCCCCCGTGACTGGAGCCCAGGGCAGGGGCTCGGCCCATGACCAGAGGTGTCCAAGGCCCAGTGGAGGCGCAGAGGGAGGGTCCGGCTCCCAGCGGGAGGTGGGGGAAGCCTCACGTGGGGCTGGCGTCCGTCAGGTACAGGGGACCCCTAGGGGTCTTCCCGCTGGAGAAGCAGGTGGCTGTTCTGGGAGGGCGAGCAGCCCGAGGAGGTACTGAGGGTGGGAGAGAAGAAGGTGCTCGAAGGAAAGGCGCGTGGCCGTCCGGGGAGGAAGGGGGCGCAGGGCAGGGCACCAGACAGAGCCAAGGGGCCTGGGAGACCCTGCAGCTGATGACCGTGGGCTCCATCCCAAGGGCCAGGAGCAGAGGTGAGGCTCGTGCAGCAGGAAGGGGGCCCTGGGAGGGAGGGGCTGGCCGGGCTGTTGGTGCTCCTTGTGCGACACCTGCAGGTGACCCCCGCTTCCTTCCAACCCGGGGCAGATGCTGGTGGCAGAAGGGACAGACCCAGGGTGATGCTTCTGGGGAAGGGGAGCCAAGACCAGTGTGGGCTGACGGGGCTTCCCCACCCTCTGAGCTGACATCCGGGTTACCAGCCAGGGCCTCTCTTGGGGGGACACCTCCACTCCCACCAGATGCAAGGGGCCCACCCTGACTGCGGGTGCTTCCCCTGTCTGGCTTCCAGGGCAGGAGCCAGGAAGGGCAGAGCCGAGTGTATTGAGTATCAGGCTAGTTGCTGCCGTGCCCTGGAGAATTGGCTGCTTGTTTCAGGACCTGAAAATCCACAGTGAATAGCCACCTGCCCAGGGGGGTTTAGAAAGCAGGCTTCGGGTAGAGCCAAACTTGAAGGTGGACAAAGAGGCTTGGTTCCACCTTTCCTCGAAGATCTACCACATGCCAGGCACAGCCTCATTTAATCCTCATGCAACTCTTCCAGGGAAGTAGTATTATTTTCATTTCAAAGGAAGAAACCAAGGCACAGAAAGGTTAAGGACCTTGCCTGAGGCCACACAGCAAATTCTTAGTTCTCAGTGTAGCACACAATCTCTACTGGTTCTCCTGGACTAGCTGCAAACTTTTTGCTTTTGTCCCAGATATATAATCACTGCTCAGCCCACGTTCTTCCACAAGCATAATTGCCAGTGTTTATTAAACATGTTCATAGTGCCAAGCACTGTCTGTTACATTATTTGGAATTCTTGCAACACACCATTTGAAGTGAGGGTGTTTATCCCCACTTTGCGGATGAAGAGTTGAGGCTCAGAGAGCTGAAGGGACTCATCAGGGTCATGCAGCTGGGAAGTACAAGCAGGTGTGCACCCGGGCAGTCCGACCTCAGCCCTCCTCGGGGACCAGCCCCTCAGTCTCCTCTGCAGACAGCTGGCTTCCCCTCTGCGCCTCCCCGCTCCCCACTCCTCCTCAGCAGGAGCTCTGCCCTGCACTTCTGCTCAGTCTGTCAATAAGCAAAGAGGGAGGGAGATGAAATGGTGTAATGAAGGAAGGGCCCTTTGGCATCTCAAAAGAATTGTCCAACCAGTGCCCAATCGCTGCCAACAGGCCGCCTTTTACTGTGTCTGTGGTCAGCAATGGGCCCCCGGCGGTGACTCTCTGTGTGCACTGGGTCCTCACCGAGCCGTGCTGAGCGGGTGGGAACAGTGCTCTCCTCCAGCTCTCCGGCAAAGGTCACGTCAATTCCTGCCAGAAATACAGCAAAAGAGCAAAAAGGCCCTTCTGCGCCCTGGGGGCTTCTCCCGCAGCATCCAATCAGGCTCAGTGTGATGCTCCTGGCCCGCCCCGCCACCCACCCCAGGCCCTTCCTGAGGGTCCGGCCTGCCCGGTGGGGCAACTGAGGCTTAGAGGTGACAGGGACTTGCCCTGTATCTATGGGTACATTGTGGGAATGGAAATTGGTCAGCGTCCCCTGGAGTCCCAGCTGTGCTGTGCTGGTAGATCCTCTGTCCCCGTCCCCACTAGTCACCTGGTGTGTGTCTGCTGAGGACAGACTCTGCACTGTGGTTTTCCTGGGTCAGGGTTCCGGGGGCAGCTCAGCTCTGGGCTGCAGGTCCCCATGTCACGGCCCTCTTGGGTTTGTCTCGAGCTCTGTTTCTCAGCAGCGGAGTCTGATGGGCCCCGGAGGTTTCTGAGCAGTCTCTGGAAGGCTTTGTCTCTGTGGCGCTGGTTTCTGGCCCCTCTGGCCGACTCTTGCTGTCCCCACTCCATGCAGTGTCCACTCAGGTCTGTCCTTCCGCCTCCCGCAGAATCACCCCGCCCACACCAGGCATTTTTTGCCCACAGTGGGCTTCCTAGGTAACGTTGGGGGCCCACAAGGTGACGGTCTCTGCAGCTGAGATTCCAAAAGTTCTCGGTTGACTCTCAGGCCTCGTGGGGCTTCTGTCAAGTTTTTATTCAAGGACACGGAGAAAGTGGACAAGTCAGATGGGTGCAGTGGAATGAAGCAGGCTCACAGCAGAACGTTCCAGCACCCCGACTCAGCAGCCCCTCCCAGCTCCCCGGCCCCATGCACTTTGCACAGGAGATCAGCGAATGCGGAGAGGACACCGGCCGTGGGCCAGATGCTGTAGGATCTCATTACACCACCTCTGAGCGAAAGCTGCTCCTATTCCTCATTGTGCAGATGAGGAAACTGAGGCTTAGATTAATCGCTGGCCCAAACCATGCTGGTGGGGGTGGACCTGGGGCTCCATTCTCCAGTGTCCCTGTCCTTAGCCTCTGGTCTGGGGAAGCATTGTGCACTTGACTCCTCTGTGCACGTCCTCGGCCCTCACGTGGACGCCCGCTCTGCCTTCCGAAGGCCAGCTCTTCTGAGTGACCACTGCTGCCTGACCTGGCCCTCCTTCACTGGGCAGCTGGTGGATAGCTGAGCGACTGCATGTCCAGGCTCACGAGTTGACTCAGCCTGAGGTCAGGGGACAAGAGCTGTGGGGACATAGGTGTCTCCCCAGAATCTGGCCCCTTGAGCACCCTCCCTGTGCTCCCTGCAGAGCCGTGTCCATCAACATTCCCTTGTCTTTTAATTTGGGGAAAGAGGACATGAAAGGCAAGAAACACAGTGGCGGTGGGGGGCGGGCAGGACGTCTTGTTGGCTCCCCGGGAAGGCGGGCAAGATGGATGGAGGGCCCCCGCCGTCCTCTGAGCTCACGCTGTTTGGCTTCAAAGTCGTTTCCCGCGTGATGCATTGTGCTATCTGGAAGATCGATTCCCCCTTCTCGAGACCACAGAAGAGTCTCCGTGTTTCAAAACGCATTTGGGCTTTTAAAAACTAACATATTCAGTCCCGTTGCCTCTGGGATCTGTAAGCAGACCCAGTTCCTGCTATTTTTGGGATCATTTCCAGAAAAATAATTTACTTTTCATTGTGGAGTCTGTCAGGCTAAGTGGAGTGAGTCTCTTTGTGGGGCTGGACGAGTAAATCCAGTCCTGAAAAAGATGGGGATTTAAAACCTTTCCTGCAGAGAGGGCTCGTCGCTGGGCCTGCCTCGTAGCTGGAAATCAAAAGGAGCTGTCAGGAGGCCTGTGCACGCCACACGCTTTGCTATCGTCTATCAGGTCTGTTTTTTTTTTTTTTTTTAAGTAGCCAGGGCTGTTTGCATTAATAATAATCATAATAGCTCTATCAAGAATCACCCTTGTGTGCTAAAATAGCTCCCTTCCTAGTTCAGAAGTTAAGAACTTAGACTTTGCAGTGGAATGGACCAGAATTCAAAGCTCAAGTTACTCAACCTCTCTGGCCTCAGTTTCCTCATCTGAAAAACAGGCTGAATACAGGTGTCTCCCACGGGGCGGTGTGAGGGGCAGGGGAGGGAGGCCCACAGGCAGGGCCAGAGTCGGCACTAGGCACAGGAGGCCCGAGGCCCACCTTGCTTTTCTAAAGGCCCCTTTAGAATGAGAAGGAAAATAATGAATAGGATGGTTAACAAACGTGTAGAAAACCAGCTTGGATTGTTTCCCCTTTGTATCACTATGGCCATAAAAATGTACTTTTAAATATCTGTATTTTTTTTTTTTTGGTATGGAGTAGGAGTTCACAAAGGCAAAAACGCCCCAGGCCTATGCAAGTCCAGCGCCAGGCCTGGCCTGCATCTGAGGCCAGGGCAGTTTCTGTCCTGTGAAGAAGTCCAGAAGGAGGCTGCTTGGCGCTGGCCCGGCCTCCCGGCTCCTCCAGGACCTGGACTTCTGTTTCCCATCACTTTGCCTCATGGTTTTAATGGCTGCTGGGACATTAGCCATCATGTCTGCATTCCAAGCATCAGAAAGAATGAAGGGGGAAAGGGCCAAAGGAGCCCTCTTCCAGAACGTTCTGGGAATTCCCCCAACCTGAGCTCAGTCCAAGGTCAATGGCTTAGATGCCGGGGCCAGGAGAGGGCGTGTTCCGTCTGTGGCTTTGCCTTTCCAGGGAAAGGGGTGCTGTTCCAGGCAGGGAGGAGGGCAGCTCCGAGACCCAGAGGGAAGGGGTGCTGGCTCTCCAGGGGAGCAGCCGGCCAGCAGGAAGAGGGAGACCAAGTCCTCCCCCAGGTCCTCTCGTGGAGGCGGCTTCATCCAGGCCTGGCCAGGCGCCCGGCAGGCACCGGTGGCTCTACGGACTGGGCAGGGTGAGGGAGGGACCCAGGGCCCAAGCAGGTGCGACGTCTGCGCCCACGGATCTGCACGCGGCCTTCTCTCCACCCCGTGGCCTGCATGCGTCCCGCGGTCTCCCCGGCCATGGGGAGCCTGTTTGGGGCAGGATCTGCCGGTCATTCCTCAGCAGCTCTGCCTGTCCCCCGCCCCACACACACTTGGGGCTCACAGGGGACAGGCGCAGGCTCTGGGCCTCCCCGGCTCCCACACTCTCCCGCTGCCCCACGGCTCAGGGCGCCTCGAGGCAGAGGAGCGCGACGTGTCGTTTTTGAAAAGGATTGTTCCCAGCTGTGTGGAAGGACTGGCCGTGGGGCAGAAGCTGGCAGCCGGTGGGGAGGCCCCTGCGGCTCCAGGAGTGGGGGGCGGCAGGTCCAGCAGGAGGCGCAGGGCGGCGTGGGGACAGGCCTGGGTGTGCCGCGACCCCACCGTCTCTGTTGCCTCCCGTGCTGTGCCGGCCTCCTCCACGAAAGGGGGCTGCTGGGACCTCCTGCCCACGGCTCTGACCCCCATTTACAAGGACGGCAGGTCAAGGAGCCCAGAAAGCCCTGTCCTGGGGTCACGAGGTCGCTGTCGGTGCTTACAGGTTTCTGGCTGTAGAAGGTTCCAGAACCAGAGTGACAGGGAAGGGACTCGTCTAATCCTGGCCCCTCCTCCCTTCCACTTTCCGTAGAGAGAGGAACAAAACATTCCCCAGTGTGTCCCTCGTCTGTGCCCAGAGCCGGCAGCCCGCCCGCGGTTTTACTGTGTTCGCTGGAGCTTCCCAGAACGTGTCCCTGGGCTTCTGCACCTGGGGGTTCTCTCCCAGAGCCCTCCTCACAGTGTGTGCGCGTGCGTGTGCGCGCGCGTGTGTGTGTGTGTACGTGTGTGTACGTGTGTGTGCGTGTGTGTACGTGTGTGTGCGTGTGTGTGCGCGTGCGTGTACATGTGTGTGTGGGGGTGTGCGTGTGTGTGCGCGTGCGTGTGTGTGTGTGTGTGTGTGTGTGCGTGTGTGTGGCATGGCTCTTGTTCCCATCCCCACTCATGGCCCTGCTTGTCATTCCACACTCCTGTCTCCCTTTGGTCCCTGAAGACAGCCACCCAGGGTGGAAGGACCTGCCGTGGGGGGACCCTCATGGGCAGAGGATTTGGAGGCTCCTCTGGAGTCTGCCGGGCGCTGAGCTGTGCGGAGGGAAAGGCCTTTTGCCCTCTGGGCTTCCAGGGGCGGTGGGTGGGGGAGATGCCTAGCCGTCATTTACCTTTTTCTACATTTTCCCAATTTTCTCAATCTGTTCCCATAGCAACCCTAATAGGGATTGGGTTGCTAGAAAAGCATTCGTTTCTATAGAAACAATTTGTTCTATAAGAGAAAAAGTTTACTTGGTAGCACATGAAATCTAATATTAGGATTTTGGTTTTGTTGGTGGATTTTTTTTTTTTCCTGTCAGCCAGAGGAATAGTTCCCGAGCCACCTACAGACGTATGTTGCAGCTTTAGGCTCAACATTTCATCTCACGTGTTTCCATATGGGATGGAGGTTGCTGAGTCTCAGTCCCTTGGATCTTTATAAGAAGACAAAATTAAAAACTGTTGACCACTTGCATATTCCGACACAGGGGCTAGACTAGGTAATCTCATGAGCTGTTATTAAAAAAAATTTTTTCCCTTTTGGCGCAGGAATTTGCTGTTTCTTTTGACTTTCCTTTAAAAACCCTGAGGCGTTTTGAATGGAATGAGGTAGGCACTTTGGTTGCAAGCAGCAGAAACCCAACTCAAAACTGGGCAAGAAAAACAAAGGAAGAGGAGGATTAATTAGTTTTCAGAATCCTGGTTTCAGGATCGGCTGGATCCAGGGCTTGTGAAGACCTGGTCCCTTACCCTCACTCAGCACTGTCTTCTTTCTGTGCTGGTTTCATTCTCAGGCAAGCTCCTGGGAGGTTCCAGAAGTTCCAGTTTGTTTCTCCAGGGAACGGAGAGTTCCACTTTTCCAAAAGTTCCAGGAAAAGTCAGGGGGATGATTCTAACCAGATTGACAGGTCGTGTGCACATCCCAGAATAGGTCGGTGGGACTGGAACAGGACGGAATGAACTGACTGGCCAGGCCTGGGCACTTCCCGTGGGGTCAGAGGTGAGGTCAGCCCTGACCGCCCCACAGACTGAGAGAGATGAGGAAAGTTCTCTAGTGGACCAGAGCCAGAGGTCAGCACGTGGAGGCGGAACCTGTCACGGACCACTCTGGGGACCAAGTCCAAATGGCCCGAGTGGACCGCTGTGTCCACAGCCTTACACGACGGGGCTGGCCTGTAAGAACTCGCTCGTGCCAGCCTGGACGGAGAGCGGGCAGCCAGGGCTTCCCCTCCAATCATTTCCTTTTCTAATTAACCTCCTACCAGCTCCACTTCGAGAACATCTTTCAAACAAGCGTTTCTTTTTTTCTCTTTTGAAGGAAGTTGAAAAAAAAAATCAGAATACATTTGCATGTTGCCTAAAACCTTCTAAACCCGTGTCTTATCTTTCTCACGAGCGGTCTGGTCTTTTCAGTGTCGGGAGCTATATAATGAGAGTTACCTTCAGCCTCCCCGGCTCTTTTTGAAAAGGTTATCGTGAACAGGGGACAAAAAAATCACCTGAAGCACAGCTGGGTCTGCTTTTCAATTGTCTTTTCATTGCAAAGTTCAGAGAGTTCCAGAAAAGCATGCATCAGCAGAAGCAGAGGCAGCAGCTGCCTCATATCTGTGCATTTTTTGGGGAGGATATTCCCAGGATGATGGAAGGTGCAAATTATTTCAGGGAAGGTGTTGGTGTGTGGCCAGTCATTTAGATCAACAGGATTTCCAGGGCTTATTAAGAGCTTAAAATAGGATTGTTAAAATTCAGAGAGCATTTTGATTTGAGTTTAACTTCTGCTATCTGGGCTTTTGGTTTCAAAAATGTTTAGTTCTCAGCGCCATTGATTTGCAAAGATATTTTAAAAGTTTGAAATATCCTTAGGATTCTTCTTTTCCTCGTTAATGATCTGGGTTAATGATTTCCGTAGAGATCATTTCCAACAGAGCTTCTGTATTTCCCGCCTGCAGCCTTCCTGCCGGGATCAGAAGGGAGCCAGTGGGAGTCTTTAATTTCAAGGCAGGACCGTGTGCCTCTCGTGCTTCTTGGGAGTGACCCCCGAGTCTCAGCAGCCATGTGAGGGGCTCTTCCAGGGATGGAGGGTTCCAGGGAGACTCGTGGGGAGGGCCTGGTGGTGAAGTGCGTCTGCGTGCACGAGCGTGTGGGGTGGGGGATTGGTCTATGATGAGTGTCCTTTCTAACACGGAGGACCATGGTGGCCTTCAGCTGTGGGGCAGGGGAGACTCAGGTGTCTTCCCCAGAAGGGCCATAGCTGCAGAGAAGTGACCAAGGGCACTCAGATGCACAATCGCACCACTGCCGTCGGGTGCAAGTGCAGGTCCTGACGCAGGCGGGGGCCTAGGAGTCAGTGCCCCAGTCATGCTTGCGGGCAAGAGGGAAACCACACACTCTTCAAGCTCTGCTGGTATCGCATTGACTAATGTACCCCTGTGTTTGTCAGCTTTCCAACACTATGACAACATCCTTGAGACAACTACTTTATAAAGTAGAGAGGTTTATTTAGCACCCAGTTTTGGAGCTTCCTGTCCAAGATCAGCTGGATTCACTGCTTTGGGTCTACGGTGAGGTAGCATATCATGGCAGGGGCATGTGGTGGAGCCAACTGCTCACCTCCTGGGCCAGGAGGAACAGGAGGGGATAGAGGTCCCACACTCCCAATGACCTGAGGACCTTCCGCTAGGCTCCACCTTTGAAAGCTTCCATCACCCCCCCAAAGCGCCACCAGGGGCCCTTGAGGGGACTTCAACATCCAACCAGACAAATGCTAGAGCAATCCCATGTCTATACCAGTGGGTGCCAGGAGGAGAGGGTGATGGGCTGCCTGCAGGGTGCAATTGCAGGGCTCCCTTAACTGGGGCCATTAGTGGAATTAATTGGCCACACAGCACCCGATTCCTAAAAACTTAATCAACACCTCATAACCACACACGTTTATGTGGTGCAGTGTGACACTGCCATAAAGTACACACACATTATGATCAAACCAGGGCAATTAGAATGTCCAGCACTTCAAACATTGGTCGTTTCTTTGTATTGGAAACATGCAGCTCCTTTCCTCTGCTATTTTTGAAATATGCAACACAATTGCTGAAGCTCTAGAACGTCTTCCTGTATTTGGGGGCCTGGCCACCTCTCTCCTGTCCCCACCCCTGCCCCCGCCTCTGGGGATGGCAGTCCTTTTCTCTCCCCTGTGAGGTGGACTTAGGAGGCTTCCACGTGAGAGCAGGAGCGTGCAGAGTCTCTCTAGCGGCGTCTGGATGATTTCACCTACATAATGTCCGCCAGGCTCATTCATGTTGCCACGAGTGACCGGGTTTCCTTCTGCTTTGTGGCTGGAGGGCCTTGGGTGGTGCGTGGTCAGCCACATCTTTGCCCACCCCTCCACTGAGGGACACCTTGGTCCATTCTGGGCTGTGGGGATGGGGGACGGGGCTGCGGTCAGCCAGAGCAGGCGCCTCCCCACCACCCTCTGGCTCTCCTCTGGTGCAGACCGTCACAGAGACGCGGCGGCTCCCCGCCAGCCCCAGACGGACAGCTCAGCCCTGGGTCTGCGGCCCCTGAGCCCGAGGCCTCTCCCTGCAACCACTTACTCTGGCTCATTCATGAAACGCTCACTGTCTCCTGGGCAGAGGGCTGGGCGCTGTCACTCCTTCCTTTGAAGTTTCACTTGCTTCGAGATCAACACCCACTTACTTTCCACCCCCAGATCAGCTCCACGTGGAAACTGCTAAAAGCTTTCGCCCACTCCTCGGGGTGGCTGTTGGATCCGTGGAATCATAGACTGTAGAATGAGGGAGGCCCCTGCCCCAAAGCCCCCGGGGGCAGCCATGCCCACTGCCCTAGAGATGCTGGGGATCTTGAGGGAGACCCTATCTACCACCTACTCTTGCAGGTGCTGCTTTTCATGATTAAAGCGCCTGGCCATACCTGGGAAGGTCTGTGGTCCACTAAGACCCTTGAATTATCACCTCTTGGAGGCTGTTTTGATCATCAATGCAAATAGCAATTTTTATTTCATGGGTTTGTTTGACTTTGATGGACTTAAAAGCATGTCATAAATCCTAAAGTGCCAAGAAAATGTAAGGGCCTCATTTATCACGCGTAGGAAGGAGACCCAAGTATACTTTCCTAGTGTGGCTGATGATGTGCTGGCAAGCTGGCTGTGCAGGAAGAGAAGAGAGTCTGATGGCAGGAGCGGCTGGTTTCCTTGGTGTGAATACACACAGCAGGGCCGATTTCTGCCGCGGGTGCTCTGATGGGCTGATCACCCGCTCACCAAGTTCCTGCGTAACAATCAGAATTCCCAGAGGTTTAACAACGTGCTTTCTTGAGCTAGTAGGAGTCGCTCCCGCTCACCCGGCCCACTCAGGTCCTGAACCAGCTCCGGCTCCTGCTGTCTCTGTAGTTTTGTGCAGGTGGCCAAACCCCTGAGTCTATTTCCTCATCTGTAAAGTGGGGATGTAATCGCACTTGCCTCCTTGGGTCAAAATAAAGACGCAGTGAGGTAATGCAGACAGAGTGTTTCACCCCCAAGTAGGTGCTCAGTTAATGCCAGCTACTGTTCTTCATGCCGTTTCTCTTGGTCACCTGCTCGTGCTGGGGTCTGGGCAGACACACTCCCTAACAGAGCTGCCTTATCCTGTCATCTGAAAGCCATGGACTCACCCCATTTCAGCCTGGGCACCGGGCACCTGCAGGTTGAGCTTCTCCAGCCTCTTACAGGTCACTCGCCCGTCCCTGCAGACCCCAGCCAGTGCCTCCCTGTGTCTTGCTGAGTCCTCCGGCAATCTGGGGGCGGGGGGAGCACTTCAGACACCTCAGTCTAACAGATGGAGCAATTGTGATGGCGGGAGGCTGGGTGTATGCCCAGTTTCACAGCTACCAACACGGAGGGGCAGGATTTGAATCCAGAATCTTTGTGTCTAAACCACACTCCCTGCTTTAGAAAAGGAAAACCCTAGAGTAATTTCCTGATTGGATCTATTCTTCTCAGCCCCCAGTTCAGATTTTGCCGTGCGGTTCGGTGGCTTCTCGTAAACTCACCAAGTCCTGCAAACATCACCACGACCTAATTTTAGAACATTTCCATCAGAACCCAAAGAAAACCTAGATGCCCCGTTTCCCCAACCCCAGGAGACTCGGAGATCCTGGACACACCTCTCGGCTCCCACGAGAGCACCTGAGCTGCACCTGAGCTGCACCAGCGGCCCCCACGGGGATGTGGCAGAGCTGGCAGAGCGAGGCGCTCACCGGGCTGAAGACCTGTCCTGGTCCCTAGAAAGCCTCTCCTGGCTGGTGGCGTCTTTCCTGTGCCCTCCCTGCCATCGTGAGGGGGTACTGACGCGTCTCCTCATCCCACCTCATGCCCTGCCTCCTCAGCTGCCCCCGATGCCCGCGGCTGCACATCTGCTGGGCGCTGGGGACGGAGCTGAGATGGGAGCCCCCGACGGAGCCAATCAGACATGGAAACCAGAGGGGGGCTCCAAGGGGCACCTGGAGGCGGCTGTGTGGCACTTAACCCCGGGCTGCTCAGTCCCCGGAGGACGCGTGTCAACTGCAGCCTGATCCTCGTATTGTCCCACAGCCCCCTGAGTCGGCGACTTGTGGCAGGCTATTTTTAGCTCCTGTTGCCTCTGGCCGTCCATTCACCTTCCCCGGCTGGTGACCGTGCGATGCTTCATCTCCTGACCCCCAGACTTGCTCCTGGTTGGGTGGTGGGTGGTGGTGGGTGGGAGGGGGAAAGGAGTGTTCAACAAAGTCACTTATCCCTGCTCCTTGTTGAGGCTGAGGGCTTGTGAGCCACACGGTGCCTGCAGGGGGGTGGGTTGGTGTTTCCGGATGATTCTTCTTCCTCTTTTCCACCTGGGAATCCTGCTGGCATTTGGGAAGACTCGCAGCGGCTTCCAATCCATGGCCGCAGAGAACAGCCAGGGCTGGTGGGCCCCGGGCCCCTCAGCTCCGGGGCTTTTGAGGACCACATCCTGGGCTGTGCGTTCAGACTCAAAGGCCACTTGGCGACCTTGTCCACAAAAGACGGCGTTTCACTCCTTTGTGGACCCCGGGCCTTTCCTGCAGAAGGAAGTCAAGTTCTCACTGAACGAGTCGACTCAGAACCAGGCCCCTGGGCCCGGGTGCCCTCCTGGGTGTCTCCCTGGGGGTGGCCCAGGCTGGCCGACTGCAGCAGCCCCGTGAGAAGGTCATGGACTACGGTCTCTCTGTCCCTGAACTTTCCAAGTCTAGCCTCCTGCCCTCCTGGCCGCCTTGGCGCTGTGGTACCCGGGGCTGGAGAGATCCTGGCTCACAGGGCGGTCCTGGGTGCTCCACGAGCATCTCCCCAGGACAACCCCAGGTAACCAGGACATGGCCAAATTGCTCCTGGGGGTGGGGTGGGGCACTGCTGGGGTTTTGAGAGAAAAAAAGGCAAGGGCGGGGGCAGGGAGAGGCCCACGTTGGGACCTTGATCCTGGCCCTGTTCTCGGCTGCACTGAATGGCTAGGTGGCCTGGCGAGTCTGCACCTTCTCCACGCCTTGGTTTCTCGTCTGTAAAGCGGGCACCTGCCGCACGGGCCTTGCTGGGCGGGCTCCACCCTGTCTCTGTGAACGTGCGTCGGGGGAGTGTCCCCTCCCCACTGCTGCCGTCCAAAGACATGTGTCCAGTCTGGTCCATGCGCACCTTTGCCAGCAGCAGCGGGCCGTGGGACGGTGCTCCTGAGTCCGCTGTGGGGTGAGGGCCGCTGTCCATGGCTGCGACTCGTGACAATCAGAGAATCATCCAAAGAAGAGTGAGGTGGGACGAGGGGCCCGGCAATGGTGGCGGGGCCCCTGGAGACAGGGCTCTGGGGAGGGGAAAGGGGTGTGGAACGTCGGGGCTGGGAGCCTCTGAGAACCCTCCCTCCCTTCTTGGGGCTGCAGCATTCAACCACAGGATGGTCAGAGCTGGAGAGCCGAGCGCCGGAGGTCACTCCTGCTGCCCGAGGGCCTCGCGCACCCGCTTAGCGAGAGGTGGAAGATGGCAGCTGGCGACTCCCCTGCTGCCGGGGCCCCTGCGCTGCCCCTGGCAGGACAGAGGAAGGTTTGGAGGCTAACATAGTCCCGAAGGCCTGGCCAGACCCGTGGTCATCTGCCCACGTGGGTCACTCTGGAGACACTTGTCCTGGTCCCAGACCCATGGCTTCCTTCTTGGCCGTGCCTGGTTAGATGGTGACCCTGCGGCCATCTCTGCCAGGGCATTCACCTGCCTCTTGTCGCACAGACAAGGGCCCTGGCCCTTGCCAAAGGTCCATGGCCTCAAGGACTCTCTTTCGCTCTGGGGTCATCCTTCCCTCCCTTCCTCAGGGACACTCATGTCCCTCTCCTGGGATTTAGGAGGGTGGCTGAATCCCACCACTGGGCTATTTGGCCTTCTCCTCCTGCACACTTCTCCCTGACCCGGGCAAGAAGCGCCGAGCTGGCCTTGCTAGAGTGGGGACAGGACATGGACGCAGGGAACCCAGGATGTCACCAGGGGGTCCTGACTTTTCTTTGTCATTCCCAGGCTTCCTGGCCACTGGCCAAGCTTCCAAAGTGTGGAGAGCCACCCGAGACCAGAGCCGGCTGTGGACCACACCTGGACAGTGGGGCCTCGTGCCATGGGGTGGGTGGGAGTGGACGGGTCCCGGGCTCCTGCCCTCAGGTGGAGATCACCCCGAGTTGGGGCTGCTGGAGCGGGGGTGGGCTGGGATGTGCCCCTGCCCTTCCTTGGGGGCAAAGGCTCGCTCTGTCTCCTGTCTGGTTGCTCAGCACAAGTTGGGGCACCTGCTCGGCCGCGACCGGACCCTTCTTCTAGTGCAGCGCCGTGCTCTGACATTTCCCCAACTCTCCTCTCCACTTCCATCTCCACGGTTGTCAGGGAAACGGTTTCCTGGGCAACCTGTTGACTTATTTGGCTGCCAAGTTTGTATTATCCAGAGTGGGGAGCCGTAGTGGAGGGTGGGGGAAAAAAGTGTCACCAAGGTAACCGTCAGCAGCCGCTTAATTATAGTTTTAGGTGGAGATGAATTCTCTTTTGCAAATGGGAGTGTATTTTTGGTTTGGGGAGGGAGACCCCCTCGGAGATGAACATTCTCTAATTATATGCCTGCGGTTGTGGAGGATTCGGCTTCATTGCAAGTAAACTTGGTCTCATTCAGGATTGATTGGGGGTGGGGGGACAAATAAAATAATGAAAACAAAGAGGAAAATGAATCAGTTGGATGGGAAACAGGCGGTGGGTGTGGTGAGTGTGGCCGGGCTGTGGGCAATGCTGAAGCCTGTCCCTGTCACTGGGGACTGTTCCCGAAACATGTTCCCCTTGGCCCAGCAAGGGGTGCAGGGGGCAGTCCTGCCCCGGGGCTGTGGAGTCACTCTGCCCCGGTTCAAATCCCGTCTTGGCAGCTCCTTGACTTGAGCAAGTGGCATAACCTGGCTTTGCTTCAGTTCCCGCAGCTGAACTGGGAGACACGAGTGGAGCCTCGCCAGGGTGACCCGTGGGGCCGAGATCTGGGTAAGAGGTCCTTGAAGGACAGCAGGGTGGCAGAGTGGCCCCATGCAATCAGCTGGCCTTGTCAAGCCGGCGCCTCCTCTCGTGCTCACCCTGAGTCCGTGGGCCACATGTTCACCACCCGGGTCTCCCGTGGGCCACTGGCTAGCCCACGGGCGTGGTTATCGCGTCGCTGTGCGGTGGTGTCATCGTCAGCCTGCCTACCCACCAGGGCAGAGCCACCAGGTCAGCTCACACTCACAACAGCCCCGGGAAGTGGGGACGGTTGTTGTGTCCACTGGACCAGTAAGGGAACTGAAGAGGGAGCGGGTACATTTCTTTTTCTTCGGTTAAAAGAGCGACTTTGCAGGACTTTGTAAGGAGCTGTCCTCGGGCTCTGTGTGGCTTTGACTCTCCCTGCTTGGTTTTGCAGTAGTTTGGACCAAATCGAGAATCCGGGTGGAGTTTTGGAGTTAACCTGGGTGCAGGGCAGTGTCCCTCCAGGGAGGCGCCCTTGCAGGTTCCTTGGATCCTGAATAATGGTAGGGTGTTCCGGAATCTTCCACCAGCCTCCTGACCATCAACCCTCTCTGGAGGTCAGAGCCCCAGGGCTGAGGAGCAGGCAGCTCTGGGGTGCAGGTGATGGTCCCCACTGGTCATTCTGCACACAGGTGAGCTGGGGATGATGCTGGCCAGTCCAGAGCAGGACAACCCTCTGCCAACACAGAAAGGGGCTTCCTTCTGCTCCTGGGATTCTGCAGCCCCAGGAAGCCCAGGTGTTCATGGTGTGAACTACCTGAGTCCACTGGGGAGATAAGGGTCCCAGACCTGCCGCTGGAGCCAGTGTTGAAGCCACTCTGTGGCTGTGGTTAGGAGATGAAGTGTCCCCCAGAGACCTGTGTGTCCAAGGCCTGGTGCCCACTGCAGCAGTGTCCAGGGCGGGCCCTGGATCATAGCTGAATGGGCTCTGGGGAAGGGGGAGAAACTGTAGGTGGTGGGACCTCGTTGGAGGGTGACTGTCTTGGGGACTATATCTTGTTTTCTGGCTCCTTCCGTTTCCTGGCATGGAAGTTTTCTCCTCTACACACTTCCGCCATGACGTTCTGCCTCCCGCAGGCTCAGGAACCATGGCGCCAGCTGACCACGGACGGAACATGAGCCCAAATCAATCTTTCGTCCTCTCAGTTGCTTTTCCCAGGCATTTTGTCACAGCAACAAAAAGTTGGCTGACAACTATTTTAGCTACCGGTCTGACCCCCGGCTGCAGTGACAAACACTGAAATCAGGGACCCTCGTGCTGAGGGCTATTACCAAGTAGGAATGACGCATCGAAATTTCCTTGCCAAGCGTACCCCATGCTGCTTAGAGGACATTCGATGGGACATTGCATGCATGCTTTAATAAGGTGACCTTGCTCAAGGACCAAGGCGGATCCGGGTTTAGAGCTGATCAGGTTTGAGGAAGTAACCGGCTCCTTGAGTTTAAGGCGTTGCCAGTTTAAGATAATGGGTTTTAGGGAAGTTAGAGGTTGAAGATTATTGCTGGGATTAGGGTGTTCCTGCTGCTTGTTCCCGTTGAGTTCTCGTGAGATTAAAATGGGATTTGGAGAGAGCCTCGTGGAGTAGGTGAATTGGGCGGGAGACGGCAGAACGAGATTGTCCCTGGACCTGTGTGGAGGCGGTGTGAGAGCGGGAATAAAGAATTGTTGTTTGAACCTACGAAGCTGTGTGGTGGCTCGTGATTCTGGTGCCAAGCCGAGACCTTGGCACTCTCGAGTCAGGGCCAGCACCTGCCACCATGTACCAGGTGACGTGGCAAATACCGCTGTTCTCGGTACCTCATTTCCTCACTGGTCAAAGGGAGACGATGGCCACCCCACTTCCTGGGGTTGTGAACTGAAATCATGACTCTGGAGCTGCTAGGACCAGAGGGACCCTCCGACCAGTGGTAGGTGTGGTCACGATGACCGACCCGCCGGGTTGGAACAGAGAAGTCCTCAGGGCCCAGCTGGGTGGCTCAGCCATGCCGACTCGGTCGCCTGACCCACATGAAGCGAAGCTTGGGCCCTTTCTTACTCCCTCTGCCCGTGGGGCCCCCGAGGCGTGAGTTGCCACAGGGCCACGTGTTCCGAGTCTCCTCTCTCCGTCTCTGCCGTCATCCACGCAGGCCCCTCTCTGCAGACCTCAACTGCCATTCGGCAGGGCCTGTTGGCTGTGCTGGTGACCCCTGGGGACAGCCGTCCTGTGTACAGTCTGCCCCTCTGCGGTGGATCATGGATATCCTCATCATCTTCAATGAAGACTGGGTGACCATGAGCCCGTGGGGCGAGGGAGGGACCTGGGGCCCAGGAGGGGGCGGGGAGGGCCTGGCCAAGGAGGGGCCACCCAGGGTCCTCAGGCCACTGTCTTCCTCCTGCCCAGGCCACCTTCTCTCCACCTCTGCGCTCCACCCCTGGGACAAAAGAGCAGCTTCTTGCTGGCAGTGAAACCGTCTCGCTCGCTCCCCACCCGTTTTCACAAAAGGCTCCTGGAGAGGCAGAGCCCTCATCCCACAGGGTGACGGGGCCAAGGTGGCCGCTATTAATAGAGGGAAAGAAACAAAACAGAAATTGTTCTCTTAGGGCCCAGGGCTGGACGGAGGGACAGCAGCCCAGACTGGGCCGATTTCCCGCCCCCAGGTGGACAGGAGCTCCCACCCTCTATCCAAGGTCACCAGCTACAGGACTGTGCTCGGGAAGCACAGGGGCTAGGAAGTGGCCTGTGTAGTGACTGCTCCATTAAGGGGGCCTCTTGGGGACTTGGGGCCGGGCAGGGGTGGAAGGGCACAGCAGGTGCCTCCTTGGCTGCCCTGGGCCTCAGAAGGTGGGGGGTCCCCGTGTCTTGGGGGAGCCATAGAACCAGTGTGTCAGGCGGGGACGATGGGACCTGGACAGTCAGATCATGGCCCACGTGGCTCGGCGCTCTCTAGGCTGCAGAGGGCGGCGGTGCCGGTGGAGTCCCAGTGTCGCGGCTCTCCAGCTGTGTGACCTTGGCAGGGCACTTGATCACTCTGTGCCTCCTTTTCCCTATCTGAAAAATGGGGCAGTGGACCACACATGTGGGCCTCGGAGTCCTGGCAGAGGAGCTGAGGCATGGGAAGCAGCCAGAGCCGTGCCGATTGGGCCAGCGCCCTGCAGAACCAGGGAAACCGGACTTCACCTCAAGCCTCTGGACTCCGGATCTGGCCGCGGTTTCTGCACGCCCACAGCTGCCTTCTGGTTTCTGCCTGTAAAGCCTCCAGCCCCCGCCCTGGGTGGTCGGGCAGCCTCAGACGCAACGCTCAGGACCCACCTTTCTGGTCATTGGCTTCTCTCTCTGTAAAATGCGATGACTTTGTGGTGATAAGAGATGACGCTGCTCATGGCAGAAACAGAAACTCAGACACAAAACCAAAGGAACGTTCCAGGGAGGTCAGTAGGAACCAGGCCTCTGTCCCTTGGTCCCTGGAAGCTTGTTGGCTTCTGCATTCGTCAGCTTTCCTCACTAGAACGAAACGCCCGAGGCAATGAAGGAGTAAAGAGAAAAGGTGTGTGTGGGCTCCTGGTTCCCGAGGCTCTGTCTGCCATCAGGTGGCCTCATTGCTTTGAGCCTCTGGGGAGGCAGCTCGGCCCATCATGGTGGGGCCTGGGGCGAGCAGCCTGCTCACCTGTGACCAGGAGGGAGAGGCAGGGGCGGGGTTCCCAGCCCATGACCACCCACTAAGACCCTCCCACTGGGCCCCATTCCTGAAGGTCCTGCCTCCTCCCAGGAGTGTCTGGGGGTCTGCCTTTCACACACGGGATTTTGGGGACAGGTGTGCCAGCCACAGTGGCTTCCAACAGGAGGGAATCCCTCCTGGGGGTACGCCTCTTCTTACTCAGGGCTGTGCCCCCCCCCCCCCCCCCCCCCCCCGCTCTCCCAGGTCTCTGGCTTTCCCTGTCCTTCAGCCAGGAAGCAGGATGTGGTGCAGGACTTCCCACGAAATTCACAAAGTGGGTCGGATCCATGTCTCTTCAGACAACTCGAAACAAGACAGCAGGGTTTTCTCTGAAACAGGCCCAGGAAGACCCTTCACCTGCCCCCAGGGCAGTGTTGCTGTAGGGAAAGGCGAGGCAGGGCCCAAAGACAGCAGGGGACAGTTTTATTTGGCTGCAGCCCGGTTCAGAGGGCACAGCCTTTGCTGTGATCAATCAGTCCTCTGAACCCTGAGTCCAGGGAGTTTCAGAGTTTTATACCCAGCATGCAAGGGGAGGGGCTCAGACGCCCACAGTCTGCAGAAGTTCACTTGAAGCAGCTTTTTTTCTCTCTGTTCTGGGTAGGTTGACCCTTCAAGGACAACACCTGAGAAGGGAGAGCTGCTGTTATGCTCGAATTCGGGGCCCCAAAAGACCACCAGAGACCAAGATGGATGTAAGCAGCAAAGAGGTGTTTACTGCGAGCTAGCTCAGTCCTCCGCGCACACAGCAACTGGTGACGCTGAGAGCCCAGGGTTTGCAGCAGTTTCACACATTCTTTGGAGAAGGCAGGGACCCCCACATACATCCTAGCATCTCTTAGCAAACCGTCACACACCGCGGGAAAATCAAATAACAGCTCTAAAACATGATTAGCACATTCACTGGCGGGAACAAGTGTAAGGGTCCAGCGGAGCGTGGGAGAAAGAGACCACACAACAGACTGGCTCCATGCAATTGGCAAAAGGGGATTTATTGGGGATCCATTCCAGCTCGCTGGGGCTCCGTGCTCACTCAAGAAGGGAGAGCAGCCCAGAGCCCAGAGCAGAGGTCAAGCAGAGCTTAAGTACACTTTTTGGAGAGGGCGGCGGGGGGGGGGGGGGCTTTGTATACATCAGAACAAATCATCATGAGGCGCGGGAAAATTGAACAACAACTCTGAGACAGGATTAGTGCATTCATTGGTGGGAACAGTCTGGGCAGGGGTGATTGGTCACTCCTAAGCGGGGTACACATTTAAACTGATTGGTTTTGGGACCTGGATGCTTACGTGCCGAGCTACTCGGAGCCCTTAGCTATTAAACAACCAGGGAACCAGGAGAAATATTTACTGGGCAGTTCAGGTATTGTCCTAACAGCTACAGGGATTACAGGTTTTGGGGGCAGCAGAAGAATTGTAACAATACCTAGTCTTTACTTTTTAGCCCAGGCCTTGCCATTTAGAGACCTTACAATACCCAGTCTTTTACACTTTAACTCAGGCTTTTGCAGCTTAGAATCAGCTTAGAAATTTTACCTTTACACAAGTTGGGTAGGGGTGATTGGTTACTACAAGAGGGGGATTCCTTTGAACTGATTGGTTTAGGCCACGAGGGGTGTTCGTGCTGAACTACATGGTTTCCCAACACGTTGTCAACCACCATAAACCACTGGGAGGGTCACCTGGCATCCCAGGTGTTTCCCTGTCTCATGCTGATTGGTGGCTGCTAGGGGGCTGCTATGGGTCCCCACCTAGCCTGACTGAGTCAGGGACACCGGCCCCGCAGATCTCTCCTGTTATTTGTAGATAAACCACTTAGCAGGGTGGGAATGAGCCTAGGAGTGCAAGAACAAAAGTGCGGTCCTTCCTTGGACAGGCTTTGCTCTGAGGTGGAGGCTGGTTTTTCACTGCTTCTCCCCCACTTTCCTCCCCCTCCAGCTGTACCACGGAGCCCAGTTGTAACTTCCTTTATCTCAGAAATGTAGCCGTCTCTGCGATGTTTACGCATTTCTACAAACTACTACACTGGATACGTGTTTGTGAAACTAGTCAGGGGGTGTCCAGCACCTGGAGTGCGGATTCCTTCCAGGCTAGCGGCCAAGTAAAATAGGGCAACACGAAAATAGAGTTTATCTACAGTGAACCCTTTTGTAGAGGCTCTTCTGCTGACAGCCCTAAAACCAGCCATGGTGAGGATTTCTGGAGAAGAAAGATGTTTTTGTGGAGGAGGGGGTGCCCCTACAGTGTGAGCTATGAAGACTCCAAGACTCGGGGGTGAACTGGCTGCAGGACCCCGGAGCTTCCTGTGGGCTCTGCAGCCCTGCACCCCGGGCCAGCTCTCCTGCCAGGTAGGGGTAGGAGGCAGCCTGCATTTTGTCCTTCTGCTGCACATCCGTGGGAGGCTGCTGAGGTCCTGCCATCCACTCACAGCTCACCTTGGTGAGACTTCTTTTAGCAAACAGTGTGGAGCGGTGCCACGTGCATCCCAAGATCTATCCTGTTCTTTTAAAAAATTTTTAAATTTAATTTTTAATCCTGTTCTTCTTGACAAATGAACCTGCTGGGTGGCTCTGTGCCCCACTCTGGGCAATCACTATTGGCTTAAGACTTAAACTTGAATCCTGTCATAACTTTCTCATTTCCCAGCTTCCTATGTAGTTGTGGATGGCCGTGCGGCTCATTTTCAACTCATGAAATGCACAAGGACGTCTGTTTCTAGCAGGTCATGGAAAGCTAAGCTGTGCTTTTCCCAGGTAAAAGGAGTGGATATGGCCGGCCATGCCCTCTGCCGTGCCCCTTTGTGACTGGTGAGCAAAGGTGATGGTTGGAGTTAAGCAGCTACTTTGTAACCATGAAGAAAAAGCTAAGTGCCTGGTTCACTCCAAGCGTGGTCTGAATTCTGCCCTTTTAGAAATGGAGAGTGCACCCCAGACCTTCTGAACCCAAATCTGCATTTGAACAGGATCTCTGGGTGAGGCATGTGCACATTGGGGTTTGAGAAGCCCTGTCTAGTGCCCCACAAGACTTCCTGCTTGCTAAGCTGCTGAGCCCTTGCTGCCGAGGACTGTCGTCCTCTGGGACTGTTGTCGTGGGTGGACTGTCACTTGCAGCCATGAGCATTCTTCATGGGTCCATGCAGCCCCAAGTTAAATGCCCTTTTGTGAAGGGTTTCCCTGACCCTCCAGGGGCCTGAAGAAAGTACTGTCATGTCCCTCCTTTAGACTCGGGCAGTGGTCAGCGGTACAGAATGCTCTTTCCCCCGGGGCAGGCAGTGGGGACGGGGCAGCCCTGCTGGATCGCTGACCTTTGACGTCTTCTGCCCTCTGGCCTCCGCCCCTCCAGCCTCCCGCCCAGAAGTCACCACAGAGAGAGCCCCACCCACCTGTGCCTGGCGGGCTGCCCAGGAGGTGCCTGTGGCTGGGCCGCGCTCCTGCTCCTGATCCAGGGCACTTCCTGGCGCATTCCCCTCAGGTCTCCTCCGCGCCTGTCACTCACACAGTTGAGGGGGCGCGTCGGCACCCTGCTCCCCTTCCCTGAGCCCTGGGCGGCTCCGTCTTTCCATCCCTGGCTGTCGATGGCCGCTTCGCGGTCCCTGGGGGACGGTGACTGTCCTGCCACCCCTGGACTTCCGCTGGTTTCCGTCCCCTCACCCCCAGGTGTGAACGGCTCAACTTCCCCATAAAGAAGCCCCGGTCTCTGCTGGGAAGTCCTGTCTCAGATTCCCCGGGGACTCCCTGGGGCCACCGAGGGGACTTGCGGACTCGGGGTGCGGGTTCTGGCCCAGTGTCCCCTCCTGGTGGCTTCCTGTGGCTCCCTCTTCTCTCTGAGCCCACGGGCGGGGTGTGCACTGGGCGCTCTGTGACGGTCCGAACTTCCTTGTCCCCTGTCGTCCCCACGGACTCTTCACACCTTCTCTGAGCCACATGCAGACAGGAGGCCGTGTGGGGAGCCCGTGTCCCTCTTACCTCTGCCCCGTCCCCTGTGGCAGGCAGGACTCCCACGGGCCTCGGGAGCCTCTGCCTTTTGCTGTTGGTTTCCCCCCTCCGTGCCTTCTCTGAGCTGCCGTCCCGGGGGCTGGTGGAGATGCCCTCTGTCACCTCCAGGATGTCCCTCACCTGGTATTGTCTGAGGCCTGGGGAGGGACGGCTTGGGTGGGACAGGCGGGCAGGCTGGCCCTTCCCCTCCCCAGGCACCGTCTGGTCTAGAGTCCCTCCTGGGTCTGCAGGCTCTGAGGCCGCAGGCACCGGACTTCTGCCAACTCTGAACCTTGCCCTGTACCTGGGCAGGTGGAGGGATGGGGCACCTTGAGGGGCACCGGTCCCTCCAGATGTCCACCTCTGGTCTTGCAGACACTCTCCTCTCTCTCCTTGCCTTGAAAACCCATCACCTTTTGCTGCCACCCGGGGACATGTGACATCTCCATGTTATTTTACCCAACTTTACTAGAGGCTTTGATTGGAGGTGCCTGTCCTCCCAACCTGTGGTGACCCCCAGGCCAGGAAGCCAAGAGGGGCCCCGTGCCCCGGAGGAACAGGACCTTGGAAAATGCAGGAGGGACAATCACCAGGAATCATATATTTTTTAAAGAGAATATTCCATTGCTGTCCTTCAAGGCTTGAAGAGTCCTGTGGTCAGGACACCTGCCAAGGGCTTCAGGCCTGTGTCCTTCAGCTCATCTCACCACAAGGCCTGCTCTCGTCTGTGACACCCTGTGGCCCTCTGTGGAGTCGTGTCAACACATTGGGGAACATTGATGTGACCCAATTACCATTGCAGTTGACCAGCGAGACAGGTACCAGCAAGAAGAAGTGGCTCTTCAGTCCCTCCCACCATGTCTGTCACCCACCCTCGGGTCCTCGAGGGACGCAGGACTGACTTGTGTGTTATTGCAGAGGTTTTCCTAAAAGCAGAGCGTAAACCAAGACCTTTCCAGGCATGTTTTGATTCTGCCGGGGAGGCTCACTATTTGCAGAGGTCCCCTTTAAATTCTTGTTTTTTAAGGAGCCACGAATCGCATCCTTGCTCTCACGGGCACATCTGGAGTTCAGGCTTTTCATCCGCCCTCGTTGTGAAATGTCCCGAGGACTCGAGAATCATCTCACAACCTGACATTCCCCGGCCTTGGGTCCCGATTTCTCTATCTGCAGACCCAAGGCTGGCGCGGCCCTGTGCGGGGACATTGGTCTGCAGGGCTCGCAGACCGCCACCGAGATCCGAATCGCTGATGATGTTCAAGGAGACAGAATGTGACACATAAATATCCTGTCGCAGAGGCTCTCTGGGCAGGGAAGGAAGAGGATTTATTGAGACGGTTCCAAGCCTGACAATGTGTCAGGTATTTATTTTTGAAATGATACTTGTATTTTAAATAGTGAATACATGTCTCTTGAAAAAAAATCCACACCCGAATTTAGACATGCAAGTGTCCCTGTGTGTCAGTGTCCAGCTACGGTGGTGACCCCCTTCTAGGGACTGAATGTTTGTCCCTTCCAAATTCCTATGCTGAAATCCTAGTATTCAGGGCAGTGACATGAGTCGGTGGAGCCCTGGGGAAGTGATGCGGTCCCAGGCGCAACCTTTGGGGACAGGAAGGGTGTCCTTATAAAAGAGGCCTGAGAGAATGCCCCCGCCCTCTGCCAGGTGGGGACACAGGCAAAAGACAGCCATCCATGCACCAAACACCTGGCACTCACCAGACCCCGTGTCTGCCTGGGCTTTGGAGCCTCCAGTGCTACAAAAAATAAACTTCTGTTGTCCAGGAGCCGTCCAGTGTTGGCAGCTTGTTACAGCAGCCTGCGTGGACTGATACACCCTCCCAAGATGCGACTGCTCTTATTGTCTTCTTAAGTCCTCCCATGGGCATCCCATATGCATGGGTTTGTAGAAATGCAAATTAGGTGCCTGAACATAAATAGGCTTTCTATATATACTATTCTGTACCTTGACTTTTGCTTGAAGATTGTTGGAGATTGTTCTTTTGTGTGTATGTGTGTGTGTGTTTGGTACCAGGGATTGACCTCAGGGACACGTGACCACTGAGCCACCCCCCCAACCCTATTTTGTATGTTATTTAGAGACAGGGTCTCCCTGAGTTGCTCAGCACCTCGCTTTTGCTGAGGCTGGCCTGGAACTTGTGATCCTCCTGCCTCAGCCTCCTGAGCTGCTGGGATTACAGTGTGGGCCACTGCGCCCAGCACCTTTGAGGATCCCTCTGTCAGTCCACACGGGGCTGGCTGGGTCTTGGACTGCTGGGTAAGTTCCTTGGGAGAGAGGGGCCTTCAGTGGGTATTGCCCCCTCTGAGCAGAACTTTCTAGTGCTTTTCGCCTTCTTGCCCTGGGTGGGTGGTGCTGCGCTGTGGGGGCTCCAGCCCAGTGCCCAGGACACAGAAGGCAGTGGAGAGCTCACTGACTGGGGTAGGGCCTGGGGGCGGCCACACATAGACGGCCGCCTGCAGAAGGGTCTCCCGTGCTGGCTGCCAGCAGGGCCAGGAGGGACTCCAGGGGAGCCGGGGTCTGGGGAGGAAGGGCCGGGCTGCAGGCCTGGGCCGGGGGCAGCCCTGGATGTGGTCCTTTCAGACCCGCCCAGAGCCCAGAGGAGGCTGTGGAGGGCCTACCCCGCTGCCATTTCCCTCCCCAGACTCGCCCAGGGGTTCCAGAGCAGCGGGAGGAGCCGCAGCGGGAGGAGCCGCAGGTGTCTCCCCCAAACCCAGGGAGGTCCTTCCGCAGAATCTTGAGACTTTGAATCGCCAGCGTGTCCGCATATTAGGACGGGAGGCCCTCGGCGCCTAGTAGCCGGCCTGGAGAAGCAGCGCCTATTTTTATCCCTAATTAACAGAGTCTTGCGGAGGAGCTGGGAGTTAATTGTCCTTCAGCACATCGTTAGAGGAAGTTAATTGGATAAAGATGGTCCCTTCCTCCCCACATCCCAATATTTGCAGGCAGATGGCATTGTTCCCGCGGAGAAGCTGCCGTGGCACCAGCACACACCGTCTCCTCCCTCCAAAGTATCGATCGGTTCCCGGGCCTCCTCGCGGGATGCTGTGACTGTTTGCATCTGTGCGCACTTTACAGTTTGCAAACACGTCCGTGCGCATTATCACGGGGAGTCCTGCAAGTGGCCGGGGTGTCATTATTCCCCAGGTTGGGGACAGGCTTCCGTGACTTGCCTCAGGCGGCAGCTCAAAGCAGGTACAGCAGGGCCTGCCCGGGTGCCCAGCTCTGCAGCGGCCACTTCTAGACGGTGGACGGGTCCTTGGTTCCTCTGTGACCTGGGTGGGCTGTGCCTCACCAGGGACGCATGCGGAGCGTGGTTCGTGTCATGTGTCCCCAAACCTGCTGGGTCAGTGTCAACGCATGGTGGGTGCCAGGGGCTCTCGCGAGCCTCTCTCCGCCACAGCACTGTGAAGAAGCCTCAGGGGTCCACTAGGCACAAGTGGAGCCCCACACCAGGAGAGGGCAGAGGTCAGCGGGTTCAGGGGCAAAGCTCAGTGAGCCTGGTTTGCCGGTGTCCCCTGTGCCAGGTCTGCGGCTCCTGGGAGGGCAGGACGGAGGACTTTGTGGGGGGAGGGCCACATGAGGCGTCCAGCAGGAGCTCAGTGTGCAGATGCCAAGGCCGCGCCTGTCCCCCTGCCTGTCCCCCCGGGGGAATCCGTCGTCCTTCCTTCCCGTCCCCCGGGGGATCAAGGGCTCCATTCTGTCCTCTGGGCCCTAACAAACCCAGGTGCTTTCCCAGCTCAGGGATGGACGGTGTAGCCGATGCCACAGGACGGGGTGTGTGCAGCCTTCCTAGAATGGGTCACTTTTAGCAGAGTTCCTGCCACACGCACCGTGTCTTGGTGTCGCACGCATGGAACTGTAGGGACGGTGCTGAGCAACCCGGAGGAGGCTGGCGACCCAGGGCCTCTCCTGGTAAATAAGTCAGGGACACTCTACGTCCCTCCCCCAGGGGCTCTCGGGCCTCCCTGCTGTGGATGGAGAAGCAGCTGCCGGGGACAGGCGTCAGGGCAGCACCACCAGAGCCTTCCCCGTGTGTCTGCACCGTCTCCTTTGACTGAGGGGTACAGCTGGCAGCGGGCTGGGCTTTGCTACGCATTTTAAAGAGCAAGTGCAGGCAGAAAACGATTCCCCATCCAGCGTCTACGCTGACTAAAGACTAGCAAGCGTGCAACTGGGCACACCCATTTGTGAGCAGTGTCAGTCACTCTCTGCCAGAGGTTCAGATCTGCAGGCCCTGGCATGAAGCTGCTCGGAGTCCGGGCTCCACCTCACGCACTATACAACCTGGGGCAAGGCATGAGACTTCGTCGGGCCTCGGTCTCTTCTTCTGTATGAGGGGATCAATGACAGTTCCTACCTCAAAGCATAAGGCCCTGGAAACATGCAGGTGAAGTGTTTGGCACCAGGTGGAGACCGCTCCAAATTGGACCTGGTGCTACTGTTCAATTAAGGCCCTACTTAACTCATGAGGCCACTGAGGCTCAGAGAGGGAGGTGATGAGCCCAAGGCCACACAGCCATGACTAGGAGACTGGGACCGAGGTCAAGCCCTCCACTGGGAACATCTAGGGAACCTATGGCAGAAGTGCTCTAAGTGTTAACGTTCTCAGAGAGTTTAGATGCTGTGTGTTTTTTACAGAATAACAGCGATTCCTTTCACGCGACATGTTTACTTGGCCCCACTCAGTACCTGGCCTGGGATACAGCAGAGCACAGTGACCAAGACCGGCCAGGTTCCGTGTCGTGTGGAGGCAGCAAGCCATCTGATGAGCAGGACATTGATTGATTGATTTTTGTACTGGAGATTGAACCCAGGTCCTTGCTCATGCTGGGCGAGCGCTCTGCTCCTGAGCCACATCCCCAGCAACCTCCTCCCTTTTGAGACAGGGTCTTGCTGCAGGCTGTCCCCTAACTTGCGTTTGTCACTGTTTTTGGCAAATGGGTGGTTTAATATCATGGGAAATGCAAAAGGAACACTACAACAGACTGAGGGGCCAGAGAGCAGCTGGCAGCTCCTGCCTCGGGGGATGCAGGGAAGGCATCTGCGAGAAGGTGACATTTGAACAGGAAGAGGAAATGAGAGAAGGAGCTGGAACGCAGTGAGCTGGTGCTTCAGCAGAAGGGCCAGCTTGTGCAAAGGCCCTGTGGTGGGGCAAATTTAATCACTTAACTTTCTTGGAGTGCTTTTCACGGTTGGGCTAATTTTCTGTGGCCACTCTAACAAATTACCACAAATAGGGTGGCTTCAAACAGCAGAAATTGATTCTGTCACAGCCCTGGAGGCCAGAGTCTGAAACGGAGGTGTCTGCAGGGCCGGCTCTCTCTGGAGGCTCCAAGGCAGAAGGCAGTCTTTGCGTCTCCCAGCTTTGGTGGCCACAGCCTGGCCTGACGGCGCCTGCCTCTGGCGAGGACCCTCGTCATCAGACCTCAGACACACGCAGATGACCAGGACGTGCTTCCCCCCCAAGTCCCTGACCTTTTGCATCCACAGCGAACTCACAGGTCCCAGGAACGACGCAGGGACGTGTCTTTTGGGGGACACGAGGCAGCCTGTCATGGAGGTCAAGGACGCGGAACAGGTTCTGACCATTGAGAACACCCAGAGGGGGACGAAACTCACCCCATTTTGAGTTGAGCCTGAAAACTGCGTCCAGTAGCTGGAACTTGTGACCATTCTGGCTCCTAGATGTTTAGTAGCAGATTCAAAGGTGCCGCTGGCCGCTGACCTCCAAGTCCTCCCACGCGCTTTCCTGGGCCTGTCTCTGAGGCCAGATGCGGCGCTGACGCGGTTCCCTGCGGGGCCTGGCGGCGGGTCCGCGGCTCTTCTCCTGGACATTCTGGTCTGGCCAGTGTCGGTCGGGAGGCCCAGGAACTGCATTTCCAACAGACGACCAGCTGTTCTGATTTGGATGTGAGTGGCCTGAGAGCGGCAGCGGGGACCTGCTGAAGTTGGGGTGGTGACGGGGGCAGGGGTAATGTCGGTCTCCCTCTCTGGTGGGTGCAGACACAACGGAGATGAGTGGCTTTGCTCCTCCTTGTGTTCCCGGTCACCATGAGCTGCCCCCTCACAGGCCCCAAAGCCACAGGTCCACCAGCCAGGTACCTCTGAAACCACGAGTCACGCCTCTCCTCCTGCTTGACATCGTTGTCACGGTTGGACAGCTGACCAACACGAGGGCAGCTACGGAGGCCACCAGAGCTCTGGGGCGGGGGACAGACGGGCTCAGGAGGCGTAGCTTCCAAAAAGGAGCAGTGACTCCACAGGCCAGCGGGGACAGGACTCGGGAAGGCCAGGTGGCCCTGTCCACAGAGGGGAATTAAAGCTCAAAGAGGGGCGTGACTTGCCCAGGAGGTCGGCCCTGGAGGACACCTCTTACAGCCAGGGACGGGCGGCTCGGGGGTGTCCCCCAGGAGCCCACGAGTTGGAGTAGAATAACCGCCAAGTCCACGGTGGCACTGAGGTGTGAGAGGGAAGGGCTGTCGGGGCCCAGCCGGCTCAGGGAGGCAGGGACATGTCGGGTGAGCAGGGCGGCCCCAGAGCTGTTCCTTATGGGTGGAAAGCAGTCACGACCCGGGAGGTACCGGCAGGTCCCTTGCCACACGCAGGCCCGGTCCCGGGACATTCTGCCCGATCACCAGCTTGATTCTGATGATAAGCCCTTGGGCAGGGACTGACACCACCTCCATTGTATGAAGGGGAGACTCGGACAGGTTGTTGTGGGCTCAAGGTCACGGGCCAGAAGGTGACAGCCAGGCTTGAACCTGAACGTTGGCTCCAGGCCGGTGCCCCGACTCACCATGCAAGGTCAGGGCTGAGCCACCCGCCACCGTCTGGGGTTCTGACCGCCGTAGCAGCTTGACTCGCTCTGCTGGTCAAGGTCTCGGAGGCCTTTGAAGAGATCCCGCCCTGTCACCTAGGACTGTCCAAGACAGGAGCCGGCCTGGGGGCAGGATTTGATGGGCATGACCACGTGTGACTCTCAGGCCCTCCCTTTGCAGTGAGGGCTGTGGGGCCCTATTTTACAGACGAGCAAGCAGAGCCCGCAGCGGCGAGGCCACCAAACCAGGCTGAAGGCCAGGGCCCTTTGTCCAGAGCGCTGCCGGTCCTGTCCATCTGCCACTGAGCCTTTTCTGAAACCTCCACGCCTTGGGCCTTTATTCTATGTCCCTCGAAGCCATCCCTATTCTTCCAGTAGCCATTGAGGAGTGACAGGTGAACTCTCTGCCTCAGGGCCCCCAGCTGCTGAGCGCAAAGCGGCTTCAGAGTCAGGTTGGTCCAAGCCCAGTGCTCGGGCTCCTTCGCCATCTGCGCCTCACGTCCAAGCACCGCAGACCGTCCTTTAAAATGACGGGCATCTTCCTTTGTAAAGTGGCCAGTCTGCAGCCAAACCCAGAGCGTGCCCAGGGGGTCACAGAGGCACATCTCCACTCCAGATCTGCTCTCACCAGCCGATGACCACAGCTGGTCAGTCCCTCCCTGAGCCCCCGGGGTGACAGAGACCCCCCCACGGGCTGGCTGTGGGGAAGACTGAGGTAGTTACTGGGTAACCCCAGAGCAGGGCTCCAGGGGCGGGGCTTGGGTCTGCATCAGCCAGGGCTTGCTGAACCCCTCTGGAATGAAGGGAGGGACTGCAGGAGGGGACAGAGGCTCACAGCCCCCCTGAAAATCCAAGTCCTCTTCCGGAGCCCCTGAATCCCAGCCTGGAGCAAATTCTGGGGGACTCTTTGTTGTGTCTCAGGAACCCTGGTGGAAGGTCAATGTGGACATTGCCCTTGGGGGCCGAGGCCTTCACAGGGAGTCTCACCTGGGACGGGAGGCCGACTCATTCCTAGGAACTCGACCCTTGATAAGTGTCGTCCTGCTTTTCACAAGCTTCAAATCCAGTGAGGAGGCCGCGCAGCTGGTCTGCACCGTTGGATTTGATGCTGGTTATTAAAGGGTCATCAGCAAAGCTTCCTCAGACCCCTGGAGCCTCAGCCTGGTGGGCGTCAGTGCCCCAAGGTGGAGGCACTGTGTGTGCTGATGGGCCCGTCCCTGGGGACACTGATGGCTTTTTGTTCTTGTTTGGTGCTGGGGTTGAACCCAGGGAGTTATACCACTGAGCCACGCCCCCAGCCCTTTCTAGTTTTAGTTTGTGGTTTTTTTTTTTTAATATTTTTTAGTTGTAGATGGACAATACCTTTATTATATTCATTTATCTTTATGTGGTGCTGAGGATGGAACCCAGTGCTTCACACGTGTGAGGCGAGCGCTCCACCACTGAGCCCCAACCCAGCCCCAACCCCACTGTTTAGTTTTTGAGACGGGGTCTCACTTCGCTGCCCAGACTGGCCTTGAACTTGGCATTCTCCTCCCTCCACCTGCTGAGTAGCTGAGGTCATAGGAGCGCGTGCCCACCAGGGCCGGAGCACGTGACAGTGACCCCCACCTGTGGCACACACCCCTGCTCTGGAAGCTGTCCATCTGCACCCTCAGGCCACCTCCACTGGGCCCCTCCCGACCCCGCCGAGCCCTCCCTCGGCCTCCTCTCTGCCCACCCTCTCCCACCAGCCCGCCTGCCCTCTGCTCGGCAGCCAGAAAAAGAAAACCCGGCCTCTGCTTAAACCGCCGTCGAGTCTCCTGCTCAGAATCTCTGCGCTGTCTTCGGGGCCGTGGCTGCCATTTGCAGGTGCGCGTTTCCTGGTTTATTTCCCACCCCGCCTGCCCCCGGGAATGGCAGGCTCCACCAAGATCCCCAGCGTTCACATCCAGGTTTAGCTCAGTGTGCGCACACAGTAGGTGCTCAGTAAGTGTCTGCTTAGTAAGTGAAAGAACAAGCACATTTCTAAGAGCCCCGAGTGGCCTGCTGTTCCCCGGGTGAGTTGAGGTTTGCAGAACTGGGGCCGCTTTCACCGTAAGGGGACAGCCAGGCCAGGTGTCTGGCAGGTGTATCTTAAACTTCTCAGGTGACCCGGATGAGAACCCAGGTGTCACAGGAGCCCCAGGACCCGTGCTAAGGGAACGCGGATGGGCAGAGTGGGGACGGAGAGCCCCTTCTGACCCAGCCACTGACAGCACAGACAAATGACTCCATTTGGGGGGCTTCTTTAGCCCCCAGCATGACCTCGCCCCAAGTGTGGCTTCCAGAAGCTGAGCTTGGCACAGTCCATGAATCGCGGGCAGCTTTCGTGTTTATGAGTCTGTCTGCTCCCAGCAGCCACCTGTCTGTATCAGTCAGCAAAGCCTTGTTTCCATTCATCGCAGGTGTAACAAAAGGGACCCCAAACAGAGGGGTTTTATCTGGGCACGTCTGGGGTGACAGTTCTGGATCTTGTTGGAAAGCTGCGGGGCCCAAACCTGGGGACTTCCCTGGAACTCCCAGACCCTGCATTGCTTCAAGCCTCTCCCATAGTAATTTGCAAAGGGAAGTCATTTCTTTAAGCAAAACAGGGTGCCCCCTCAGATTAGAAATCCAGAGACACAGTGACTGACGCTGTGGGTCACACTCACTCTAAGCAAATTCATCTGAGGTGTATCTGAGTCCAGATTTACCTGGCTTCCTATGGTTTATCCAGAAACCCTACTGGGGGTCTTACCCTCTGAGCCTACTTGAGGGCCAGTGGCATGGACATGGGTACTATAGATAACCTCTTCAGAGGCCAGCTCTGTCCCTTAGAGCAGACCCAGCCACAAGCTAGACGTTTAACTTCTAGAAGCTTCTGTCTTCTCATTAGCAAAAGCAGAAGATAATAGCACCAGTTTCTGTGGCTGTTGTAGCTATAAAGCACCACTAAGGGCTCAGTAAATGGCCTCTGTATAAGAAACAACCTCGGTAACACGCTATTTATAATCGTAAGACTCATGATTCCTTTTTTATAATTACAAGAATTCATGTATGTTTTAGAAAAATGCAGACAGACGCGAGGAAGGAAACAAAGATGACCTTCATTTCCACCACTCAAAGGTAAGTGCTTTTAACATTTTGAAGGTGTTATATTTGTTTTTTACCATTTGGTAATTATTCTCCCTTTTTTTTCCCTTAAAAATATACCTATGTTAATATGTGCACAGAAAAAGCCAGTTCCACGCTGAGGGTCTGCCTTTTCTTTCCACCTGACGTTATATTGTCAGTATCTCCCTGGCCTGTTCCGTCTTCTTTGAAAGCCTCAGCGTCACCGTATGGATGTAGATAACGTGTGTGGCCAGTCTCCTGTTGACACCTAGGAGCTCTTTATCTTTCATGCTAGTGCTGGGAGACTGTGGCCTGACCCTCAGGGCCTCCCCCAGCAGTGTCCCCAGTCGGCTGGCCACTGCTACCACCACAAGGGCTTTGCAAAGCCAAGGTGAACCGGTTTCCACCTGGGCAGGTGGCCCAGGGCGGCTCAGGGCCCAGTTCCTCGCTCTGGCCTTGGAGGTGGAGGCTGCTCTCTGCTGACAGGTGCCAACACCTGGTCCCTTCTGTCCTTTTGATCAAGGGGATTCTGTTTCTGGACTTCATTGTGTCCCTGGCTGCATGTGCGGCATCTCTGTCTATTGCCCTTAGCTCGCCAATTCACGGAATCAGGCGGGGAAAGAAAGTTTCCAAGGTCTTAAAGTTTTCACACCCTGAAAAATCCACCAGAAAACCTCAAGTGTCCACACTAAGCTTCCCCCTCCCCGGCCTCTGTGCCTCACAATCTGCGAGGATGAAGCCTCTGCCTCTGAGCAGCCGCCCACAGCTCTGCCCGTTTTCAGAGGTGCCGGGAGCCTGGGCGAGGGCCCTCTGGCTTCTCTGGTCAGGGGTGCTCCTAACGTTGGATGACCTGGGGCTCCTCGTCCTTGGAGGAGCAGAAAGATCCCCAAGACTGGTCCCACTTAGGAAGGAGTCTCCCCAGTGAAGCATGGTGGGCGGGGACGCCCAGCCCTGCAGCCCCGCTTCCTGTGCCTCATTATGTTTTGCTATTTTTAAGCTCAGCGAACATAGCTTGGTTTTGGTTTCACTCCAAGGGGCAGACCCCACACCAGGTCCAAACCACTCCTGTGGCGGCAGCCAGGAGGCAGAGCGCTTTACCTGCTCTTATTCTTGTCTCAGAACCTTCTGGAATGTGATTCTCAGAACAGATTTGAGATGGCAAATTGATTTAATTGGGGGACTCACGTGAGCCCACAGCATGTCTTCTTGCATGCACTGATTTTTTTTCTCTAAATTGGTTGAGTTTTAAAAAATGTGGTATTAAGCCTCCATCCACCCAGCCATTGTTCTTGGATAATTGATGTAATTTGTGGGTATTATTTAGCCCCAGGACATAGGGTCAAGTGCAGCTCTTGCTGTGTTTTGTGGAGCTACTGAATGGCTTGTTGGAGGGGCCTGAGGGACAGGGGCAGCCAGGATGAGGCGGGGCTTGTTATTCCCAGGTGACTACACCAGCCAAGGGGGGCAGCGGTGCCGGTGACTCGGGTTTGAGCCACAGCTTTGCCACGTGCCAGTTTTAAGACTTTGGCAAGTTGTTTCACCTTCCTCATCTGCAAAATGGGGAGAGCAATAGTTGCTATCCTGCAGGATGATTTTGGCTGTAGATGGATACTCTGCATTAATCACTGGAAGCAGGCCGCGACCGCCACTGGTTATTATTTGTCACGAGCCGAGTGGTGTTGGTGCTCTTTAAACGAGAGTCGCCAGGAGCAGTGCTTCCCCACCTTTAATGTGGAATCCTGCCTAAACAGAGACTTTGATCTGATGGGTTGAGGGATGGGTCTGTCCTCTGAGGGAGCAGTGGGCTGCCAGGTGGTCCCCTGGCTGCTGTTGGGGGACCACACTGGGAGGTTTGAGGACACTGAGTGTCAGATTGAAATTGCAGGTTCCCAGGTCCAAGCCAGGTCCATCCATAGTTCCAGAATCTCTAGGGAGGGGCTCAGACCCCAAGGGGTGAACTCACCCCCCAGGGGGTTGGCACGTGCCGGTTTGAACGGCTGGCAGGGCTCGTGGCCCAGGCTTTGATTCCCCTCCTCTCAGTTTCCGTCTCTTTCTGGGCCTGGCGGTGATCAGAGACCTCCTCTGGGTTTCCTCCCATCCCACCGTTGACCGGCCGGGAGACCCCTCTACCCAAGCCTGTGCCACATGGAAAGGGAAAGGGACCCCAGTGTTGGCCCGGGAGCCGGCGGCCACCCTCCAGGTCCTGACATTTGAGCTGTTTCTGCAGGGCCGAGGCCACACACCATCACGCTCCGCCTGGCCATTGCTCATCTGTGTGGTGGCAGTGGCAGGAGTTTGGGTCTGAGAGGCTGAGTGACGGGACCTGGCAGAAGGGGACGTGAATCCAGGCTCAGGGCTCGGGCGGGTGTGGAGGTGGGGCCTGGAAGGATGTGGGTGAGGAAAACAGAGGTGCCATTTCCAGGAGCATGGGGTGGGCTGCTGGCCGGGGGACACAGAGCCACGGGAGGGGGTTGGTCGGTCCCCCCTCACGCTCAGACTTGGAAGGGAGAGGAGTTTGTGGAGGGCCGCAGGGAAAGCAGCCGAGAGGGGATTCATAGCCAGCCAGAAAGTCCCAGCTGGGCTTTGAAACAGTCAGCACGAGGGGACAAAAGTCACACTGTGTTGGCATGCAGCCTCCCGAAGGCCCCTGAGAGGCCAGAACCAAGCCCGCCTTCCTGGGGGGCACAGCCAGCGTCTCGGCTGTTCGGGGCCAGAGGTGGCAAGAGCTGAGGCGTGTGGCACAGGGGCCAGCTTCATGCTCAGATCAGACTGGACCACCTCATGGTGGAGAAGGCAGAGGTGGCAGAAACCGGATATCACAGGACGTGGCCCTCGGGCAGCCACACTAGCTTATAACTAGGGGGTCCAGCTCCACCCGGAGGCCCTGGTTGTTGGGTGGCATCTGGAGGGACCGGTGACCCTGGGCAGATACCTACCGCTGGGTAGGTGCCTCTGAGACTGAGGCTGGTGGGAACCCGCCTGGGGTGTTCAGCCAGGATGCCAACACAGACGGGCGTTGTTGGTGGCAGGAGAAGCTCAACCTCGTGGGTAATGAAGGTTCAGAACTTCAAAGCAAGTGCCATTTGGGTTTTCCTCCCATCCCCTGGTCTGCAAATTGGCCAAGACAGCACCCCAGGGGACTCGGGGGCAGGGGAGACAGTCTGTCCGAAGGGGAGCATCGGCATGTGCAGCAGAGATGGCTTAAAGGACGCAAACCTTGGACCACGCCTTTCCTGGAGGGCAGCACCTAAGCACCAGTGAGCCCTGTGCGTAAGGCGTGTCACGGGGCTTGGGTTTGGAAAAGGTTAACCGTCCAGTGACGAGTTAAACACATTTGGGGTTGATCCACAGGATAAAATTTCAGGAAGTCGTGAAATGAGGACGCACAGCTTTTATGTGTTGCTATGGAAAGATGCTCCAGATATATCACTGGGCAGGACATATGCTATAAAATAACAGGCATAGTATGAGCTCATTTTGTTAAAAAAAAAAAAAAAAGGATCGTTTACATCTCCATATGAAAAGTACATGGAGATATTGAAAACAGCTCTCTGGTGGTGGTGAAGTGGCACCCCCTTTCTCCACAGAAAAGCCCCCTTCGCCATGGCTGATTTTAGGACTGTCAGCAAAAGAGTCCAATGTAGATAAACTTCCTATTTTCGTGTCACCCTGTTTACTTGGCCACTGGCCGGGAAGACACCGGCACTCCAGGTGCTGGACACCCCTTACTAGTTTTTCACAAACATGTATCCAGTAGAGTAGTTTGTAGAAATGTGCAAACAAGGCCTCTGGCCTTGAGCTGGGCTTCACGGAGATGTCTACATTTTTAAGATAAGTTACAAATGGGCTCCATGGTAACAGCAGGCGGGGGAGGAAAGAGAGGGGAGAAGAGGCTCTCCCCTTCTCAGGTGCTGTCCTTGAAGAGTTAACCTGCCCAGAACAGTGAGAGAAAAAGCTGCTTTTATGCGAACTTCTGCAGACTGTGGGCGTCTGAGCCCCTCCCCTTGCATGCTGGGTATAAAACTCTGAAACTCCCTGGACTCGGGGTTCAGGGGATTGACTGATCACAGCAAAGGCTGTGCCCTCTGAGCCTGGCTGCAGCCAAATAAAACTGTCCCCTGCTGTCTTCGGTGCCTGCCTCGTTCGTCCCTACAACAGTGGGACTAGGGGTGAGTCCTGGGCTTTCTAAGTGGTCACTTGAATAACTCAAGCAGAATGTCCTTCACATCCAGCGACCATGCTGGGAGGGTCTGGGAGGCTGGATGGTGGCCCAGAGCTGGGTGCTGGTCACCTTGGGCCTAGGTGACTCCTGCTCAGGCAGGTGTTGTCTAAGGGGCTCAGGGCAGGTGATGCCACCCTTCAGATTCTTGCTGTTGTCATGTGAGGTTGGAATCTGATGGCGTCTACTTGGTGACACCTGGCTGGGGGGATTCAGTGGGGTGTCTGTGAGGTGGCGGGTGTCGTCAGCCCTCGATGAAACTGGAGTCTATATAAATATGCTATCACTATAGATGGAGAGCATTCTCTCTCTCTCTCACACTCACACACACTCACACACTCACACTCACACACTCACACACACACTCACACACACTCACACTCACACACACTCTCACACCCTTGTCTAAAACTCCAGAGGGTGTAGCCCACAGGTAAGCCACAGGGAGACCCATGACACTCCAGGTGAGGTCCTTCCTAGGCACTTGTCTAGCATGCACAAGGCCCCGGGTTCGAGCCCCAGCAGGACAAAAGAGAAAATAGCTTTCCAGCTCCCCAGGGTGGGAGGGGGAGAGGCATCCTGGAGGCATGACAGTGGGTTCCAGTGAGCAGGTGGCAGAGGCTGGGAGACAAGGTTCGAGGTCAGATGACTGGGTGGACCTAGCCATTGGAGTCCTCCAGGTTCTCAGATTGAAGCCACTAGGTGGTGGACGAGAAGATGGCTCTAGTCCAGCAACCCGGGGCTGCTTCCAGCTGGGCCCTCACCCTGGGGAGCCATCTCTACGTCTCAGTGCTCAGTGGGCAGACGAACCTTGCTGGGCAGTTTTTGAAGGGATTGCCAATAATGAAATCTGGCTCCTACTCCTGGCATTATTTTTGGCCGTGCTGGGGACTGAGCTCAGGGCCTCGCACATGCTAGGCAAATGCTCTTCCGCTGAGCCACACCCCCAGGCTTTTGTATTTTTTATTTTGAGACAGGGTCTTGCTAAGTTTCTGAGGCTGGCCTTGAACTTGTGGTGCTCCTGCCTCAGCCTCCTGAGTGGCTGGGGTTACACGTCAGCACCACCGTGCCCAGCTCCTGTTAGTTTTGCTCTGGAGACAGTGGGGCTAGGACCTGGGCAACCGTTTGCTCCTTTCACAGATGCCTCCGGGCCCGTGGGTCCAGTTTCTGTGAAGCGCGGGGCCCTTGAAGTCTCCCTCACTCCACAGACGGCAGGTGTCCTAAACCCTGATCCTGCTGGGAGGCTTTATCACGGTGCCACACACGGGCAGCCGGGCCCTGCAGCCACGAAGCAGCTCTTATCAGAAAGTCACATCAGAGCTTTCCTGTGACGCGCACGGCTCCCTCTGACCTGGGCTGGACATAAGAAGCTCCAGGCGGGTTCTAAGATGCTGGGATTACTCTGGCTGTCCTAGAATGGAGGCTGGGGAAAGGGCCAGGGAGCGGTACCAAGCCCTGCTGGCTGTCCCCTCTGCTCCCCTCCTCCCTGCTCTTCCCCAGCAGTGCCCAGGAGGGAGGAAGGGACCTGGGAGCCTCCAGGACCCTGCTGGGAGGGGCCGCCCGTTGCAGGCTCTCTGCCTCCTGGTTGGTCCCCTGTCACAGACATCGCACTGCCCGGCCACCTTCCCTGGCCAACACAGTCCCACCTTGAGGGGCTCACCCCGTGTCCTGGCTGCGTGCAGCTGTGAACTCGTCTCCTACTGGCCCCAGGGCCCCCCCCCAAGCAGGTGCATGGAAGAGGGTCCCCAAGGCCCAGGGCACCTAGAACCCCAAGTTCACAGCCTGTGCATGTTTCATTACGTGCACAGCCTGATGCCACAGTGGCACCACACGCAACTTATAAAAAAGTCAACGTCATAGGTGATCACTGAAGTATATAGACAGTAATTCATAATCAGTACTTTGTTAGTCATACTAAATAAATTTTATTCTATTTCATAATTGTGGTTTTACCTGTAATGTGGACAATAGTAACTAATATATAATAAATAAATGATGTTCAATACATGCCAGTTATGAGCGTTTTCAATTACCATCAGTGCATGGCATTATCCCTACGGTGGGCCCAGGTCCTCATGATCCTACGTGCATGAACGTGAGTGGCACCATTCCAGTCCCGGGTCCTTCCACTGTCCCTCGCCTCCCGCTGCCCCCTCCTCTTCCTCTACTAGTCTTCCTTCTGTATATTCATCTTTTTTCTTAATTGCTGCTTTGTAGATATACTCAAAGGTGGAACTGGTCTAGACACAGCACAGGGTTGCTGATCGATGCTCCTGCTCCTCCCTTGCCCTGTCCCCTTCCCTCCCCTCCGTCCCCTTCCTCTCCTCCCCTGAGCTACATTTGGGGGGGATCCACCTTGCTTCCTCCTCCACCCCCCATTTTGCTCGAGCTTCTGTATATGAGAAAGAAAAACTGACTCTTGACCTTCTGAGCCTGGCTCAACTCACGTAGCGTGGTGGCCTCCATTTCCATCCACTTCCCAGCAAATGCCACAGTTTCATTCTTCTTCATGGCCGAGTAAAGCTCCGCTGTGTTAATAGACCACACTTTCTTCATCTGTTCACCCATCCACGGGCATCTGGGCTGGTTCCCTAACTTGGCTGTGGTGAGTGGTGCTGCTATAAACATTGAGTGCTGTGTCACTACAGTGTGCTGATTTTAGATGTTTTGGATAAATACCAAGGAGTGGGATAGTGGAGTCTAATAATATTGACACTAATATTAGTGCTAATAATGTCATATGTAATAAAATAAATCCTAATCAACACATACCCCTTATTACTGTGTTTAAAAGGTAGATGTGAGGGAGGGGGAAGGCAGAGGTCATGGGGACAGGAAAGATGGTGGAATGAGGGGGACATCATTACCCTAGGTACTCGTATGGCTGCACATATGGTGGGACTCTACATGGTGTACGACCAGAGAAACGAAAAGTTGTGCTCCATCTGTGTACAGTGCCTCAAACTGCATTCTGCTGTCATGTATAATTAATCTGAACAAATAAAAAAATAAAACTTTTAAAAAGACAATTTAAAAAACCCAAGTTCAATAGCTGCTCCTGCCCTGACCCTTCTAGACGATGTTTGCCGACTCTGGTCAACAAGGAAACAGAAGCCGTGTTTAGACACGTGAGCCCTAAGGCCTGCTGGTTCAGAAGGACGAGTTAGGGCACTAGTGGATGGCAGAGACCCCCACTAGAGAGACCCTCTTTGATGTCATGAGGATGGATCACAAAGCTGATACCCGTCACGTCAGGTGGATTCAAAGGTATTTTGTAATTTATTCCGGAGCTCTTCCCTTACAGTATCTCTGGGCTTGTGTTTCAGGGGACCCTAGCTGCCCTAGCTGATGTCCAAAGACAACACCAGCTCAGAAGACGTCTGTGTTCCCAAGGGCCAGGTCGTCACTGTTCCCAGAGCAGAGAGTCCCCGGGAGCTGAGGGCTTCCGTGGCCTGGCCAGATCCCTCTCCCCCTGCGGAGGGCAGAAGGGCCTACTTCCTTTTGGGGTTCACTTAAGCTGTGATTTGGGGGTTTCAGTCCTCCGGGTGGCCTCCTGGATGGAGGAGTTGGACCTGCCGGCTCTGGTGTGCGTTGAGCGCCATCCCCATTACTGAAAAGCTAATTTTGTTTTTCAGAATCTTCACCAGAAATATTGAACTGGAACGGAGAATTAAATTTGCCCAAGTTCAAATGTGGTTTGCTGTCATGGGAGCAAATGGCCTCTCTCCTGATTTCTGTAATCCCCTGTTGATCGTTGGGTGGACTCTCCTGAAGAAACTGATCATTTGCTCAAATGAGAACATAATAAAAATGGCCTCTATTTGCTAGTAACTCAGGCAGGTGGAACTGAATTTATTCAAATCCCAGAGCAAAGATTAGACAGCCGACTCCCGTTCTGGGACCTGGCTATTCTGTTTTTCTCCTGGTCTTCCAAACAGGGACAAGTGACTCTTGGCCTGTGCGCCACCTGGTTCTCCTCACACGGCTCCTGAGACCAGGAAGAGCGGTCCTGCTCACCTCTCTGACCACAGAGAAGTTTAGTGAGTTGCCTAAGGTCACCCAGCAGGAAATCTGAGGAGCTGGAACTTGATACAGGTCTAGCTGACTGCTGGCCCGCACCGTCTCCACGTCAGGGAGCCTGAAAACACTCACAGGTACTTGCAGGACGTGGCCTCGTCCCCCAGGGGTGAACAGGGGATGGGGCAGTGCTTGGCACATCTGCGGCTGGGGCCACGTTACTCCTGCCTCAAACCTTTCAGCGGCTCCCCGTTGCCTTCTGGGTAGAGCCGAAACTCCTGAGCCAAGCCTGCAGCTCCCCGGGAAGACCGTCCTCACTGCACCGACTCTGCAGGTTGGGTCAACACACTTTTTCTCTCTTTTTTAAAATATTTTTTTAGTTGTAGTTGGACACAATCCCTTTATTTTATTTATTTTTATGTGGTGCTGAGGATGGAACCCAGGGCCTCGCACGTGCCAGGTGAGCGCTCTTCCACGGAGCCCCAGCCCCAGCCCCCACACTTTCTCTTAAAGGACCACAGAGCAAACATTTTAGGTTTTCCTGGCCACGCACAGTCCCCCTGACGGCAGCTCTGCCCTGCACCAGGAAAGCGGCAAGATGCCATCCGAGGAGCATGGCTGTGTCCCAACGATGGACACAAGTGCGCAGAACAGCCTGCAGATTGCCGACCCTCGTGGGTGGAGGGAATTAGGTAGGTAGGAGCGCATGATGAGGACACTGCTCACAGTAATCATGAATCATTGCCGTCCGGCCAGGGCCCTTCACGTGCTCCGGGGAGTGGAGGACGGCCACCTGCCCCTCGTGACGGATGGCTCGCACAGATGAGTCCAGCTGCATTTCCTGGGCGTTGTGTTTGCCTTCTGGAAGCCTCAGAGCAGCGTTTAGACTAGAAGAAATTTAATTAAACCACAAAGAGATCTATGCTTATACAACTAACTGGCTGGTTTCGCCCACAGTTAATTGAAGTCTCCGGAGAATCATTTCAAAGTGGATTTTGTCGTCCTCCGGTCTGGGGCCTGGGACCCTGTTTGTCATTGTGATCAAGTCCTCTGGGTCTGTGGCTCCGGAGACCATCTGTCAGGGGCTGAGTGCGCATTTAGCTCCATTCGCCACCCAGGGTCCTTTTCCCGATATGCAGAGGCCAGCCACTCTGTTACCAAGTGGAATTGTCTTTAATCAAAAGTCTTAGAAAACGTATTTAGCCACCAGCCAGGAAACCTCTTTGTTCTTCTTGATCATTAGAATCCCAACTAGGAGGCCTGGGGTGGCTCAGGGTAGAGCTCATGCCCAGCGCTCCCAAGGCCTGGGGTTCCATCCCCCAAACAACAAACAAACAAAATCCAAATACGAATAAAGATCCCGGGCTTTTTCTTGGTTTTAGTGCCTCTTTGGAAATGATATTTGGAAATGATTTTCTAGAACAGGGTTTGGAATCAGATCCAGATTTAAATTCAAATGTATTTACTTACTACAGGTAACTGGAGGAAAACCCACTTGACCCCCAACTTGGGGATGCTGGTGCCTGGGTCCTCAGCCCCACTTAGACCAAGCCAGGCACTTGGAGGACTCGGCCGGGCATCCTTGTTCACGATGACCCCCACGAGGGGAATTGTTCTCTCTAATTCAAAGGGAGACCCTGAGGCGTAGGATGGCAAGGAGCTCACTAAAGTCACACAGCAGGTGAGTGTCAAAGCCAGGGCCTCAGAGGCGGGAAGGGGAGAAGCAGGTCGAGGACACGTGCGTCCCTGGGGGGATTGGGGGCTGCGGCCTGGTTCTGAAGCACGCACACTCCCCGCCTCCCCAGAGCCACTCCCGCCTGTAACTCATTCTTATTTGCTCCTGCAGGAAATGCAAGACAGAAATTAAAGAAGAAAAGTGCCCCACAGGTTTGGCAGCCACAGGTACAAAAAGATCTCCCGGCACCCAGTGCCCTCGGCCCCTCCCGGGAACGCCAAACGAGGGGCAGGGCACTGTGGGTGCCTGCCGTGGCTGCCTGGGGAGACCAAAGTTGCTCATCCCAGGCAAGTGACGGCAGGGCAGGCCGGTGGGCTTCCTGCCACCGCCACAGCCCTGCTGCCTTGTGGGTCTCAAGAGATACGAGGGGCCGTGCCCGACTCCTCAAAGGAGCACGGTGCTTGGAGTGAGGACCGCGGCTCAGTGGCTCTCCCTGGCCCAGGGAACACGTCTGCAGCAGAGGCCCCGTGGGCTTCTCTGACCCTGGTCCCCTCTTGCTTAGGTGTAGAAACTAGAGGGCTCTGTGCTCCTGGCCTCCTGGGCACGTCCGCTGAGCGCCCTCCCCCCCTGCGCAGCCCTGGGAATCCCACGCAGAGCGGGTCCTCCTTGGGGGGCTCAGACTCGACCTTCCAGGTGATTCTGTTTCTCGAGGCTGTTTTTAACCCCCGAGGTGCGTGTCTGCGGCCAGGAAACGTCCACAGGTGCAGATGCTCTGCTTCTGCCAGGGCTGTCAGCTTGCTTTGGATGACTTCCTGCAGAGGGAAATTAGAAAACCTAAACCAAAAAATCAAAGGAAAAAGAGGCCGCCGTCCACGGAGGCTTCGCACAGCCTCTCAGGCAGCTGAGATCTGAAGGCCGAGGCCCAGGGGGAAGTCCCTGAGCTGAGCCCGAGTCTCAAGCCATGCTTCTTGAGCACCTGCTGCTTTGGAAGTGGAGGTCCGAGGGGAGGGCGGAGCAGGTGCAGCAGAGCGCCAGAGAGAGGCCAGCCTGCCTCCCCAGGTAGGGCCTGGCAAGGAGGAGGCCCCGGGACACCCAGGGCTGAGGTGGGACTCTGCAGAGCCGTCCCTGGAGGCCCTGCCCGCCAGTCTGCTCCGTCTTGACGAGGCTGCTCTTCTCCTGGCCTTGCCGTTGGCCAGAGCAGGCAGGTCTCGGGGGCAGACTGGAGGGTCCCTGTGGCCTCCTCACCTCCTCGGCCCCAGCTTTCCCTGCAGCCCCTGGTGTCACAACTGACTCTGCTGTTGTCACTCCACAGCACGGCTCTCAGCCTCCACCTGGCTCTGCCGTGCTGTGCCACCCAGTTTCTCTGGTGCAGGAACAACACCAGCCTCAGCTCTCTCTCTCTCTGGGTGTAAATTAATAAGCTGAGTCTTCACTTTGTATGAAAGTGGGAAGATCCAGGAGCCACCAAGCCATCTCAGAGACAGACGAGGCGGGAGGGTTCGTGGTGCTCACCAGTGAGACTTCTCAACAGGTGACACAGTCAAGAGTGTGCTGTTGGCACAGGGAACTGAAAAGAATAGAAAGTTCCTGACACAGACCTGTGACAATATGATGTGACAGGAGTCATGACCGAGGTGGCCTTGCTGAGTGATAGGGGGAAAGGTGGTCTTTTCAGGGGCTGTGGCAGGGTCAGCCAGATGCCCACAGGGAGAAGTCATGGAGCTTGACCCCTGCCTGGAAATGACCAGCCCTAGGTGAAGAACAGGAAGCCGCTATCCAGAAGACAACCAGGCGGGGAGCGTCGTCACGACCTTGGAGTAGGGCAGGATTTCTTAAGCAGGACTCGACAGCATTGACCGCACGTGAAAGACCTGCAAATCGGATGACACTGAAATTAAGAACTTTTGCTTATCAAAGGCACTTAAGAAAGTGAAGAGAGAGCTGGGCAGGGTGGCCCCACCTGCACTCCCGGCCAGCTGGGGGCTGCGGCAGGAGGACCCAAGTTCAAGGCCAGCGGGCAACGCAGTGAGACCCTGTCTCAAGATAAACAACAGAAAGGACTGGGATGCAGGCCATGGTAGAGCACCCCGGCTCGATCCCCAGTAACCCAGCCCGGAAAAAAGTGAAGCCACAAGTCATAAAACGGGAGAGGTGTTTGTGACATGAATTACTGGGAAAGGGTCACGTTCGGGATATGTAAAGAAACCCTACAAACCAGTAAGAAAAGCTCCCTTTCCCGATTTGAATAGTAAATGGCAAGAATCTCAACACAGTTCACAAAAGATAATATCCACCTCTCGGTGCCGGCTTCCCTGGGCCCTGGGGGATGCTGATTAAAGGTTCCTGAGATGCTACTATAGACCTTTTGAGTGGCTGAAGTCAAAGGGACCAAGAATGCTCAGGGTACGATGTGAAGCCCAGGGGACCTTCACCCTCTTCTTTGGGGAGTATAAATTCAAACGGCCACTTTTGACAGCCGTCTGGCAGTGTCAGCTAAAGATCAACACGTCTTCTGACCCCATGTTTCCTCTCCTGGTACAGATTCAGAATCAAGTCCTTCTGCATGCCCAAGACGCGGATACCTTTCAACTGTCCAAATGTCCAGGGACAGAATGGATGGAAACAGTCCTGGTGTATTTTTACAACGAGGCGCCGGGCAATAGGAATGAACGTATTACAACTTCCGCAGCAATACGACAGGGCTCAGAAACAAGCCAGACGTGAGACAGTCCTCATTGCATTATAAAAACTTAATTTATCCAAACGATAAATGCCATATAAATACAAGGCTATAAAGTTTAATGCAGACAAAACGATGACTATCTTGGATGTCGGTAATGTGGTTACGTCTGGGGAGGAGGAAGGAGGCCTTGCAGATTTTTAGGATATTTCGTTTTTTCCTGGGTCAGGCTCACACAGATGTGCTCTTTGTGATAATCCAGTGAGCGGGAGACTTTGCTATACGTGTGTCTGCCTCAATAAAAATTTAAGAGTGTCAGCTAGAAATAACGAATGCTTGGAAAAGTAATTGTATTTAGCCGATGTGCATGTGCCAAGCCCTGTGCCAAGGAAACTGAAGAGATAGGTCAGGGTCCCTTCCTGGGGGTTACAAAAATGGAGAATCGTGTTGACCTGGTGGGCCAAGAGCGAGGTGCCTCCGTGGCTGGGGAGATGGCACCCAGAGCTGCAGGCTCTGCGGGGAGCCGGAGGCCACCTGGGGCCAGGCAGGGAAGGGTGTTCCCGGCAGAGGGAGCTGCCCATGGCAGGGCTCGCTCTTGTAGAATAAGAGGCTCGACGCACTTGAGGGACCCAAAGGCGCCCATTGTGAGCGGGCACCAGGAAGGCTGTGAGAGTAGTGGCCAGACCCTGTGGTTTCCTCTACACCCTGCCAACAAGTTGGGGCCTTACTCTGAGGGCAATAGGGAGCAGGAAGGGTACCTAGGGTGAGGGGACGGGGCAACAGGCTCAGACTTGAGACTTGAAGTGTCGATGGCGACTTCCGGGTGGTCAAGGGTGGAGGTTCAGAGACGAGCGATTGATAGCTGCAGCCGCAGGAGGCACGGGGTAGTGGCCCAGGAAGGGGGGTCTGGGAAGGACGTCGGACCAGGGCCTGGGGCTGAGCTGGCTTGAGAGGAGCTGGGACACCCCGGGCAGTAAGAAGCCACTTCCCAGGACATGTGAGGAGCAGGCTTCACCCGCATCCACCACCCAGGGCTCCAGGCTCAGCGGCATCCGCCCTTCTGTTTACAAGAAGCCCTGGGAGCTGACAGAGGGGACAGTGGAGCCAGCATCCTGACAAAGTGACCACAGCGTCAGCAAGAAGCTGCGAGTGAAATTTCCCGACTTCTGCACCAGACCTGGGTGCGAATCCAACACTGCATCTTCCCGTGGGCCCCGGCGCTGCCTTCTAGGAGCTGGGCGTCAGGCGTGGTGTGGTCTGGGCACTGAGGTCCCCAGGAAACCAGGGTCGGATGTCCGGCAGGTGGCAGCCTGGCCCCGGGACCTCCTGACAGCAATGTCTGGGATGGCCATCTGCAGTTCTGACCAGCCTGGCCCGGCTGGCCTCTCCTGGAAAGAGCTTCTCAGTATCCTTGTGGGGAACCTTCCCTTCTCCATGGTCAGCCCCGAGGGCAGATGGACCTGGCCCCACCCAGCTGCAGGCGTAGGTGGGGCCCAGGGAGGGAAAGCTCTTCTCATGGAGCTCCTGGAAGGATGGGTCAGCTTCTCAGGGTGTGCCCATCGGGTCCAGTCCTGGCCGCAGGGGTGCCTTCTGATTGGATGGGCGTGGCTCAGTGGCACCTCTCTGTGGGGGATGGGCTGAGCCTCCCGCTCAGGAATGGCGGGGGGCCGGGGGGCGACCTCCACCCCGCGGCTCTCATGCCCTGGCACGTCCCCCACGCCGTGTAGTTTTGTCTTGCCAGCTGCCCTGCCCCTTGGCAGCAACAAAGAGCCAGTGTCCCCGTCTCATCTCGGAGGACCTGTCGTCAAGGCTTCCTGCCCCTGCTGGCCGAGGTGGGCAGGAGGAGGCTGCAGCTTGTCTGTGGCTTGTCCTTTGACTCAAGGACCAAAAGTGGCTGCAGCTGACCAGATGGAGCCCCGCAAGTGCCGGCCAGCTGTGCCCGCAGACCTGTGTGACCTGGCGCTGCCCTTCTCCAGCCGCTCTTAAATGTTCCTTTCATTTTTAGGCTCAACTCATTTCCCTTTAAAATAATTCTCAGCGGTTTAATCTTTCTTTTAAAAAAAACTGAGGGAGAATGAAATGATTTGACACCTACCATCGTAAGGTGTGCGAGTCGGTGGCATGAACCGAGTTCACCGTGTGCACCCCTCTCTAGTTCCCAAACATCCCCAGAGGATGTCCCTGCCCCCAACACCCCACCCCAGCCCCTCCCGGCTGCCCCCGGCCACCACAGAGTGCCTTCTGTCTCCGGGCGCCTGTTCTGGAATCTGATGGACACAGGGGTTGATGGACACTGGGGTTGGTTGTTGGACACGGGGTTAGCTGATGGACGCCAGGGTTGATGGACATGTGGATTGATGGACGGAGTCAGCAGCCTGTGACCTCCTGTCTGGCGTCTTTCCCTAAGCAAGCTGCTCCCGGGGCCTCACACCGCAGGGGCACCCAGTGCCCTTCCTGTTCCAGAGCTGAGCAATGACCCACTGTCTAGGCCCACAGCGTCTCGCTCAGCCATCATCAGCTGAGGGACACTGAGGTTGATGGACATAGGGGTTGATGGACACGGGGTTTGATGAACTCTAGGACTGGCTGCGGGACACCAGGGTTGATGGACACCAAGGATAATGGACATGGGGGTTGATGGACACTAGGATTGGCTGAGGGACACCACATTGGCTGTGCCTTGCTGTGGCGCGCGGCAGCCTGGGCATGTCCAGCTGCCTCCTGCAGCTTTGAGGCGTCCCTGCTGACCAGGCCGGCAGAGCTCTCTTCACAGAGGGCTGTGGGACAGCGCGAGGAGGGCAGGAGGGAGTGGGGAGGGCAAGCGCCTGACCGGCCATCTGAGGTGGCTCCAGGGTGTTTGCAGAGGAGACGAGGTTTGAAGGTGTGGGCTGCATGCAGAGGCTTGTTCTCCTAGGGCGGGGCCATCCTCCGACCCAGGAAGGCCTGAACAGAAGGACGAGGCAGAGGACGGGTGAACTTGTGCTCCTGATGGAGCTGTGACACCGTGTTCTGCTCCTGGAATGGCCGCTCCTGCCCTTGGGCCTTTGATGAAGCCTGGGACACACACTGACCCCGGCTCCCCATCAGGCCTTCAGGCTCGGAGTGGACATACCCTATGGCTCCCTGGTTCTTAGGGCTTGAATCGAATCCCACCTGCTTTCCTGGCTCTCCTGCTGTGGACAGTGGTGGGGGGAATCCTGGCTTCTGTAAGTGTGTGAGCCAGTTCCTGTTATGCGCCTCTTGTGCATGCCCATGTGTGGCTGGGCACTGTTCCCTGGAGGACTTGGGCTGCCACTTAGAGGACCCAGCTTCAGCTGTGCCTTCTATGCAGAGCCAGGTGCCTTCTGTGGGCTGCCAGGCCCCCACATGCCCACGCTCATGGACCAAGCAGTGAATGAGCTTTTTCCCAGTTGGCTGGAGTTCTCATCTTGGAAAATATAGAAGAGAGAGAAATCCGCTTTGTTCGAGATCCTTTCAGTAAAAATACACAGTTTCTCAGTGAAGCAAAGCCATCTCCTGGGGACGGAGGGGAGAACCACGTCCTGACTCTCTTTTAGCTTGGACAGGCCAGGGCTCCTGTCCCAGGTCGGCCACCAAGAAGCCCTGGGGTCTTGGGACAGTTACTTCACCATTTTGAACCTCATTGATAAAGTGAGGCAGATGCACTCGAGACCAGAGTTAGCTATTGTTATCATGGTTCACTGCTGATCGTCCCACATTACTAACACCAGGGCCAAGAGTACTCAGCGTAAGGCATGCAGCTCACCCAAGCATTTAGAGATGACAGGGCTTCTCACCCGGCAGTGGCTGGTGCGGACTCTCTGGGCCTCCATGTCTTCACCTCTGCAATGACTCTCTTTTGAGGATTTGCTCTGAAGGTCTTGCTAAATAAGTTGCTGGGGAGGCTGAGCACGCGGCAGGCCTGGGTTGGCAGAGTTGAACTTCCAGCTCTGCCACTGGCTGTGTGACTTGAGCTACTAACCCAGCCTCTCTGAGCCTCAGTTTCTGTGTCAGTAAAATGAAGATAACAACGGTGCTTACAACTCAGGGGGTTGCGGTTGGAACTGAGTTAAAAGTGTGAAACGTTGAAAAAGTGCTGGGAACCCAGTGAGCACTTAATAATAAGCCTGATATGATTACCACCGCTGGATGCTGTGGTGCACTGGGATTCCGGGGCCCCTCCCCTCATGGAGTCTGAGGCACAGGAGGGGGTGGGTCAGGCACAACCCAGGGGGACATTCCAGGTGTAGGTGCTTAGGAGGGCACTGACCTGAGCCGGGCCCGGAGCTGGGCGGCTTGGCTTGGAATTCTGGCCTCAGACGGACTAGCCGTAGAGAGGACGTCGGCTCTAGGAGTCCACACCTGGCCCCGTGACAGGAGCAGGAGCTGGACACGGGGTCAGGTCTACTCCTGCTCCCCACCCCTGCCGGGCCCGTGGAACCTCCAGCGGAAGCCAAGGCGAAGCTGAGAGCTGACTCTGCCGGGGGACTCAGGCAGGGGACACGGGGTACAAGCGGCAGCTGTGGCCAGCAGTCTGCGAGGGCAGGCGGGATGAGCAGGGAGGCCGAGGTAGCCGGGCCCATGTTCAGTGACCAAGTGTCCCCTGAGCCCCTTTGGAGCCTGGCCGCTCAGGTCCAGCAGTGCACGGGGGACTTGGTGGTTTAGCCTTCAGCCCAGGATGGCGGGAGCCTGTGCAGGAAAAGGAAGCAGGAAAGGCCCTTCAGGAAAGAGGCAGAGGCCGATCCGGGAGGACTCAGACCCCGGCCCCCACAGGGGCCTGCAGCCCCATCTGGATGGAGCTGTCCTGATAAAGGACGGCCGGGCACCCTGGGCCCTTTCCCTGTCACCCCCAGACCTCGAGGACCCCTTGGGAGGGCTGTCATGTAAGACACGGGGCACCCCTTGAAGCTCGAACTTCAAGTAAACCATGTTCGGCCTGAGCGTGTCCCCGTGTTGTGTGGGGCACTTCCCTGGTCACCTCTGACTCCCTGGCCCAGGGGGCCGTGTCTGGAGCTGACCGCGGCATTTGGCGGAGCTCCAGGTTCCCCGGGGTGCCCACCTGTGCTTATCCTGCCGCCCAAGGAGGGCAGACGGGGCCGCCAGGCGAGAGGGGCCCGGAGCTGCCCTGCCGGCCCTGGTCCCCTCCCCTTCCCAGTCACCACCCTGCAGCTCGAGTTCCCTGAACCAGGGCACCCTGATGGCGTCCCGTAGCGCAAGTGTGGGAGACGGCTGTGGCAGGGGATGGCCACAACGTGTCCTTCTGAAGGCAGCTCATGGGCTGGCGGAATCCTGACCCCAAGCCGACTCCGCGGGGAGTGAGGCCGAGTGTGCCTGCTGCCATGTGGAAGGCCGCAGGCTCCCGGCCCAGGGGCTCAGCCAGGCCCGTGGAACATCCTGTGGTTTGCCTTTGTCAGGTTGACTCCTGTCCTCAGGCTCGGCTCCCGTGAGAAGGCTAAGCCCCGCTACCCTCCTCCTTCAGCCACCGGGGAGAGCCACTTCCTCCTCCTCAGGGGCCGGTCTCCCAGGCGTGACCTGAGCTACTGGGTGCAAACGCCGAGCTCCGTGGTGCCTGGCACTGGCCAGTATCCTCCAAGGTCAGCCTGGGAGCCACCATCTCTGTGTTACCAGGGAGGAGCCAGCTCCAACCCCGACCCCAACCTCCACCTTTCTGACACTTTGCCCCAGATGATGGAAAGGACCCCATGGGTTCTCCTGCCCGGGGCCCGTGGACTTCTTCAAGAAGCTGAAGCTTACTTGGTTATGAGACTGTGCATATTCATGGACTATAATTTGGAAAATGCACTTCTTGCCAAAAGAAGAAAATAAAGCTCCCGGCGTTCCCAGCCACCCAGAGAAAACCACGCTGATAAGCTTGCTGAGTATTTTAAGACTTCGGGGGAAATTTAAAAACCTAAAGCTGCGACTCCGTTCATGGCTCTCAGCCACAGCCTACGGTCTCTGCAGTCCACCGGGCGGCTGCGCTCCGAGCCCCGCGCCTGGCCGGGGGCTGCCCTGCTCTGTGGGGGGTTTGGCGCCGCCCGGCTCGGCCCCCCCCCCCCCGACGCCATTTGCACCCTCCCCCACGCACGTCAGGACTGTCAACAGTGCCTCCGGGTGGTGCCAGGGCCCCACGGGCCCTGCTGGAGCCTGGCTGGGTTCACGGCACCCCTGGGATTGGTGGCTTCTTTGATGAGGCCCCTCAAATCCCAAGCAAGTTCACAGCAAAAACGCCAGTGGCTTCGGCAGGCCCTTCTCTCCCGAGCGAGAGGCACGGCTTGTCTGCAGCCCTGGGACTCCGACCAAGAACGTGGCTCTGCAGCGGATCTGCTTCTGCCCCCATCTCTGCCCCCAGCTCGGAAAGTTCAGGAAAGTGACTGAACGTTTCAGTGCCTCCGTTTCCCATCTGTAAATCAAGGCAACTGTGGAACCCGTGGGGGTGCGCAGATGAAATGGGCTCACCCCATAGTAATGGCCATGCATCCAGTCCAGCACCACGTGCGTCCAGTCCAGCAAGAGGGGAGAGGAGGCCTAGAAACCACTAAGTGGGGTCCTGCCGATGAGAATCGCTGAGCAGGACGGGGCTCCAGACCAGGCGAAAGTGCTTGTCCACACCTCGGCTCCTCTCTAGACCCTGGGTGTGGTAGCTGTCCCCAGTGTCATCAAGCTTGAGTGACATCCGGTTAGCCTTGAGATCTGGGACAGTGGAGTCCACTCCCCAGGGAAGCTTTAGTGTAAAAAGGCCATTGTGCCCTGGGGCTCCCAAGTCTTTGAACTTTTGTTCTTTAATTGTGAACCTCTGTGTCACCATTCTGAGTGTGCAATCCATTAAGTACGTCCCCGTCCCCGTTGTACAGCCACGCCCACGTCCAGCCGCAGAGCTCTGTCCCACCTACACCGGCTGCCCACCCTCCTCTCCACCCTCCGCCCCTGGCAGCCAGGATTCCGCTTTCTGTGACTTTGAACTTGACCCTCTTCGGTGCCTTGTGGAGCATCAGAGCTTTGGCATCTGGCATGTTTCACGTGGCACGTTTCCATGTCATACCCACGTGTGGCATGTGTCAGACCCCCTGCAGTTCAGGCTGAGCGCAACTCCACTTCGGGCACAGACCGCGTTCTGTGTGCCCATTGGTTTTCGGCTGGGCGTGTGGGTGGCTTCTGCCTTTCGGTGCTGTGTGTTCGGTGGACGTGGTGGCAAGTGTCCGAGCCCCCACACTCCATCTTTTCGGGTCGGAACCTGGAATTGGGGTTTCTGCTCCAAGAGACGACTCCATGGCTGTTCTAGGAGCAATTGCTTCGGGGACGTTCCTACCAGCCACAAGCAAGGGCTGCGTGTTTCCACGGCCTCACCAACCCCCGTGTCTTAACCCAGCACCCTGGATCGCACACCTCGGAAACAGAGTGGTGCGCTCAGGGCCCCTCCTCATAGCGATTCTTCATTCCCAAAGAGCTTCTGACTTCTCCAGCGAGCTGCTGTGTGTTTGAACCTCCCGTCGGTGCCGCCAGGTGGGCGAGGCTGAACCGCCTCCGTGAGTCTAGAAGATTCTGAGTCAGCACTCGGGCCTCCTCTTTGGGCCTCTGCTCTAGAGCAAGCACTCTGCCCCCGCTGGGTCCCCTGTTCCCAGCGTGTCACAGGGGCCACCTCCAACCTGCTGGTGGGGAGAGGCCGTGAGGCTTCTGCCACGGGCCTCACTCTGCGCTGGGCTGAGGACGGGCCCGTGAAGCAGGATCAGCCGAGGAAGAGGAGCCCCAGGATTCCTGTCCCTGTCCTGAGCAAGACCCCTCCACACCTGGGAACAGAGGTGGCTCTTTATAGGTGACTGATGCTCTGTCGTCTGAGGGACAAGATTTCACACACAGCCTTTTCCAGCTGGCTTCTCTGTCACCATCAGGACATCTGTCACCATCATGGGATGATGCCAGTGGGGCTGCTGGGGACACACAAGCCAGCTTTGGTGACCAACCCTCCCACCCAGTTGTCACTCCCCCTTTGGTGTCATTGCTCTCAGGGTGGAAAACTTCCTGTCCTCATGGCCTGAGCTGGTTCGTGATGAAGCTCTCAGCCTTTATTTGGCCTTCATGTAGGAAGGTGTCATCCTCCGATGACGCGCCATGAGTTGGCAGGTCTGTTTTGCTGCCAGTCTTAGGTAGGAGTCACTCCATTCCCTCGGGTTCTCGTGACATTCAGTCGTCATCGGCATCATCCTTCCCGTAGGTGAGGTGCTGTCTTTGATTTTCCTGGCAGTGACAGTTTCCCGTATGTTTGGATTTCAGGAATCTGGCCACAATGTATCAATGTGCAGTCTCATTGTATTAATCTTATTTGGGGTTTGCTGGGCTTAGACTTATACATTGATGTCTTTCACCAAATTGGGAACTTTGAGGTCATGATTCCTTTCACTTGATTTTTCTTCTCGGATTCTCTCTCCTCTTCTAAGACCCCACATGTATGTTACCCACAGGCTGCACAGGTCAGAGGCTCTGCTAATTAAAGAAAAAATAGTCTCCCTGTTGTTCACATTTGTATTTTCTGTTGACTGGTCTTCAAATTCAGTGACTCTCCTATCTCTAATCTCAAGCTACAGACATTTAGTAAACTTTTCATTTCAGTCATTAGACTTTTCAGCTCTAGAAACTAGTTTTTGTTTTTTTAATCTTCTGTATTTCTAAGGTTTCCTATTTGTTGATTCACTTTGTGTACACATTCTTAGCCCCTGAGCACATTGATGATAATTGCCTTCACTGTTCCAACAAAACCTTCGTTAACACCTCGGATCACTTTCTCCTGACTGCTGTTATTCTTGGTGAGGGAGCACCTCGTCTTGCTTCTTGGTGTGTCTAGTGGCTCACGATTCCTTCTTGGCTGTCACCAGCAACGTACTGCAGACATTTCAGATTCTGTTGAGTTTCTCAGAACAGTGATACTTTCCCCCCTGGGCTGTGTTAATTTGGATGGGCTCCATTCTGAGCTCTGCTTTCCTGTGTCAGCAGGACCAGGACTGGACGCTGCTCGGTCCCTCCAGGATCTGAGCTGATCATACACCGCAGCCCCGTGAACATGTGGCTTCCCCCCACCCCTGTCCTTCCCTTTCTCCAGGGTGTGGGTAGGTGCTCCCGCCACAGCGTTCATCAGAGGATGTGGGGCGAGAAGAAGCGCCCAGCTCACCATCACAGGTGTCCACCCCTCGGGGGCCACAGACACCCATGACCTCAGGGGCAGAGGAACGCACTACGATTAGGAGAGGGGTTTTGAGGCTTTTTTGTTCTTCAAACGTAATTTACTTAATCTTACGCCTATGCGATTCAGTGGTAACGGTGGTTCTGTTCACCAGTGGGTCAGCAGAACCCCTAAACACACGGCAGCCTGCACGGGTCACTCCAGCTCACCGCCAGCCAGAGGTATTTTAAGGCCACTGCACTGTTTCTGGGGTGTGGGGGGTGGATCACAGGAGCCGCTGGGCAGTCACCATTGAGCTTTAAGATGCTGTTCCCAGAGCCACCACCAGAGGCCGCCCCTCTGGAGGTCTGGGGCTCCAGGGACCTGCCTTGGGTGGGAGGGCCCCCTGGGGGACTTGGGGCAGTTCTGGGTCTGGCAGTGGCCTGGAGCTGGTTCAGTTCCAGTGTGGTTCCATGGGGTGGAAAGGAAACCTCGCCAGAGGAAGGGAGTCCCTAGCCTGCACCTAGCGAGGTCACTGGGTCATTGAGAACAGAAGGAGCAGGCAGAGTGACCGGGCTGGAGGGGATGCTGGCAAGGGGCCTGCATGGCCTGTAGGGATGCTCAGTGGGCGTCTGTCCCCAGCCTGTGGACCAGCGCGGGGTGCGAGCCGCACAGACTTTGGAGTCTGAGGCCCCCACTTGTGGGCAGCCTCCCGCCACCTCGCATACGCTCTTCTGTCGAGCAGGGACGGTCATTCCCCACTCACAGGTGGCCCTGAGAAGCGCTGCCTGTGAAGTATCAGGGGGACGAGGGCCAGCGTCTCATTAAGGGGCCCTTCTTCCTGCCCAGGATAATCCAGGCCAACCTGAAATGCACAATCTCAAATAACTAGTAAGTAACAAAGCACAAATACTCAGAAATGTCTTTACATAAAGCAAAGCTCCTGATCTATGTGGTCCATGTGGGTTTTGGAACTAGACAAAGGAAACATGGCTCCCGTAGTTTATTTGAGGGGGTTCATCAAAGGCAGGGGTAAGGTTTCAAGGGCAGAGTCTTGCTTCCTGATGTCTTGCAGTCAGCTGTTTGATTGACGTCTTGGCAGGTCACACCCACATCAGGTGCTGCATGTGCCATGGCAGAGTGAGAAAGAGATTCACGTTGTCCCTGGGTTTAGCCAGAGGAAATGTCCACTGGTCATTCCCAGACACCAGATGTCTGTATCCACACGGCTTCTATGTGTGGGGACCCACAGGCCACCCATGGACGGCTCCTCACAGTGAAGGACCCCGTGTGGAGTAGCTCAGCACAGGCAGATGCACCAGTATCTCCTCGTGTGTGCACACGCACGTGTGATCACGCTGTGGGTGAGCAAGAGAACCAGCCCGAGGGCAGCAGTGTACAACCCTGGCTACCGCCAGAACTTGATGCGGAGTTCAAGGGCACCTGGTCTCCAGGCAGTCACTGGAAAGGTGGCTTACGCAACAGCACCTCTGGGAGGATGGCGTTAGCACGGCTGCAGCAGCTTGCAGAGGACAGGAAGGAGACAAGAGCACACTGTCCCATGGGGACAACTGCGGGAGGTGGAGGGATGTGCCTCTGCTCTGTGTCACCAGAGAAGAGGAGGATCTGAATGACTGATTGCAGCCCTTCAGCCGGCCCAGCTAGAAGCCTGTGAGCAGAGGCCCTGTCATTAAAGATGCAGGAGGCAGGAAGCACGCCGTCCGTCCGCAGGGTCCTCCTGCTCCTCAATGAAGCTGGCAGATGCCATCAGGCAGCTTTTAGGCGTTACTTTGGGGAGAAGCAGGGAGCGCTCCTGTCTCAGCAGGGCAGGTTTGCAGAGAGGCCAATCTAGAAATGGAAGGTTCCAGGGACGTGGCCCAGCAGAGGGGAGGGTGGAAGAGGGGCCACTCTTGAGGAGCCTCTGCCCAAAGGTACCCTAAGGCCTGCTAGAGGCCCTTCTCCAGAAAGGGGATGAGTAGGTAGAATAGAGGGCAAAGCGGTCAGGCAGTCAAGGCCATGGGCTCCAATGAAGGTTTCTTCCAAATGGAAAGAGCACTCCATGAGGTTAACCTGCAGGAACCTTCCAAACGCTCCCTGCGTGTAGGGAAAGTGGAAGTGGGGGCCGACCCCAGGGGAAAGTTCAAACTCAGGGGCTAAGGGACACGGCCAGTTAGAGGTCCCAGCCAAACCAGGAGCTCAGTACTTTCTCAAATACCCATTTCACACAGAGTCTGACAGCAGCCTAAACTCTCTTCCAATACCTCTTCACATGGATTCTGATCAGTGCCCACTCAGCTCCACAAGCCCCCAGACTGGCACATGCAAGTGGAAAGCCTGGTGTCGGGTCCCCTCCCGCAAGGAGGGGTTCTCTTTCTTCCCACTCACATCCATCCTCTGCTTTTACTCTGCCTTCTGCCGTGTTCCGTGGATTTCATTCTTGGAATCTGCAAGACAAGAAACGGGTGAGGCCTCACGCTGACTGGGCTCCGCTGCCAGCAGAGCACAGAGCCTGTGTCCTCTCAAACTCTGGTTTCATCTGGGGACTTGCAAAGAGCCCTGGGGACTTGCAAGGGATGGGAAAGGTGCTTGTTTGGGGACAGCCCTGTGCCCCTGGATTTGAATAGAGGCAAAAAGGGACAGAGCTGGCCAAGGGGCCAGGGTTCTGGGAGAGGCTGGAGCCCAGATTCAGGGTCTCGCAGGATTGGACGGTGGGAGCACTTGTGGCCTATTCAGAATCTAGGGAGTACCTGCTATGTGCGAGCGCCAGGCTGGCCGCGTAATTTTTTTTTTTTAATTTAATCTTTTTTTTTATTGGTTGTTTACAACATTACAAAGCTCTTGACATATCATATTTCATACATTAGATTGAAGTGGGTTATGAACTCCCAATTTTATCCCAAATGCAGATTGCAGAATCACGTCGGTTACACATCCACATTTTTACATAATGCCCTATTAGTAATTGTTGTATTCTGCTGCCTTTCCTATCCCCTACTAACCCCCCTCCCCTCTGGCTGCATAATTTTTCCAGTGCAAAATGAAAATGTAAAGTTGCACTGAAGAAAAAAAAAAAAAGAAAGAAAAAACAGGAAAATAGTGTCATTAAAGGTACTTAAACATAAAGCTTTTTCTTTTTTTCTTTTTCTTTCTTCCCATGCTCTTTCTTTCTCAGCTTATCATAGTGCTTTTTCCTTGCTATTTAACGCCATTCTAAGTAAAGAGAAATTAAATTTAAAAAATTTAAATTAGCATGCATTTTCCTGTTCACAGATTTCTATTTATTTTTGCAGTGCCCATTTAGAATGCAAATAGAAGAGCAGTGAGCGCATATGTGCAATCGCTGCGGTCACACAAGTGGGGGTTTGTGGGCTGCACGCGGAGATGGCTCTCATTCTTACCAGGAGAGTGGAACCCGCCCAGCACCGGGCCGGCTGCTCTTTCTCACTTGTTGATGTGCAGGTCCTACCCACTCCCACCTGGGCTGAGGGGCGCCAGGTGGGCCCCGAGGAAGGGGCCCTGGGCCGCTCTTTGCCTTCTCTCCGGGGTGTCTCTTTCAGGGTGCCTGGTTGGCTGGTGCTGAGTCCCACATCGGCTCAGAAATCAACTGAGAGGAATCCTTGGTTGATCCTGTCCCTTGGAACACCACAGCTTCTTTCTGTGATGGAAGTAAATTCTGACCAGGGCAGAATTGACCCTGGCCTTGTCCTCTCTCTAAGCCTCATGGAGCTCCGGGTCTCCCCATCTCTGGCAGCTCCTAGGGAGGCCCATCATGCACCTATGACCCTACGGAGTAGATGCTCATACTAGTGGCATTTTGCAGTTGAGAATTCTGGGTCAAGGGATCAAGGGACATCTCTGAGGTCCCAAAGCCAGGAGGTGGGGGGCACTGGCTTCTAGCTGGGAGTCTGGCTTCAGAACTCAGTTGGAACCACCAGGTTATTGTTTGACTAAAGGGGTTAGGGTACGTGGGGTCTCAAGTGTTGCTGATACCTGGGAAAAGGGGTACTTCCCACCTCACACCGTACACCCACGGCCAAGAGAGAGAGAGAAAGAAAAAAAAGCAGCCTTAAACATATGAAAACACAAAAGAATTAAAACTTTGGGGGAATATTCTTACAATTCTGGGTCAGACGAGTCTACTTAAAAGGGCACAAAACCCACAATGCGGAGGGACGGACACACTTGCCTACAAGAAACTTTTTACGCTTCTCTGTGGAAGAAACCATGCAGATCGAGTTAGAAGAAAAGCTGCAAATCTGGGAAATATTTGGATCCTAATGGACAGTCTTAGAACCCATGAAATACAGAGCTCCCTTAGAGATCCATCAGGAAAAGGCAAACTCTGCTACAAAAAAGGGCCAGGCCACCCGAGGCCACTCACAGGCAGGAGGGAGGCTTTTCTCCAAATGGCTCCCATCCGTTGGCCTCAGGCTGCTGGGGAGAGAGAAGGAGGCTGCGATGGACCCCAGAGAGGCCTGTGTTTTGGGTGCTGTTCTGGAATGTTCCTCCCAGGGCTCACGTGCATCCTCACTTCCTTCATCTCTGAGGGAGGGAGCATGACTCTGTCATCGACAGCGGTCCCCTGGCCCTGGGCTCTGCCTTCCTCCCTGGCTTGACCTTGGCACAGCTCTTCCCAGCAAGGCTGCCCCGGCTTCTGTGTTTGCCATCCGGCCCCCTCCCGGGCTGTGAGCTGCAGGGGGTTGGGCAGGAGCGTCCATTAGCCCAGGGCTGTATTCCCAGGGCACACAGAAGGTGCTCCCTTAGCATTTGACTGTCCAGGGAAGAGTGGAGATGTATCCGTGCTGTTTTCCTGACAATTTATCAGTGTCAAAAACCGAAAAATGCATGTCATTTTACCCAGAGATTCTACCTTACGAAATTTATCCTAGAGAAACATAAGAGGCAACAGGTATATGTATTTTTTTGTGTATTTATTGCCCGGTGTGGAAATCACCCCTAAGAAAGATCTACTTGGACCGACTCGGGGTGCACCGTACAATACAGTACTGTACATGCTTTTCCAAGCACGAGGCGGCTGCATTTAGGCTTAGAGAAAGCACAGCTAGAGGAAGAGCTCATTAACCCATGCAGACCGTGTATTCCAGAATAGCACGCAGTATGGAATGATTCCATTTTTACAAAAGGAAGATTCGTGCACGCTCGCACTGGGTATATGTAGAGAGACGTCCACGTGGGCAACCAGCCTGCTACCCAGGGCTTGCCTCTGAGAGCGGGGCGGGAGACTTCGCTTCACGTTTGTCTACTTGTTTAATTTTAAAAAATGTAATGAGCACGTATTGCTTTCTAGCTTTTAATTCCAGAATAATTAATTACAGACTCCCCAACATGCATCATTATGGTAATTATAAAATGCAAATCGGGTGAGGAAAATGCTGGCATGCAAGGGGTTCTGACTCCGTCGCAGCAGAACAGACTTGATAGTTTTGAAAGAAGAGGATGGTTCTAGAAATTACAGCGGCGTCTTCTCAGCAAAGACCACCACTCCCACCGCCACCTCCTGCAGCTGCCACAGGGCAGGGGCTGGGTGAGGGTGAATCGCAGGGTCCTGCTGAGAGCACAGGGGTTGAGGAGCAGGGCAGGGACCGCGGGTGCGGCTGGCGCGGCTCTGTCAGCGCTGAAGAACCAGCACACTTGGCTCTCCCCGGCCTTGTGCATCCATGAGCCTGGGACCCCGCCTGGCGTCCTGGGTCAATGGCGGAGGTTGGTGGACGGCTGTGCTGGAGGGAAATGCGATCCCTCAGAAGCCCTCATGTTTCACATTATGTCCAAGTTTCACGTTGGCATAGCTTCACTTGGGACATCCGATTCACCACGTGCCGACTATTGTAAATAAGATCTGCACAATAAGAAGCTCTGGGTGTAGGACAGTCTGCAGGAACTGGATGGGCACAGCTCCAACACTGAGCCACGTCCAGAGCAGAAGTGGACAATTCCCTTGGCAAATGCCCAAGGAAAATAGAGCCCTTAATTCACGAGTTTGGTCATGCATGCCCTCCCCCCTCCACCGCTCGTTTCGATATCTTTGAAATTGAGACACTCCACCGTCTGGACGGCTCTGCTTGCTCTGGGGCAGGGGCAGCAGTGTCGATGTGGTTGTCACCGCGCCAATGTGCAAACCCCGTTCCAGCGGTTCTAAGGCCGTCCCTTCTGTGGAGTTATGGGGAAGTCTGGAGCCAGCTGGGCCAAGTCTGTTTCCATTAAGAGGTCTTTCCGCCACGCTCACCTGGCCACAAGGCAGATGGGCCTGAGCACAGGCCAGTGGGCATTTGTTTGAAGTCAAGGAGGCGAATGTCCCTCGTTGGAGCTAGAATCATCAGTTCCAACTTTTTTCTTGTAAAGCAACACCACATGCTTTACAGGATCTAAAGAAGGAAGATGCAAGGGTCGGCGCAAGTGCGTTACCTTTGGTTGTTGAGGTCAGTGCTCCAGATCTCCCACCTCTGGCCTGTCAGCTGCACCAAGGGCAGGAGGAGGGGCCAGATCTCCTTGCAGAGGCAAAAGAAATCTAGAAACATTGAGGGGCTGGGGGAGCACTCACGGCATAGAGTCGGGACTGCTGTTAAGGCCTGGTATCATTTAAATGGCAACTTATTTTTCTTTTTTCATTTTTACTTGTGCATCAGCTAACCGTGTGTCTCACAGCAAATGGCACCTTAGATGGCACTGTGACAGGTGGCTCTACACAACTTGGGGAAACAGCACGAGGGGTGTTGCCACTGTAAAAGTGCCATCAGCGCGGTCATCCTTGTCCTTCTAATGGGTGAGTCATCATTCCCATCATGCCCCGGGCCCGGAGCCGGGTCTCTGGGGGCCCTCGCTGCCCAGTGTGGCCCCACCAGCCACGGAAACTTTAGAGCCACTGATGACAATTCTGAGCACAGGTGGAAGGTCTCAGCCACGCCCAGGGCGGCTCAGCTGGCTTTCGGGCAGAGAAAGGTCTCTTTGATCCACAATTTAGTGACTTGACTTATAAACTGTCAGCTGAGCCACCAGATCATCTCCCCAGAGTTCCAGCCGCCACACAGCCGCCCGCCGTGCGAGTGGAGGCCCTGGGTGTCTGTAAGGGTGTCCATCTAGTTACCCTCTGGTCCACCCTAACAGTGCCAGGATTCGCCAACAGGACAGCCTGGGCCTCATCTGGGAGCTTTTCCACGTTCCAGATGCTCATGAAGAGACACCGCAGTCAGACGGTGGGTATCGCAGGCTGGGCCACCGCGGTCACCTCCTCACACACGTGGTCAGAGGTCAGTACATGTGGTCGGCAGGGGAGTGGACAGGCAGTCTGAGAGTCTCAACCCAATGGTCATCAAGTCCCCAAGGATTCTGGGGGGCTTTCAGTCTCAGGGTCCTTGCTGGTGGCCTGGTGGGGGACTTGAGAGGATGCACACCACACACCGAGGTGGAGAGTGTGTAATGGGCAGGGTCAGCACCCGGCAGACAGGAACGGAATTCGAAAAGCTTCCAACACCCAAGTCCAGGGGCGTGGCGGCACCTTCTGAACACAGGAGAGACGTGTGCAAACTGCCTCACCAACAAAACCAGTGCTTCCCCATGGAGTGGAAGGACCCCAGGCCAGGTGACCTTCCCAGCTCCCTGAGCCTCGGTTTCTTTAAGGTAAAACGAAGCATCGCCCCCTCCCACAGAGCTGTTGCAACAAGGTTCACGTGAGCCAATGAGGGGGCCCTGGCACCGTTCTGGGCATGTAGTGGCTACTCAATAAATGCCACCTAGTTTAGATGACACCCCAAGCTCCAGGAAAGCCACAAAAGCCAAAGCACTGTAGAAGCAGGGTCAGGAACAGTGGATCAGACAAACCCCCCAACTGGGGCGGGGACGTTTCCTTGGGGATCCGTAATCAGCCTGCAGCACGCTGGGGTGTCTAAAGGCTCATGGCCACACTGGAGTGTCCTCCTGGGCTCTGCACCCAGCTGGCCCTGGGTGGAATTCTGAGCCCAGCTGGGGCCACATGTTCCCCAAAGCCCTGCAGACCTGGGAAGGGGCCCCACGAGGCGTGGCCGAGATGACTACAGAGATGGACAATCATCCCGCGGAGAAGGCAGGAGTTGGAAGAGTCACTAAATTGCCGAAGGGGATTTTAAAAGCATTTGATGCAGGCATATTTAATTTCCTCTCTTACCTCGGGGACAGGCGCTCGGTGCTGTCACATCCCTGCCTCCTGGCCTGCTGTCCTGTACACATGCTGAGCCACAGATCACCATGACTTCAATCAACGGGACGCTGGTACCTCACGGGGACAGGAGTCCGGCCACGGGTCCCTTGCTCACCTGTCACAAAGCCCAGTTGGAGGGGCGCAGGGCTGTGTGCGAGGGGCGCAGGGCTGTGTGCCTTTCTGGAGCTGGGGTCCTCTTCCAGGAGCACACTGCTGATGGCAGAGTTTGGCTCCGTACAGTGGAAGAGATGCAGCACCACACTCTTGAGAGCTGTCACTGTCCCGTCATGGGGACTCTGCTAACCTTGACCGTGGTTACTGAGGACTGGCTTCACGGTGTCCTGCCAGGCCATCTCCAGTGGCCTTTTGGAAAAGGCATCTGAATGTCTCTCTAGGAAAAATGCCGAGAGCCCGACTTGAGAGTCACAGAGCTGGGCTCCAACGGGACTGCCGGGCTCCACAGCCCAGGGTCTCCACATTCAAGGACTTGGGGACGGGATCCCTGAGTGGCCCAGGCAGGAAGTGGGGGGGACTGGCCTGTGACCTAGGACTGGGGCCCAGCAACAAGCTTCTGAGACCACTTTATGGGCTTCCTGACACACGTCCCCAAATAATAAGCCAGCTCACGTCCACCCAGGCTGGCTGCCCCCGGTAGGAGAGGAAAATGTTGGCAGCTGTTAATCTTGAAACTGGAGCAGGTTCATCCACCAATGACAAATTTGGAGTTCCTAATGGCTCTGTTTTCTGCTGGCACCGTGGGGAACGGAGAACCATCACTGCCAATGAGGACCTGGCAAGGTAATTGAAGAGAGTGTTCAATATTAAACTGAAATTTAATAATAGAAATATTAATAATTGACCAGCACCTGTTATGACGGCAGGGAAAGGGCCAGGCCGGGTAAGCACGTCACCTGCATTAATCCACTGCCTGTCGCCCACTGGCTGGGCACCACGAGGACCCTGTGGCAGGGCTACTATCCCTGATCTTCACTATGGAAGAGGGGCGGAGGGGCTCAGGGGGTGGCTCGAAGCCACACAGGGAAGGGGCAGTGCATCTCCTGTGGCGTCCTGCCCACGCTCATGGCCTCTGCCAGGCAGACCCCACAGGACAGCAGGAACAGGGGACTGAGTCGCCGAGCACCTTCTGGTAGGGACGTGGCTTGTTCACCGCAGCACACAGAGCACCGGGCTCTAAAATGATTTTCTAAATCTCTGACATGTAAACAATGCGTTTTGAAGGGAAGCTGCGATCCGGAGGGGAAGAGTCAAGGGGGACTTCCCTGCAGAGGAGGCTCTGGGCCATGGGTGGGCCTGGGCCTCCCTGGAGGACAGGTGCCCAGGACAGAAAGGAGGATTTTTAGATGGTCAGGGAAGACAGTGGCTTAGGACCAAACGGTCCCTCATATTCCCCACCTGACCTGGACCGATGAGGGCAGCAGGAGACACAGCCCCGGGGGCGGGACTTCCTCCTATTCCAGGCTTCTCTGGCCCAGCAGGTGTGCGTGTGGGCACATGTGTGTGTGCGTGTGTGTGTGCATGTGTGTGTGCACATGTGTGTGCGTGTGTGCGCATGTGTGTGTGTGCGTGCGTGCGTGTATGTGTGCACATGCGTGTGCGTGTGTTGGGCTGGGAGTGCCCAGCGGATACAGAGGAAATAATAATCCCAGCAATAAAGGAGGAAGGGTGTGCCATCTGCCGGTCCCCAGGTCCAGGATGAAGGGACCCAGCCACCAATCTGAGAAGCAGCTCATGTGCCCATCGTCCTGGTGCCTTAGCATGACCTTAGGGACCTCCACCCCGTTGGCGTTGGCTCCCTGCTGTGCGTTAAGAGAGACGCTTGGAGGTTCTGTGGCCCCATCGGTCCCCTGGTGTCCCAGCTGGGCAGCGCACACGGCCAGTTAGTGGCTGAGGCGACGGCAGAGTCCCCTGTGGGTGGTTAGTGTGGCTGGTGATCTGGTTTCTCTCTTCAAGGCTCTGCCCGATTCCCTGGCCCAGTTTGACTGTGGACTCTCTTCAGGAAGGCACAGGTGGCCTCCTTGTCACAACTGCGGAGGAACCTGGAGCACAGGGTGCTCTTGGTTCCGCTGCCAGCTCACTTGGTGGCCTCTGAAGGGCCGGGGCTGCTCCCACACCTCCACCTGCTGCTGCTGCCGGGTGGGTCTGTGCCCGTGCCCTCTGCATAGTTCCCCGGGTCTCTGCTGATGTGCGTCTGAGGCAGCGGGGCCCAGACACCTCGGGCTTCTGTCGGAGCTGTCTTTCTGGCATTTTGGATGCTGTGTGTGTCCTGTGCCCACCCCGATGCCCGCGGGATGTGATATTTCAACAAGAGTGGCCCTGATTGTCCAGCGAAGCTGCCATTGATCAAGCACCCAGGGCCAGGTCCCTCGTGGGCCTCCATCCTTACAAACATGGAAAGAGGTGACAGGAGGGCGTGGTCAGCAGGATTAGTTCTAGAAGGCCAGGCAGATGTGTCCAGGCACGGGACCTCACCTCCCTTGGGCCTTTCAGGGAGCCCGAGGCGTAGATGGGCAGCCACACGCACCTGAAGTGACGTGTTCAAAGCCAGTTAATACAGCAGAGTGGAGACTGGACCCCCTGCCCGTTTGCCCGCCCTGAAACAACCGTGCTATTCCCCTGGCTCTCGGGCCCACAGCCACCCTCTCCAAGGAGCTCACCTGCAGTAACTCCAGGTGGGGGCTGGGCTGTCTCGTGTCCCCGCACCACACCCCCTGGTCTCTCTGGGTGGACTCGAGGGTTCCCGGGGGAGCTGGCAGGAGAAAGAGCAGGTCATAGCTGCTTTCCCCAGCGTGGCCAGTGGGTGAGCATGACCCAGGGGGCCCCAGAGAAGTGTGGCCAGCCAAGGGATGATGGCTGGGCCTGCTGGACTCCTGGGAGGCCACGGAAGTCTCCAAAGGCAGAGAATATACTGACCCTCCCCTGAGTGCGGGGAGGGGGGTGTCACCTCCTGAATCTGGTTTAATTTTGACAAGAGCGGTGTAAAGGAAGCTATTTTAGGGAGAGAAAAGCCACTAGCCCAAGGCCCCCCGGGCAGCATGTGCTGGCTTTGGTGGGTTCAGATCCCAGCCGCTGGCCCTCCCCTCCTCCCTGTCTGCACTAGTCCCACCCAGCGCTGGACCTGACGATGGACGGCCCATCACGTGGAGGGCAGACCCCAGATGTTCCAGCACCGTGTAGGGCAGAGGTCACTGATGGGCAGCCCGAGGCGCACTCCGGCACGCTGCCCTGCCGTCTCTCTCTTGATGAAGATCTTTCTCATCCAGATAGAGTAAAAGCCACCTGCTTCGTACGATTCCAGGGCCGCACAGGCCTCCGGCTGCCACGTGCTCATCAGGCAGAGTGTCCAGCAACCGGTTTCCCTAGGCCTCCTCGTGGCCATCTAACAAAGACCATAGACGGGCGTCTAGGAGAAGCAGGCACCGCCCACCAGGAGGACGGTGCAGAGGGTCAGGCCAGGTAAGGGCTCCCTCTGCTTCATGGGCAGCGCCTCCGACTCTGTACTCCCGAGGAGGAAGGGACCAGCAGGCTCCGTGGGGTCTCTTTTGCAAGGACCAAGCCCTTGTGACACTGAGGCCTCCTACTGCCCCTCTTCTCAACGCTGTTGTCCCGGGGACTTGATCTCAACAAACGAATGGTGGACGGGCAAGCGCTCAGGAGGACTCGGGGGCACCCAGGGGCTATTGGCCATGGGGGCTCCCAGTGGAGCAGCAGGTGGCCGTGATTGAAGTGGGCTCCTGCCCAGTGACAGCAGGCTGGACTCCAGGCATGTGCTGCCCCCTGGACGGTCACTGCCCCCTTTGTCAGGAAGGCAGGGCCAGCTTCAGCATTTGCTTTTACACATTTGCAGTGACTTGCTCTGGCCACCGTGGTGAGTGGCCCTGGGACTTGTCACGTCTCTGCCTCCTGCTCTTTCTGAAGTGGCACAGATCGGGCCTGGGGTGGGATTCGAAGAAGGTGGAGAAGCTGCCGGTTGGTCACCATCCGTCCTGCAGCAGGGTGGCCAGAAACGTCCTTGGGGACGGGTCTGAGTGCAGCGCATGGCAGTCCACTCCCCATCCTCTCTCCTGGGTGCCTGGAACCCACTCAGGCTTCTCCCTGCACCACGTCACCCGGGCCTCCTCCTCGGTCCACGCCCTCGGCCTGCAGAGCTCGCTGTCTGCCAAAGCGCTCCGCCTCCCTGACGTGGAAGTGGAAGTCACCCTGTGGAGGCCGCTGGTGGTCGAGGGAAAGGCTGCCTCCCAGGGCTGGGGAGAAAGTCTCCCTGGCAAGGGCTCATGTGACCACAGCAGGGCGGCCCCAGGACACGGCAAACGCCCGTGGCCTGGCGAAGGCGTGTGTCCATGAAGGGAGCAGAGGCAGGACGTGGGGGTGAGAGGGGGACGTGGGTCTGGCAAGGATATTTTTTAGAGGTGAGCAAGGCCATCGATGGGGGAGGGGACAGGGAGAGAAGGGGGCTGACCCAGAGATGCCTTTCCATCGTGGCAGAGAAGGGAGGATGTCGCCCCTGGAAGTGTGGCTTTAGAGAATCACGCGGAGGCAGCTTTCCTTCATGGCAGAGAGGAAGAAGAGAACCTCACAGTGCATTTGGGGACATGTCCATAGAGGGTCCCCTGACATTAAGGGAAAATGAAATAATTGAGACGATTTTAAATAACTGAGAGGGTTTTTAAAAATGTTCATTTCGTGCCAACACATCCCAGGTGTCCTGAGCACACAGGTCTGAGGACGCGTTTGGTAGCAGAAGGAGGCCCCTGGCCCTCTTTTCCCCAAGCCTGGAGCAACTGGATGTGGCCATGTTCCAATAAAACTTTATTGACAAAATCGGGTGGTGGGCCATGGTTTCTTGATCCCTGCTTCCTACCAAGGAATGTCTGTGTACCGCTTCTTCGGTCTGCTCGGCTGGATGAAGCTCTCCCTGGAGTCAGTGTTTCTACATTTTATCATAACAAATTGGGAAAAGAGGGTTATCAGACCGTGACTGGAACAGCCAGGCCCCTGGGCAGTTGCCAGAGATTGGGATTTATCTACCAAGCTAACAACCTCTCCTCTGCCTCCAGCTGCCTTGAGGGCCTTGGGGAGGGGTGAGGAGGCACAGGAAGAGCTAATGACCACACTCGGTGAAGAGGAAATCTCCCCGGGAGAGAGAGACCCAGGCCAGGGCAGGCCCAGCGTCCCTGAGTGGGGACACCAAGCCTCCAGGCTAGCAGACTGCAGACCCCCAAGGTTTTTGAGCATCCTTGGCTCTTCGGAGGGACACTAGAATCTCTCCCTTATGCTTGTTTTCCAAAATTCTCTTATCCCTTCAGTAAAAAGGAAAGAAAAACTCTTCCTCCAGCAAGTTGCTTGAACCTTGGAGCTGCTAACTCCAGGACACGCTGTTGGCACCGAGCCTCTTCTGCAGATGTCCACTCTAAATTCTGGAGGTGGGCCTAGGAGGGGCAGCAAGAGGTGGAAGGTCAGGTAGTGCCAGGCTGCTAGCTGGCAGCCCGCAGGGCAGCTTGGCCTGGGGGCAGGTTTTTGGACATCACAGCAGGGGCTGCTTTCAAAAAAGGTTGTTTCCACTCAAAAGTCCACCTTTCTGTTCTCTTGAAAATCTGGAAGCCCTGGGGCCTTCGGGATCGACTTCCATGGACAACAACTGGTGGAGGCTAGGAGCGGAGGGCAGCCGGTGCCATGTCTGCCTGCTGCCTCGACGTGCAACGTGGAGTTTGGGTGCCTGTTTCCAAGGTGTGGAAGACCAGGGTGGGGGACCACGGGGGCCTCACTAGCCTCTGGTGTGGCCTCCAGCCTGCCCCCAGCCTCCACACTCAGCTCCTCGTAGCCTGCTCTCCATGGAACAGCTGGAGGAATCCTCTAAACCGCCAATCTCAGCTGCTGACACGGCGCCTAAGGACCAGCTTGCCTCCTGTGACTTTCTGGGCAAAGACCCAGGCCCTACAGCCTGCAGGGTGGGGGGTGGTCTCATCTCTGCCCCTCCCAGTTGCCTTCCAACCTGTGTGCCCCCCACTTCGCCCCTCCAATGCCATCTTCCAGGCATATGGAGCACCTTTCAATTCCTTATAAAGCCTTTTTCTACCTTTAAGAACCCAGATTTTACACATGGACTTTGCAGAGACATGGAGATTTCATCTGGGGCCAGGTGGAGCTGAATTTGACAGAAATTCAAAACCAGCAAAAGGAACGCGTTTGTGTCACGAAACAACCTGAGTGCGGGCTCAGGGCTGTGGGGCAGGCAGCGGCACAGACTCCGTCACTCAGACGCCCACTCTCGGTTTGCTCTGCTCCAGGGGGAGCACATGGATTCCAGGGGGCTGCATAGAGAGAGGGAGGCCGGAAGAAAGGAGCAGGGGTCACACACACAAGCACGTCCCTTCTTACACAGGACGCCCCCCAGGAAGAGGCCTCATTCCATAGTCCTCTCGTGGTCTCAGGCCAGTGGGGTGGCTCAGGGTCACACTGAGCTGCAGGGAAGGCTGGGAAGTCAGGTGTCCAGCCAAGGCTGAGCCATCTGTCCCCACAGAAGGCACAGTCACCACCACATGCCCTGCAAGGCCTCTGGTAGACTGGGAGAGATAAGAAAGTGTGGTGGTCCACCTTCAGAATCCAGCGTTTAGCTTCAAATGTGAAATCCCTGGGTCGGGAGACACACAGCCGGAGGAGAAATACGGCAGAGGGGGCAGCCCCTGGCAGTTAACTCCCAGCAGCCTGCGGAGGAGGCAGGTTCAAAGTCCCTGTACCCGATGAGGATAAGGGATCGGCCTGACCAACAGGGACAGAAATACCTTTGCTAAGAAATAGTGTCTTAAAGGAAGAAGAACTGTGTAGGGGCCACCCAGGATGGATGGAGGTGCAGACGGACTCCAGTGCATTTCTTTAAATAACCCGACAGGAGACAGAAAAACCTAGGGACTTCTGGAAGACTGTGCACCCCTCAGTCCTCAGCCAGTGAGGGGCCGGGGAGGGACCTTGTGCACCAGGGGAGAAAACGAGATCCTAACGGCTTTGGGTGCACAGCTCGCCCAGACACCCACCTTGCAAGATGGTCATTAAAGTCTCCCTTCTACTGCCCCCAGTGTTCCCAATCCGTTCTTTGGGTTTGGGAGGTAAGTGTGCTTCTCACCAGCCCTGAGCAGGGTTTGGGTTCAGAACCATCTGCCGCACAGCTGCGCCCTGGGCCCATGCTGCATTGCTGGCTGGGGAGCACAGCGTCACGCCACAGGGGCTTTAATGCTCATGAAGCAAGGAGATGCCAACGTGGGGCGGGGCCCTGGGGAAGGACTGGGCTGGGCGCTCACCTCGCTCTGCTCCCTGCGCGACTCCCTCTGCCCCGGAGGGAATGGCTTTGTAACTGAATTGACTTGGTCAGGATGGCGCACAGATCATTAGAAGCACACATTTTGAGGGAGCAATTCGATGAGTTTTGATGAATGTGAACACTCTCGTAACGGTCACTTCAACCAAGACGAGGGACATTCCTGTGATTGGGAAGGTCCACAATATTCCTGGGTGGCCAGTCCCAACCCCAGTCCAGCCTGGGCCATCATGGTCTGTTGTGTCACACATCAGCTTTGTGGGTCTTCGAGCCTCAGAGATGGGAACACACCGTTGAGGCCCTTTAAGGTCCGGCCTCCGGGCTCCACGGTGGGTACTGAACAGATCCTGTCATTGCTCCTGCCAGGGCTTTGCCCCTCTTTGTCACTGAGCAGTGAGGACATGGGTGAGGACGACCTGTTTGCCTGCTCACCTGCCGTCGCATATTTGGGCTGTTAGAGTCAAGCTCCTCTGACACTCCAAGACCTTTTTGTGACCCTGGGTTTTCATTCACACCCTCGGGAGGGGCCCGCTTGGCCGTGGTGACAGGAGCATGTGACGTTCGTGGTAAACTTCTAAACTGGGCCTGCGTCTCCCCTTTCTCACCTCTGCCCGCGAGGCCTGAGGGTCCTAGTTGCTCACAGCGTCGCCCACACTTGGTATGGTCGGTGTTCTGCTGTTGGTGAACTTTCCCGATTATCACGGGCGGCCGCGCAGGTGTACCTCACCTTGTGGTCCCAGCTTGCACTTCCTGAGGGCTAAAGACGCTGACCGTCGTTTCACATGGTTCCGGCCTTGTGTCCGGCTTTTTTTTCTTGGAGGTGTCTGTTCGACTCTATTCATGTTATGACTGGGCCTTTGCCGTGCTGATGAGTAGAAGAGTCCACCGAACATTCCAGGCCCAAGGCTCTAGTCAGCTTCCCTCTTCATTGTCTTCAGGGCGTCTTTTGATGAGCAGAAGTTTCCAATTTCAATTGAGACCATTGATCCTTTTTGCTCTGGTGGCAGGCACTTGGTGTCATGCTTTAAGACCATGCTGTGCCCCTGCTGTGCGGGTGACCAGGAGATGTCTCCGTGGTTGAATTTCTTCAGAGCGGAGCAACAACTTTCGAGTCCCTCTGGTATTTAGGTGCCCGCTAGGAGGCAGCTCCCTACCCTGATCCCCTAACATGCTAGAAATCAGGCTGAAGAAGTAGAAATCAGGCTGAGGGCGGGCCAAAGTCAGTGTGTGTGCGCGTGTGTGTGCGTGTGTGTGTGTGTGTGTGTGTGTGTGTGTGTGTGTGTGTGTGAGAGAGAGAGAGAGAGAGACAGAGACAGAGTGTATGGTTAGGTTCTGTTCTTTGCTGAAACACTACAAGAATAAACCAAGTGGACCGTGTCTCCTGTTCCCTGGGTGCGGTTTCTCCAGACACCTGCTCGGCCCCTGTTCTCTGGAAATGCTGCCCCATAAATCCCGGCTCCTGTGATCGCCTCCTGCAGGCCCCGGTGACGGCCTCCTAGACACGAGTCTGGAGTGGCGGTAATTACCCCTGCGCGAGTTCATTCAAGTCTGAGAGCAGATTAAATAATGAATAGGAACGTCCTCTGTTCCTTCCAGTTTAGAGCCTCGTCTCATTACTTTCCTGGATGAAACTGAATGTCAAGGGGAGGTGAGGACTTGAGGGAAGGGGGTGACGTGGGAACGGGGCACCGTGTGAATCTGGGGACAGGCTCAGGACAGCGCCCACTCTATTCGCCCACACACCAAGCCAGGTGCAGGGTGCTGGGGACGAGGGGCCAGGTGAGCAGCCCTGGGGACATGCCTGTGGGTTCTGCTGTCCTCGCTCCTGGAGAGCCTCTGCTTGTCTTGTGACATTTTTCCCGTGAACTGTAAAATGCAGAAAAGCAGGAAATCTCCCCGCCGTCCTGCCTCCCAAGGCAACTGTCAGGAGCCTCCCCTCCCCAGCCTCTGTTTTCCTGCTGAGCTGTTTTTAACACAACTGAAGGCCCCTGCTGTGCGGCTGCTTCCCCCAGGACAGGAGCAGTTTTTAATGGACGCTGTGCTCTTTATGAACAGCACGCTCTGTGGGCTCTGTCTTCTCCCCTGGGCAGCGGGTGCCCGTACCCAGCGTGTCAGATGGACAGGCCGCTCCTTGTGCCTGGGTGAGACCTCGTGGCAGTGGTCCTGCGGTGCCTGAACCCCACCCCCGGAAGAGAAAAGGCTTTCAGTGGCTGAGGGTGCAGCCCCAGGGCCAGCCTGGCAGTGCAGGGTCATGCTCGGGAACCTGTGCCTTGGAGCTGCACGACCCGGGTTTGTACCCCAGATCCATGGCTGTTCAGCTGTGTAACCCTGAGTAAGTATCTTAACCTCTCTGAGCTCAGTTTCTTCAGGTAGACAACCATTCTAATACTAATAAATATTACCTCGTAGGATTGTGCAAAGAATCCTGTGAAATAGATCAGAACCTGAGAAAGTGGTTCAGTTTTATTCATTGTTGAGTGACCTTGAACAAGTCATTTTACCTCTGGGGCTTAATTTCCTCCTCTGGAAGATGGGGGAGGAGTTGTGATAATTCAGTGGGATGAGCCATTTGAGGAGCTGAGCCTCAGTCCAGCTTCCACTACTTCAGACTGTCCCAAGGTCAGCGCCCCTAGAGCCCTCCTGGATCCCCTGCTTCTCCCCCTTTCCACATTCCTCCAATGTCCCCTGCTGTCCTCGTCACTGTGCTTCCCATGCAGCCCTGTGGTCTCCATTCTAACCTGAGTCCCCACCACACCCGAGTTCTTGGAAAGCAGGGACCACACAGTCACCACTGTCCCCAGGCCCCGGTGCCCAGCACCCAGTGGGTGCTCTGCAAAGCGGCTGTGCAGGGAAAGCATCAGGGTGGCCAGTCGGGAGGACGGTGGGGCAGCCGGATGGAGGCCAGCACCTCTATGAGCCGTCTCTGAGAAGAGGTGTTAGCAGAAGCTCCTGGAAAAACCAGCTGCGGTCATCAATCTCAGCTCTGCCTGGCCATGTTCCGTCGATCCATCTTTTCCTGACTCAATTCGAAATTGGAAGGGAAGGAAGGAAATTTGTCTGGATGACTCCACAGTAACAAACTGTAATGAAGCCCTGGGCACCGTGGGGCCCCAGCCACCAATGTGCATCGACAGAGGGCAGAAGGGGAAGAGTAGCCACTGGACCTTGGGCAGGGGTGGTCAAGGGACAGTGGCGAGGGAATTCTGGGCTTGTGTGCTCCTAAGTTCTGAATGTCCTGCTTCTTGTCTTCTAAGATCAACTCCAGGAGGCACAATTTCTATGCTGTGCAACGTACCGGCTTCCCCTCTGCAGCCTGAGGACTGATGCATGCACACACCTGTGTGTGAGATGTAGGTGAGATGTAGGACTCGGCTGTCAATCACTCCAGAAGCATCCCTGTGCCCTTGGCAGTCACCCTGCCCCTGCCAACCCTGCCCTGGGCAAACGCAGCTGATCTTTTGGTCCCCACAGACAGGTTGTGAGGTTTGGCTTTTCTGTAAATGGGACCATGCAGAATGTGGTCTCTGGAATCTGCCTTCTTCAGTCAGCAGAAAGCCTTTGAGATTCGCGTTGTGACTTAAGGGTAGGATTCACCCCGTGGATCCACACTCGGATCCCTCTCCAGACCGCCCAAGGCTGCAGGTGGGCGAGGTATGTGATCTGTCCTTACCCCGACTCTTCAATAACTGGCTTAAATGCCCTGTCTGAGATTCCTTCCCTGACTGTGTGTCCCCCGGCAGCGCCAGGCTAAGAACTGCCACTTAATGAGTCTTCACCCTGGTGATAAGGCCACGGCGTGTCACCACCCATTCCTAGGGATCACTGTTCCCATTTCAGAGAACAGGAAGCCAGGGCTCAGCGAGGGCAGCAGCTGAGCTGGCGTCTATGTAGGAACAGAGTCAGCATGAATCCAGACGCCACGCCCAGCCAGCCGCACTGTCTCTGGGTGGACGTCCGCCCCGTGTCCTCCCTGAACATGCCCGTCCTGCAGCCCTGCTGCGTGGAGCCCAGCACTGCTGGTGTCTTTCCCACCAGACTGGGTTTTTTTTTTTGTTTTTTTCCCTGCAAATAACACTCTAGCATTTAATCAGGAAGAAACTTATTAAAGGAGGTAGCAGCTCACAGCATCTGGGAAGCCCAGCCCCACACAGAGCCCTGAGAGGCGCCTGCCCTCTGCAGCCCCAGCTGTCCCGAGAGCCGCCTGCCCACTCCTGGACTGAGGCTCTTCCCACCTGTCTTCGGTGCACTTCTGAACTGAAGTAGCCCGTGACACTGATTCTGACACTGGACCAGGCCTGGGGCATGGGGGACACGGGAGAATGAGCCCCAGGCTTCCACCAGGGAAAGAGAGAAATTCCTCTGAGCCTGAAACAGACGTTCCAAAAGGACAGGCAGCCAGAGACGTGGCAAGTGCCCAGGACACTTCCTCTTAGACCCTGACCTCCTCTGGGGCAGGGAAGGAGTCTGATTTGATTCTGTCCCCGCACCTGGAGCGTGGCCCATGTAAGAGAGCTGCTCAGGGAGTCCGCTCGGGGTGGGTGAGTGGGCAGGGGTTTGACACGGGGGACCCCAGGATGCACAGAGTCATTTTGAGATACACCTTCTTGGCTTTGTACTTCTTCAACTCCTTCAAGACTGCAGGGTGACTCAAGCCGGGGACATTCCTCACTACTTCCCCAGTCAGGGACATGGGGCTCTCAGGACCAGCGTGCAGCTACAAGCAAAGAGAAGAAGCCTGTTGTGTGCCCATGTCAGCCGTGGAGAGGGGAGGTGACAGGTGACAAGCACCCACTGAACCCCATGGGCTCTGACGTGGGCCTCAGTGGCGCTTTGAGGCAAGGACGGACATTCCCACTTTAGAGATGGGGGAACTCGGAGACATTGTTATGGTGAAGAATTTTGTTTCAGCCACTAGGTGTTTTGAAATCTGGCTCCGCCGCCCTGTGACTTCAGGTGAGGGCAACTTGAGGAGTCCTGACGTCACAGGGGACGGCGTGGATTAAAGGTGAGGACGTGTGGGAAACACTTCCCGAGGTGCTTGGCACCTGGTATGTGCCCTAGAGACGTCCAGTTGTCCCAGCATGACTGTTGAAAAGGTCATCCTTGAACGGCCTGTGAGCCTTGGTCAAAAATCAGTTGGCTGTTTTGTGTGGGTCAATTTGGGGGCTGTCCATTCCGTCCCATTGACTTCTGGATTCATCCTTTTACAAATACCATCTATCTTGATTAGCGTGATTCTTATAAATCTTGAAATCAAGCACAGATTCCACAAACTAACTTACTTTCTCTTTCAATTCCTCCTTTTCTCCTTCTGAGAATTGTTTGGGCTGGTCTCAGTCCCTTATCTTTCCGTATAAATTTTAGAGTCGACTTGTGGAATCCGACAAGAGTCTCCCAGAAGTTGTGTCTGAATTGTGTTGAATCGCAGACCAAATTAGAGAATTGACACCTTAACGGTACTGAGCCTTTCACCCCAGGAACACAACATGTTTCTCCACTTATTTGGGTCTTCTTTGTTTGCGTTCATTTGTGCTCTTGGTTCTCAACGTAAAGGGCTTCCTCATATTTTGTTAGATGTATATATCAATTTCTCATGCCGTGGGTGCTGTCATCCATGGCATTTTTAAAATCTCCAGTTCTTATCCTTTCTGCCTTGTATCCTGTGAACTTGTGGAATCCACTTATTAGTCCTGGAAGCGTCTCGCAGACCTTACCAGGTATTCTACATCGGTGATCACACTTGGTGTAAACAGGGACAATTTCCCGTCCGTAGGCCTCATTTCCTTTTCTTGCCTCTTCCCATCCCATTAGGTCGGTGTCAGAGAGGATGTGAGCAGGTGTGGGCCAGGACATCTGGTGGATGGCACCAGTTGGTATTTGGATGTTAAAATAGCCTCGCGTTCCTGGGATAAGCCCCACCGGCCGTGATATCTTTTTAAATACTTAATATTTTTAACATACTCTTGATTTTATCTGCCCCTGCTGTGTTGAAGGATTGGTCTGGTTTCGGTCTGTGTTCTTGTAGTGGCTGCGTCTGGTCTTGCTATTGGGTTAACTCTGGCCTCATAAAGTGAGTTGGAAAACATTCTCTTCTTCTGGAGGACATGATACAGAATGGGCATTTAGTTCTTCTTCAAATGTGTAGAAGGATTTCCCCGTAAGAGTCTCTGGGCCCGAGGCCTGTCTTTTCTTTTGTTATTGGGAAGGCTTTAAACTACACGTTCGCCTGCTTCCCAAGTAGGACCCTCCTGCCACCTATTTCTTCTGGGGTGAACCTGTAGCTGCCTCACTCAGCTGCTGGACTCGCTGGCCTAAGATGCTCCTTTGAGGTCTGTGGCTGCCGCGTGACAGTCCCTCCCTCCATTTCAGACATTGCTCATTTGTTTCTTTTGAGGACACTGATGGATTTTACTGGTTGTTTCAAAGCAGCGGCTTGGGCTTCCTGCCTCGTCTCTGATCTTTTCCGATTCCTGCTTGAGTTCCCCACTGTCTCCCTTCTGCTGGCTCAGCGTCCTCTGTTCTCTGCTTTCTCTGGTTGATCGAGGCAGAGAGCTTACGCTACTGAATTTAGCTTTTTCTTATTTTCAAATGTAAGCATTGAAATGCACGAATTTCCGCCACCAGTAGCATTCCACAAATCGTGGCATGCTTTATTTCCATTTAGTCCAAACACTTCTTGATTTCCCTTGTGATTTCATCTCGAGTCTCCGTGAGTTTTTGAGAAGCGGAATTCCTTTCCCTTCCTGGCTTCTGGGAGCATAGTTGCTATGATGGCCGTCCTTTTAAACGTGTGAAGGTTTGCTTCATGGGCCAGATTGCGTGGGGTCCTGGCGAGTGTTCATGTGCATTCAGACAAATGTGCATCCTCCGTCGCTGGACCGAGGTTCTGTGAATGAAGCGAGGTTCGGGTCTTCTGGCCAGCGCCGACTTTCTGCCTACTCGTTGAGTGGCCAGGAGAGCAGCGTGGCCGTGTCCTGCTGCGTCTGTGGATCTGCTTCTCCTCCTCCGTTTGCCTCATCTTCCGGCCCTGTGGTTAGGCACGTAAGTGTTTAGAATTGTTGCGCCGTCATCTTGGAGAATGGCCAGCTTCCCCTTTGTTCACCAAGCTCCCCTCCATCCTAAACCCTGTTCTGAAGTCTGCCCGGTCTGGAATTAACATCTTCATTCCTGCTCTGGGGGGGTTGGTGTGTGTGTCTCTGGAACCTTAGTGTCCTGATGGGGGAGGCCCCAGGAGAATCTCCTTCTGTAAAGCAGCCAGCGCACATGCAGGGGCGTCCGTCCACAGAGCCACCGCCAGGCAAGAGTCCCCAGCGCAGCCCGGCGAGGCTCAGACGGTGACCCCTGCAGCCTCGCACCTGGGTGGAGATTTCCGAGTGGGAAGGCGTGGTGGCCGCCACCAGGGCTCGGGTGCTGCTGTCCTGTGGATGTAGATCCCTCTGTTTGCCGTGGGGAGCCCGAGGCACCCAGGACCCGATATTTTATTTTACTTATTTTATTAGGCATAATCTCTAAAATACATTTCTGTTTTAGTTGATATCGGGTCATCGCACATGTCCTTGGGGCCCAGGGTGACGTTTAACACGTGTGTGTCTTGGTCGGAGCTGCAATGTCCCCCTAAGCTCGGGGGTTGAGGACTTGGTTCCCGAATGCAGTGATGGCCAGAGGTGACCATTTTGAGAGGCGATTGGGTCTCTGGGACGCTGACCTCCCCAATGGACTGATGTATTTGGTGGATTAAAATGTTGGATGGGGGCTGGGATTGTGGCTCAGCGGTAGAGCACTCGCCTAGCTGGGGCGGGACCCGGGTTTGGTTCTCAGCACCACAGAAAAATAAAGGCATGGTGTTGTGTCCCTCTACACCTAAAAAAACAAAGAAATGTTAAAAATAATAAAAATAAAATGTTGGATGGTGTACTGGGGCGGGGAACCTAGGCAGGTGGAGCGAGGTTGGAGCAGGCAGGCCACTGGGGTGTGCCCTTCGGAGCTGTCCTGTCCCAGGCTTCTTCTTCCCCATCCTCCTCCCACCCCAGCCTTCCCGGCTCACGCCCTCTGTCATGTTGCTCTGCCTGACCTGGGACCCAGGCTGGTGTAGCCGGCTGACCACAGACAGAGACCTCGGAAACCCTGAGCCAAAATAAAGCTTTCCTTCTTTAAATTGTTCTCTCTGGCATTTGTCACAGTGACTAAAAGCAAACACAACGTGTAATGATCAGATCAGGGTACGGGCCTGCCGCTGCAGACATTCATCATTTCTATGTGTTGGGAACATTCAAAACCCTCTGCTCTCGCTCTTCTGCAATAAGCAATGAACGTGGCCAGCACATGAGCCCACGGTGCCACGGAACGTTAGAAGTCATTCCTCCCTCCCAGCTGCACCCTGACCCCCACCAGACCCTCCACCAGACCCTCCACCAGACCCTCCACCAGACCCTCCACCAGACCCTCCACCAGACCCTCCACCAGACCCTCCTCCAGACCCTCCTCCAGACCCTCCTCCAGACCCCCCAGGCCCAGGAATCACTCATCTATTCCCTACTTCAGAGATCAACTCCTGGGGGGAGCTCACCTCTATGTGGCTCGCATCTGTGCCCTCGAGGCTTAGGGGATGGAGAAGAAGCACATTCATAATCTCCACTGCCGTGGGACCTCAGGGTGGTAGTGAGGGAGGGAAGCCATCCAGGATCCAGCAGGAGACAGGGAAGACTGCCCCAGGCCAGCTCTCATTAGTGACCTGCGTTTCCTTGGAGTTTTAGCCTCAGCAGGGCTGAGAGGGCAGCGGCGAGGGGAGGGAAGGTCACCAAGCATGGCCTTCCGATTCTAACTGGACGTCACTGGAGACCGAGTGGAGCTGCCTAGGTGGGAGTAGCTGGCTGCCTTTGTAGGCCTGAGTGGGAGCAGCGGATGGAGCTGGGTGACAGAGTGGAGAGGAAAGGCTGTGCCAGCCTCCCTCTGCGGACCCCTGGGTGCTGGCAGCCACAATGAGGGCAGGACAGGCCGGAGTCCAATCCCACCTGCTGGCCGAGGGACTTTGCTGCTCTCGGCCTCGGTTTCCTTATCTGTAAGTGAGGATGCTCATGTGCATTTAGCCCGTCTGCCAGCTCACCCATGCAAATGATCTCCTTCTGTCTTTCCTGCTCCAAGTGCACAGCCCACGCCAGCAGCCATTGCTCCCCTGGGAGCCCAGAGGAAGTCCAGCGCCTCAGGCCCTGCGCAGCTTCTGCCCTGGCAGGAGCTGGCCTGCGGGGTTCCAGTGCACGCAGAAGCCTCCCACCTGTGTTCTTTTGCTGTCTCCAACCCTCCTTGCAAGGCAGTGCAGAGATAGCTGGGGTTTCCGTGGCCCCTTTCCTACATTATCCGAAGGCCCACCCCCCCCCCGCCCCCACCCAATGCACCGAGCAGTTGGAAGATGGCAGTTTCTTGCAGCTCCAAGGAGCTCCGGCTTCTGTCTGGAGTGTTCAGGCTGAACCCCCGCCCTCCGCTCACCCCCCCACGCCCACACACGGGCGAGCAAGGCTTACTGTGCGCATCTGTTCACATTTGTTAACATTTGTGAATAAATAGTTTTAGGCGACTCAGATCTCATTTTTTAAGTGCACCTAAGGGAACCTGCCATTGAAAGAAGTCCCATGGCGAACGTAGCTGCAAAGCAAATAATTGCCAGCTAATTCATCCATTTACAAAGCTTAATTTTTGCATATTACAGTTTCGGAACAAAGCCGGTTGAGCTGCTGGAAGCTTTAGTTCCTAATTAGCAATATTCTAGCTTTTTTAATTTTTTTTTTTTTTTTGGTGTGGGCAAAAAAGGTTTCTTTTCCCATTCTTGGTGGGATTCCAGAATCACCTGTGGAACTTACTGTTTTTAGTGCGTAAGTGTGGATATGCTTACCTGGGTATACACCTGTGCAGGTCAAGACGGGAACATTTTGGAGCCCAGCAAGTTCTCCCGAGTCCCTTGCTGGTGGATGCTGCCTCCCCAGGGACAGGTTTCTGATTTCTGTTGCATGGATTCCTTCTTCCTCTTCTCGAGTTCCGTATAATGGAGTTGCCTGAGTATTCCTGCATATCTCGTTTCCTCTAGTCGCCATTATTTCCTTGACTCCTGCAGGCGTGGCCCGCGGTGACGGTGGTGTGTGTGCTATCTGTGTAAGGCACACTCCGTTTCTCTTGTCCACTCCACAGCAGGAGGGCATTTAGGTTGTTTCTAGGCGTGTGCTGTTACGCACAGGGCTGCCGTGAACAGGATGGTACGTATGTTGGTGAACGTAGGTAGGTGTCACTGATGCGCATCTCCCGACAGATGGAGCTCTGGGGTCACAGGGTCCTTGACACCAGCCGGCGTGGGTAGATGCTGTCAACAGTCGCCGACATGTGCCAATGTACAGCCCGCCGGTCACAGGAGGGTTCCAAGGAAGGATTTTAATGTCAGGGAAATGAAATGACAACATGTTCCTGTCCCAAGAGTGAGGCTCACACACCCCTTGTGAGGTCTCAAGCACAGGGTTCTTTGGCTCAGCGGAAACATGAAGCATGAGGCCGTGGTCACCTGGGTCACTCTGACCGGGGCTGGATGGTTTCTGCAGACTCCCTGATACCACACAGATGACACACCAAGCCATGGGAGCCTTTCCCTCTTCCTGGAAGTCTTAGCTGGAAGGTGCAAGTGGCCGGCAGCCCCTGGACACGCTGTGCTGTCCCTAGAGCCTGATGCAGTGGGGACAACCAGCTTGCTTCCTCCCCCACCTTTTCTTTGTATTAATTCATAAAAACCTGGGCCAGCCAGAGGCACTTGTCCCAGTAGCTGGGGCTCGTCTGTCTCCCCACTGCCATCCTCGTTTGGCCTCCAATGCACTCTGCGTTCTCACACTTGGTGCCGGACCCCCACGCCCACCCCACGGCCTGTGAGGTTGACGGTCTCCGCTCTACACCCACGGGGACCTTGTACCACGACAGGTTCCTGGACTCTCGCTCAGAGCTACAGAATCAGACTGCCTTGGGGTTGGGGCTTGGGGAACTATTTCATATCAGTCCTCGGTGCTCTTGAAGACAAATTCGGTATGGGACACGGTGGGTCCTGGTCACCAGCAGCCGTCGAAGAAGGTGGTAAGCATCCTTCAGAGCAAAATAGAGAGAAAGTTCACCTGGTTGAACTTCTCTGGAATTTTTGATCTTTGTAGGCGAAGATGTGCGGTTTGTGTTTTGTGACTTATTCATGTTCCTGAGGCGTGCTGAGCAAGGAGGCGCACCGTCACCTGCCTCACGTGCGGCTTGCATCCTAAACGTCCTCTGAGACTCGTTGGTCAAAGGCTTGGTGCCAGCCGATGGTGCTGCTGGGAGAGGGCGGGACTGTTAAGAGGTGGGGCCAGTGGGAGGAAGTGGGGTGGGTCTCTGGGGTGTGCTCTGCAGGGAGTCCTAGGACCCGGCTTCCTCCTCGTACTGTACCTGGCCTGGTGCTGTAATTCTGCCAGGACCTACTCCCTTTCCAAAGGGGCCAAGCGGCTAGGCCAGGCGTCCCTGGACTGAAACCTACAAAACTGTGCGCCAAAATCAACTTTTCTCCTTGGAATCTGATAAAATTCATTTTGGCTAAGTGATGGAAACCTGACCGGCACGGCCTGTCGGGGCTCGGCCTTCTGGGAGTCTTCAGGCCCTGCAGCTACTATGTCAAGGGCAGCTGGAGGGTCCTCCACCGCCTGCTCCCCGATTCACCTTGACAGAATGGACAATCCCATCAATAGCCGTTGCTCCTTGATTTCCTTAAAATGCAAAAACCCTCTGGAAAAGCAGCTCAGGACACCATTTCTACAGGAGGTTGAAGTGGCTTATAAAATAGCTGGTCTCAGTCCTGAGGGAAGTTGTTATTTACGGTTGTGACAGTACCTGGCATTTGGAAGGAAGGGACAGGGAGCCTCATTGCCACAGTCTGGCTGGGCACAATTCACGAGCCACTTATCAAGCAGAAACAAACTGTATTTTTAGAACACACACAGCACCACACAAGCTCTTCAGGAATTCCCTCAGAGCCCAACTGCCACCAACTGCCACCACCGGCTTCCCACAAGCCTCTCAACCCCCCACCCCCACTCCTCCTGCGCTTGAGGCCGATTGGCTGGGTCATGTGGGCGGAGCCAAAAGAGTCCCCCAATGAGCAGCTCCGTGGTCTGAAAGGGAGGGGAAACAGCCCAATGAGCATCACGGCAGAGGAGCCAATCAGCTGGCAGCTGGAAGTTTTCTGGGGCCTCTGTGAGCCAATCATCAGCCGGCAGCTGGAAGTTTGCTGGGGCCCCTTCAGCTGTGGCTCTCAACATCTCATCATGCCACCTTGTGAGCCCAGCCGAGCCCAGTGTGTCCCAACCCAGGTGCACGCAGCACTTCCCTGAGAGACACTGACCCTCCCCATGGGGTGGATGGAGTGGCCGGGTGGGAGGACCCAGAGCTGGAGCCAATCTGGACTTCACCGTGTATTAGATGCATGACAAGTGACACCGCCAGCTCTGTGCCTCGGTTTCCTCCACTTCAAAGTGCAGGGCAATGGTCAACTTAGGTCCTCGGAGGCTCTAAGGACGACAGCATGTTGATGGGCGTGGAGGGCTTAGAGGGTGTTCCCAAGCGTTAATGCCGTTGTCCCCGGACCTGGAAGATGTAAGGACAAGGTTCCAGATGACACAGGGAAGAAAGGTGCTTCTGAGGGCCCCTCCGATCAGAGTTCAATTGTCAAAAAGTGCATAGACACGCAGTGATGGTGTGCAGTTCCTCGTGACTCAGGAGGAGCTGATGGACGGGGCAGCTCCGAGCGGGGGGCTCTAGAGTGAAGCGGGCACTCCGTGGAGAACATCAGAGTTAGTTGCAAAGTCTGGTGGGCACCTGGTTCGAGTCCTGCAGAACAAAACCCCCTCTTAGGCCATTGCTTCTCGTGGGCAGAAAGCATGTGTTTTGCTTCGGATAAAAGTGGCTCACAGGTGCTCTGTATTTTGACTTTCTGGAACCTTGACTTGGATCAAGACTCACAGTTGAGAAAGCTGCATTTCCTGACACCCCTGGCTCTCCACTTCCCAGAGTCACCTGGAAGGCTGGTGACACGGACAGGCACCGGACCCTTCTGCAGACCCTTCTCCCACAGTCTGCATCACTAACAAGTGCCCAGCGGATGGTCGGGGGCTCACTCTTCAAAAACAGCTGTCCCAGAGCACCAGGCCACCGGAGGCCGAATCGTGCTGGGTGGCTTTGAAAGCTCATGCAGTGACCTCCTCAGTTTTCCCTCAGTGGCCTAACTGTCCTGTGCCCCTGGCTCAGGGCACCTCTGTGCTGATTTGCCTGTCATGGGTAAGACGGGAGCCAGCGCGTCCCCGTCCTCAGCAGCCCGATCCCTACGGCAGCCTTGGATTAAGAGAAAGAAAGTGGAGATAAAGTTCTGTTTTCGGTGTATTTTTAAAAACATTTTTTCCAGTTGCCGATGGACCTTTATTTTCTTTATCTCTATGTGGGGCTGAGGATCGACCCCAGGCCTCCCACACGCCAGGCAAGTGCTCTGCGCTGAGCCCCAGCCCAGCCGCTTCAGTGTGTTTTTAATGAGGCAAAACAACTTGCTTTTTGAGCCTCTGAAGCGGCTTCACTGGGCACATTCTCCTGAGCCTCCGACCCGGGCCCCGTCCCCATGGAGGTCACACACGCAGGTCATTCTGATGCCCCGACCACAGGCGAAAAGCCAGGGTCTCTCCTTGGATTCTCTTCTGAGCCCCTGAGACCTGGAGGCACCGACATCCCACAGAGGCCACCCAGGAGCCTCACTGTCCTTTGAAAATGCAGGTGAGCGCCAGGTCCGCTGGCTGTGAAGGGAGGGTTTCTTCTCGGTTTTTATGAACAAAAATCATTTTGCTGTCGAGCAGGCGTCCGGCAGCGCCCACTCCCTGTCTGTGGGCTGCTGCTCCGGCCGCCGGCTGCGCTCCTTTTCCACGGTGGTGATTTCCCCCCCCCAACCAGCCGGCCCACCTCCCCCTGGAACTCGTTTCTGCTGCTGTTTTCCCTCTAAATTAATGGTTTCTCACCGCAGCCGACTCCAAGCTCCCCTCTGTAAACTTGCCCTCAGGAAATGGAATTCATAGATGACACAGCCTCTCTGCGGGCACAGGCTCAAGTATGAGAGACCGTGTGCTCTCCAGGGCCAAATGGGTGAGAGACACAAGACGAAATCATTTTCTAACAACAAACCTGTGTGCATATCATTAGGTAAGTTCCCAGAATGCCTCTGTCAGAAGGTAAAAAAGAAGAAAGATTAACGCCAGCTCCAACGTTTAGCACTGGAAAAACAGCCCGATACCCACGGGTGCAGAATGATCCAGATTAACAGACTGACCACTCAGGTGACATGACGGCATTTCTGTAGACAATGTGGTTTTCCAAAAGGGCAAACAATTCTTGAAAGCCCAAGACAAGCCGTAGAGCCTTCCCTTCTCATATGGGTACATGGTATTGCACCTCAGGAAAATCCGGGATGTGTCAGAAGTCATGCAAGAGACGCTTTTTAAATATATAAACTAGTGTTAAGTTCTAGGAGTTTATTTCAAATAGATTTTTTCTCCTTTGTGAGTGTCCAGTGGACATTTGGAAATTGCGTGGGATTTGGGACAATTCTTTCTTGGGTGTCCTGCTCCTTGGAGGCTACCTAGGCTTCCCTTCCCCCCGGTCACCAACAGAGTGATCTTACTGAGGCTGGCTTTGAACTTGCAATCCTCCTGCCTCAGCCTCCTGAGCTGCTGGGATTACAGACGTGTCACTGCACCCAGTATCATGTCGGGGTCTCGAAGCTCTAGGCCACCGACTTAAAGGGTGTCTTGAGATTCCGCAGTAGCGATGTCTCAGTCACTTGTTGCCACGACATTACTGTGTGACTCCACCCACCTCAGTTCAGTGGCTTCTAAGAAGGACGGTTTCGTGGTGGTCCTGTGTCTGCAGGTAGCCTGCCACAGGGGGTTCCCAGCCAGGTGCTTTTTGGACCAGCAGCTTCCTGGAGGCACGTGTCTCATGGCAGCCGCAGAAGGCCAGCCGTGCCAGCCTCTGCGTATGTCACTTCTGTCCCAGTCCCACTGGCCCAAACAAGGCCCGAGGCTGGGCGGGGTCAGGAGGAGCAGATGTGCCCTGCTCCTCCAGTGGGGCTCGACAAAGTCACCTGGGCTGAGGAAGTGGCGATGAATTGGGGTCCCCCATGCGATCTGCAGGACAAGGCATTCCCAGGCCACCGGACCCGACGAGGCATGAAGAGCAGGCGCCCAGCCTGGAGTCCTGGGGACGCATGTGCTTGCCACAGCCTCAGACCTTCATGGTCACCCCACGTTTCCGGAAGCATCTGGCCCTTCATCCCACACAGGCAATGGCGGCGCTCCTTACAGGGACTAGTGGCATGATAACGGCGCCGTCAGAGAGACGACAGGAGGCTGTGGCGAAGCCCGCGGTGTGTGCCCAGAGTGGAGGGTGCAGCCGTCACGGGATGGCGCCTGTCACGGCCAGCCAGGAGAGCAGGCCTGGGGCGGCTTGGTCCGAGATGTCAAGAGAGGCTGAAAATCCAGGATGTGGGTGAACTTCTTGACTTTAAAATAATGACTAATCAGAATCCAGGTGGGAAATGCACTGCAGGCCGCCACCATCTTGTGACTTCTGTTCTCTGACTCTGGATTTACGAGGTGTCGGCAGGACTTCTGTTTTCCCTGCGGCCACCGAGGGGACCACGGTTTGTCTTTAAGGTCCCGGCAGTGAGCGTCCCTGTGGAGAGGGAGGGGCAATGAATTCAGAGACTCCAGGGCTCACTCCTCCTCGTCCTCCTGTTCCCATAATAATTTGATTCCATTTAAACTGTGAGGCAAAGGGAGTCCTAATTACTATATTTATAAAAATTATACACAATTAGAGTGGGATTTCAGGAACCAGGCCAATTCTTCTCCAGAACACGTTGAAAAAGTACATTTTTAAGGGACAAAAGATGCTTTGGGGTAAGCCGATAATGGGACATCTCCTGGGCCACTTTGGTCATCTGGGGGCTGGGTATCAGGTGTTCCTGGGTCTTTGTTCTTGCTTGGACCCACACCACTCTAAGGACGTCAATCTCCGTCTGGGGACTGCAGGTAGCTGGCCGCGCTGCCTGAGCCAGAGTCAGGGCACTGGCTGGCTGAGGCCTGCCCGCTGGGCACGCACCTGCCGGGCGGCGTGAGGTCAGGGTGACAAAGTGGACCTGAAAATGAGGGGGGACGGGAGTGCTGCCCGGGGGAGGACGTCCGCAGGCCCTGCAGGTCCTCAGGCCTGGGACTGAGCCCACTGATGGAGGGGTGCCAAGTCTGGCCCAGGGCAGGTGCCAGGGGCCAGGGCCCCAAGGAGCCACCTGCTCCTCAAACCTCAATCTCAGGGCTTATTTGTGTCCCTGCAAGATGGAGCCCACTGAGCTCTCGCCCCGAAAGGACATTCCTCCGAGTTGAGCCTGCCCAGGACACCTGATGAGACCCTGCCCACGTGCCCCTGTGACTGTCACCCTCTACCCTGCTGCCACTCCTGCTGTGTCCTCGGCCAGGATTGACATGGCCCCCTCTGCCATTGGTCAAGACTCTGGTCCCCAGGGTCTCTTTAGTGGTGCCCACTCCACACAGAATCCAGCATCTTCCCTGAGCTCACGGGACACGTCCCATGGGTGCTGCGATTGCTCGCCAGATTGCTCCCCGGGTCAGGGTGCAAAGTCACAGTGGCTGGGACAAAGCCCGTCTGTATGCTCCCCTCCCTCCCATCACGGGATAAGCAGCCCAGGGCGGGCAAATGCTCCCTGCCCTGCTGGGCCGTTGCTCCACCTTCCCAGCTGTGGCCTGTCTGTTGGGAGAGTGCCCCCCACTACCGAGTTGGGGTGGCAGCTGGGAAGGAGGGAGAGGCATGCCTCCTTTCCCTCCAGGGTGCCACTGGGAGATGCACCCCGCCCCATTCATTGGCACCCTCAGCATTCCCACCCAGGACGGTTCACATCTGGAAACTGTTGTCAGAGCAGGCGGCCCCTGAGCTCCTGCACCAGCCGCTGCCTGCCCGGTGGAGGGGCCTTCGATGGCTCTGAAAGCTGCTCCCTCCCTCCTGGACTTCTCTGGGCCGCCTGCCCACCCAGTCTCCTGCCCAAAGCCTGGGTAATTGTGGGAGATGGTGCGTTTCATCTTCAACGTGGAAGACCCGCTCCCACGAAGCCCCGTTTCATTGGCTTCTCAGAAGCCGAGGCTCACTTCTCTTTGCGTGGCTTTAAGGCACCCTGGTGGCTTCTTTCCATTTCCTCATCTGCAGGAGCAGCAGTTCAACTTTCTGTTCTCCTTTTTGCTTCTGGGTCTTACAAGGCGCTATTTCTGCATTATGGACTCTCCCCCTTCTCCGACGCCCTTCCACCGTCCAATGGCCATAGGAACGCCCACCTCCTTCGTGACAGCTGGATAAGATAATGTCCGAGTGGAAGTTTGCTTAGCAAATGAAAGGACAGGACACCTGGGCCTAAAGTGCTGGTTCAGTGCTTTTTAGTGTATGTCCCAAATGTTGTGTCGGGTAGATTTATACTTAGAATCATGGTTTTCTCATATTGACCTGGCAGCCTGTATTTCATCTGACAACCTGAGTATGAGGGGCTTCACCGAGGTCACGGTTGGTTGGAACCGTTGGAGTGAACAGTAGGGATAGTGGTGAGGACGGCCGTGACGCTGATGGCTCTCCCGTGGTGGCAGAATGGGAACACCCTGAGGAGGCCGCCATCTCTTTGGTTGGTTTCCTCTTACAGAAGTGTCACCTTGCCCGAGTCAGAGTGTCTCCAAAAGCCACAGGTGGGTTCTTATAAAATCAGCAATGCCGCAGGAGCTTCAAGACGTCAAGAGACCCCGGATGAAGCCCTGGAGGGTCCTGCTCCTCTCCTCCCGCCCAGGTCAGTACTGACCCTCACTGTCAGTCACCCTTGGCCTCTGCTTCGCGAGGCTCCAGCAACCCTTCCCCAGTGTCTGAGTGGCTTCTAGGTATCCTCCTCTCCCTGCTCAAACACATGCCCCAAAGTGGCTTCCAAGGGGTGGCGCTGGGGGTCCGCCCCATTTTATCTCTTCCCCTGGAGCAGAACTGGCAGAGGCTGCAGTGACAGGCCGTCATCCTATGGTGACCACGTGGAGACAGAATCCTTGTGCAGACTGGCTCTTCCTTAAGAGTGACATGAAGAGCAAGCTGCCACAGCCTTGGGGAAGAGACTTCTCTTGGGAACTTTGTGAGAATTTCATGTCCCCTGAGTGGCAACGTGAGCAAAAATGCCTTTTGGGAAAGATTAAGGGATTGCAACGAAATTTAAAGATTAGTGCAGGCTGACCCTATTTGTTTCCCATCTGATAAGAGAGATCCTTAACTGCTATATACAGATTTCTAAGACGGGGAAATTGCCTCCGGGCTCTTCCAACACCATCTCTATCACTCTGTGTTGGAGAACTTTCCACATCAGTTTGTAGAGAACTACCTGAGTTTTAATGGCTCATGCATGGTATTTCACATTCCGGCTAGAAGGCATTAAAACAAAACAAAACAAACAAAAAACACTGAGATTGGTGTACATTTTGCTTCTGAAGAGAAGCAATACAGAATGTTGACTGAGATTCTTTAGATTCAAATCTCAGCTGCAGAAGTCCTAGCTGTGTGCTGCTGGACAAGAAGCTCAACCTCTCTGTGCCTCAATGCCCTCGTCTGTACCGTGGGGACAGTCCGAACACCTATCTCAAGGAGGATTCAAAGAGGGACACACGCAAAGGCATCCAGGACGGTGGGTGCCCAGGGAGCATGAGTCATCAGTATTAGTATCGCAAATTTTTTTAAACGTAACTAGGAAAACTTCACGGGGCAGCGATTAACATTTAACAATGCTCCCTTGTTTCCATGTTTCCTTGAATAGGGTTTGAAAACAGATTTTTTAAACATCAGTTCCCTAAAAAAATAAAAAGCCCAAAAAACTAATATCTGCTCATTATAGAAAATTTAGAAACAGAAAGAAAATCGCCCATAGTGATTTCTGCTGCCGTTGGCCCCCCGCGGGGTGGGGGTGATCCCCTTCCGGTTCTGCTTCATTCCCGCTATCCCAGCGCAGGGCAGGAGAATAAAGAGGAGGGGTAGGTGCGCGGGCAGACAGGCCACACAGTGTCAGGTGCGGAACTTCCCAGACACTCCGGCCACCTGGGATGGAGACGACTTGTCTTGAGGTTTGAAATGACCCCCACTTCCTGCCAGATGGAAATCACCCTAGGTCCAGGGTCCTGGTCCCCGGGTCACCCATTCCCTGCAGGGCCAGTGTGTGTGAGCACGGAGGAGTCGTCACCGAGAGCCTTGCCCGGGGCCCCGTCGTCAGGCGCAGGGCCAGGCGGCCGAGTTCAGAGCCGCTTTGATTCGGGAGAGCTGATTTTGAAGGCAGAGTGATTCTGGGCTCTGAATCAGAAATAGGCCCATCCATAATGCATGGGCCTCATTCTAAAGACAAGGGAAGGGAGTCTAAATCTAGCACAGGCTGGAAAAAGATGGAGAGTGATTGAGAAAGCCCCCGAGCCAAGCCCCCACCCCTCACCCCTGGGGAGCCTGGCGGGCACTGGTGTTAGGAAGATCTGCAGGGGAGATGGAGGGGACCGGAGGTGACAGATAAGATCAGCACAGGCGTTTCCTGACTCAGGGAGAACTTTGTGTCATTACTCTAGATCCTCTTGAGGATCTTATTTGGGGATTTTCCGGTTGGCTGTGGTGTTTGCCAACTGGACCCTTCTAAGCATCCTGGGTGGGGTGGGGGCCACCTATGGGTCGGGGGACCTGGCTGAACCTCTGTGGTCTGAAATGACCCCCTCCCCCCAGGCCAGACCTGTCTAGCCTGTTAAGCGACATTTCTAGAGCCTGCAGCCACCCATGCGCTGGTGCCAAAGGTCTGGTCAGTCTGGTGACCGCAGAGGGACTTCATTTGCTGCTGACACTAGGTGGATTGATTAAGGTGAGTTTGGAAGCCATCTGCAGCGGGTCCACAGGTCTGAGTCCTGACTCTGTGCCTGTGAACGTGACCTGGTTGGAAACACGGGTTTTCGCCAGTGGACTGTGGGGACGGGGAGGGGGTCTCTGGATTTGGGTGAGCCTACACCCAGGGGCCGGTGTCTTTATGAGAGAGCGGGCCAGCGGCGCACAGGGAGGAGCCACGAGAAGCTCGGGGTTGGGTGACGCTCCCTGAGCCGAAGCTTGCAGAGTCCCCAGCAGCTGCCAGCGGCGGGGAGGACCCTCCCTGGGGGCTTCAGATGCAGAGGACCCTGCAGGCACCTCGACTCAGGCCTTCGGCCTCTGGAACACGAGCGTGAGAAACCCCCCCGTTTACGGCCGTCCAGGGGTGGTGGTTTGTCACAGGTGGCTTTAGGAGAGGGACGGAATGTTCCAGATCTCAGTCTCTCTGGTTTCACTCTGTCCGGTTTGCTGTCCCTTTTATGTCTCAGCCTCAGGGGTTTCCTTGAAGTTTCCTGTTCCCTCCCACCTTCCCCAGTCACCACGTCCACCCGTGCTGTCCCTGGACTGTGGCTTGTCTCGCTGACCCCCGCCCCCCAATGGCCCCCGGGGAATCCTACTCCATGGAGACAGACCTTGTGCCACGGGGCATCCAGTGCATCCGTGTCCCAGGCGCTGCGCCCGGCCAGCACCTGGCCCTGCATCCCAGTGATTGGCGGGTCTTTCCCACAGAGGCCGAGGGGCCGCTCAGCCCCCACTGCGCTGCAGGCCGCTGACCTTTGTATGAGAGATTTTCTTTCTAAAGAAATGTTGGTGTGGACTCGGGCAGCCTCCCGCTCAGGGGGAGACGCTGGACACTTGGCATGGAGCCGGGTCCACGTGCTGGTTTTGCCTTTCCAGGGTCCCCGCTGTCCCCGTCCTTGGCTCCTGGCCCTCCACCCTCCACCTACAGTCTGGGTCCCCATCTCTTTTGCTGTCACCTCACGTCTCATTCTTAGGCTCTGGCCTCAGCCTCCCTCTGAGGACCCTGGTGATTCTGCTGTGCCCACGTGAGTGACCAGGCCAACCCCGTGTCAAGGGCCCTAACTCCATCCCACCTGCAAAGTCCTTCAGGCCTTGTGAGCTGTGGGACCATGGGCTCCTGGGTCAGGACGTGGGCACCTTTGGGGGCCTACGGTACCCACACAAGCGGCCATGGCGGTCAGCTCCCCCTGTCGGTCTGGGGTTGCTGGGGGAGGAATTCCCTGAGTCCATCTCCTTCGGGTGTGAACTGGTGGCAGCAGCAGGAAGGCCACGTGCTGCAGCACACACCCTGGCCATGGCTCCCTGTTGCGCTGGACACTGGACCTTCAACTCTGGTGGGAATTGATGGGTCCCCAGGAGAGGGACGGAGACCACCTCCATGGTCCTGCACCAGATGACGCTGTGGCCTGGGAAGGGCGTCCTTTCACTCCCCCCCAGTCCCTGGACCCGCGGGAATCGGGAAGGGAAAGGTGGTGACGTCCTGCCAGGGGACAGGATGCCGTTTAAATACGCAGCGTCTGAAGCAGTCCCTGGGAAAGGTGTCCCTCCCTGGAGGAAGGGCCAGGCCCTTTCATGAGCTGGTCCACGCCAGAGGGGGACCCACTGGCCACTTGGCCCATAGGGCCAGGCACTGGGTGACCCCTGGAGAGAACCACGCAGCTCTCACAGAACCAGGGGCTTTGAGGGCGTGACGTCCTCGTCCTCGTTCTGTTCTCTCTTACCCTGAGGCCACTGATCACCCCTCGGTTCGGCCGTGATGACCTTCCCACGTGGGTGGTTGGTGATAAGGAAGGTCCTGGTGACCTGGTCAGAGGAGAGAGGGATTGTAGTCCACTGTGGCTGGGGCCCACTTTCCTGAGCTCGTCTGCTTCAGTGAGGTCCCCGCCACCTGGGGGACGTGATCACCTGGGGGCGCGGAGGCTGACCTCTGCCCTCCTCTTCTGCAGGTGCCCATCTTTCCTATGAGGTTCACGCTCTGGGACTCCTTCTCCATCCCCCAGAATCGCTTTCTGGACCCCAGGACAGGGCTAAAGGTACCTGTGTGTGAGTGTCTCATCCTGGGGGCCCTGGGCCTTCCTCCGCAGCGACTCACCAGCCGCCTGCCCCAGGAAGCAGCCCTCAGGATCCTCTGGCCTCTGCAGCACTGACCAGTGCTGGGACCATGCCGGGAGCGGCTTCCAGGGTCCCGGAGAATATTCCCACGCGGAGGCGGGAGACGGAGCGACGGGGACGTGGGGTGACGACAGCAGGGCTGGGTCTGCCCCCACCTCCCCCGCACCCCCTGCTGCCCCCCAGCCAGCTGCCCGAGCTCTTCCTCTGCCTCCTCGCCCCTCGGGCCTCTGCCCTTACTGTTTCCTGTACCTGGAGGCCATTTTCCCGGAGGCGTTCAGGATGGAGGATCGCTCTGTCATTCAACTCCAGGGTCACCTCCTTGGGAAGGCTTTTCCTATTGTTTTGCTAGGGCCACAGACGGGTGGCCTCCATGACAGGAGAACACTGTCAGCCGGTTCCGGAGGCTCAGGCCAGGGTCGAGGGGAGGCCTCCTCCCGGCCGCAGACGGTGTCCTTCCCGGTGTCTTCCTATGGCCTGGCCCCTGTGTGTCTGCGCCCTCATCACCTACTCAAGGTCACCGAGGACGCGAGCCATCCTGGATGAGGGCCTCAGTTCAACTTAATCAGCACTTTAAAGACTGTCTCCGACACCGTCACAAAGGGGGGGACGGGGTGGGGACTTCAGCACGCAGACCAGGCCAAGGTTTGTTGGTTCTGCCCACAGGCCCGGCATGTGTATCCAGTGCCCTATTCTGTCTCCTTGGGGCGCTTGTGCCTCTCTAATGTCACCTTAATTGTGTTCCTGCTCATTTTTTTGGTTACTGGCTACAGAGCAGGGCTGTCTGGTGGCAATAGGACACCAGTGTAAAGGTCCCCATGCGGAGAGTTTGGCAGTTTCCGGTGACCACGTGGGGAAAGTGGAAAGAGACGGCTGGACTCACTCTTACTAGTGCATTTTATTTCATCCCCTATATCAAGATCACTAATATTTCCACATGTAGCCAACATGAATACCAGACATTTCACTTCTTGTTTCTACTGTCTTTAAATCTGGTGGGTTTTTAAAACGTCTTTTGGTTGTTTTGATTTGGTGTCAGGGATTGAACCCAGGTGTACTGAACTGCTGAGCCACATCCTGGCCCTTTTTGTTTTTGAGACAAGGTCTCACTGAGCTGCTTAGTGCCTTGCAGAGTTGCTGAGGCTGGCTTGGAACTGGTGAACCCCCTGCCTCAGCCTCCTGAGCCGCTGGGATTGCAGGCGTGCGCCACCAGGCCTGGAAAATTCAGTCGGTTTTATGCTGGATGGCACATCCGTCTCGCTTTGGACTGACCTCACTTGAAGGGCTCAGTGGACGAGCATCTCCGTATTGAGCAGCACAGGTCTAGAGTATCAGATCCTGGAGAGCAGAGGCCTTTCTCTGTGTCCAGCAGGGTATCTTGTGTCCAGCACCCAGTAGGTACTCTGCTTGCTGAAGGCTCAGTGGGTAGAACACACGCTCCGTGTGACTGTCCTCCCTCCTAGTCCCAGAGCGGCCACTGCTGGCCGAGCACAGTGGCTTTCCTGAGGTGGGGAGGGTTCTGCAGGCCGGTCCCCCCGCTCCCTGAAGACCTGAGGGTCTCCCCAGTGGGACCTCTTTGCCACCCCTGATGGGATCCTGGGGTGCGTGCCCCATCTGGTGCCAGCCATTTAGGGTGGCTTTGTTTGCAGCTTTGTGGCTTCTCTGGAACACACGGATGGCCGGTGTGAGGTCGGGGCTTGGCCCTCCCCCAGCAGGAGTGGACCTGGGGCAGCCTGGTCCTGCGGGCGGAGCGGGGGTTTGGAAGCAGACTTTCTGGGTCCCTGCCTTCCCTCCTCCACTTCAGCTGCCTAACGTCTCTGAGCTCGGGGGCAGACATTTTCCCTGAATGTCCAGAATCGCCTCCCTGCACCCAGCCCAGGCAGCACCCAGCCCGGGCCTTTCTCTCCCAAGCCTGCAGCTGCCTCGGCACAGCCGGGGGTCCAAGGCAGGAGCTGGCTTTGGGAGGACAAGCCCACCCAGACCGGCACCCACACAGGGGGCCCGGGTGGGCTCGGGTCACAGGGCATTTCTGCGGCGACTCAGGCCGCGGCTTCGATCTTGCTGGAGACTCTTGGGTGCAGAATCCTAGGGCTCAGGGACTGCAGGGTCCCTGCCAGGGCTGCTGGGCAGGACCGGTCCCTCCTGGGGTCCCCGAGGTCCTCGGAAGGCTGCAGGAAGGCGGGGCAGGTCCCCGATGGAGTCGGGGGCCATTCCAAGTGTGCGTGGGGCTCTGAGCAGAGGGGACGAGGCCTGACGCGGCTTCTGCAGGTCCCTCGGCTCTGCGAAGTGGCAGGAGGGAGACCCCGGGCTGCCCAGGGGAGAGGTGGCGGCCTGGCCAGGAAGGAGGGCCAGTGGCTTCTGGTCCCTCGCTCTCTGTCCCTGCGCTCGCCCTGCCTGGCTGGACCGAGATGAGGCCCCCCGAGGGATCCGCTGCCAGGGATTTTCTGGAACGTGCCTCATGAAGATGAGTCGCCTGCTCAGGACCGGGACCTTTGGACACTGGACCCTTTTCTGCTGACCTGTGAATTGCAGAGACTATTCAACCAATTCAATCTGAAAAAGAAGAAAAAAGAGTCTGGAGTGTGCCGGTCCTCCAAAGAGGGAGTCTGGCTGGGCAGGAGGGAATGTTCTAGAACGCTGTGGGCCCCAAGCAGTGTCTTGCTGCCATCCTGCTTCCCGGTCCCCGCCCCCCTGGTGTGTGGGTGTAGACTGGTGGCAGTGTCCACTCTCCCCGGCCAAAGCAGGGCAAGCCCCCGGGAGGACCAGGGCGAGGGGAGCCCGGAGAGGGCTGAGGATGCCCCCTGAGGGGGACCGGCCAGCCATGCTGCAGGTGGACATGGGCACTGCAAGTCCTGATTCCGGGGGACGTCGGTAAAACCCGCCCTCCCCACCTCTAACACCTGCCTTCCAGGGAGCCCTTCTCCCTCACGGGGGACACCCTGCAGCGTGTGTGGCCCCAGAGCCCAGGTCACCATGGAAGAACCAAATCTGAGCCTCATTAGAAGAGCAGCCGGGGGAGGGGGCTGTTCACGGGGGAGGGGCCGTGGGCAGCTGACAGTGCTGCGCGGTGGCATTCCTGGGGGCACCAGGACAGGAGCAGCACCGGGAGCTGGCACCCCAGGTAGTGTGGGTCAGTGCCCAGGCCTGGAGATGCTGACCCCAACGTCCAGCCCCATCCTACAGGACATGGCGCTCGGGCAGGTTAGAAGTCCTGCTGGGAATGGTCATTCTCCTATTGGGGGGGGGTGTGAGAGGTGATGGAGTCAGACTGGCCCCTGGTGACCCAGCAAGGTGCATGGCTCAGCTGGGTGGGTCTGGCCGCCTGACTGCAGACCCCACCCACTCGGCAGCCATGCCAAGCCCACGCGGGCTGGCATCTTGCCACCTCATTCTTCTACCATCAAAAGGATATTAATTAATCCTCATGTTCCCATGAGAACACTCTCATCCCTGTGAAACAGTTTCTAACGTGCGAACGATGTTCTAAGGGGCAGGGAGCTGTGTTAGCGCTGACAGGGTGGCTGCTGTTTTAATCACAGTTTCTGGTTGGGGTGGGGGCCCACGCCTGGAATGCTGGCTACTCGGGAGGCTGAGGCAGGAGGACAGGAAGTTGGAGGCCAGTCTGGACAACTTAGCGAGGCCCTGTCTCGAAAAAAGAAAAAGAAAAGCGCTGTGGACGCAGCTCGGTGGTGGAGCACCCCGGGTCAGTCCTGTATCCCACCCCAATCACTCGCTTCAGCAGCTGTCAGGCGGCTGGTCCTGAGAAGCGCCTCTGGCGAGCCGTGTGGACCCCATCGTGTCCTCTCAGACTCAAGATGGGCAGCTCTCACCCCGGGGTGAGCGTTGGGGACAGGGTGGAGGCCATTAAGGTGCGCCGAGGCCACGGGGTGGAGCCCCGGTGCCATAGAACCCTCATGAGAAGGGGTACAGAGGGTGGGGAGAGGTGACAGAGTCAGACTGGCCCACGGTGACCCAGCAAGGTGTGTGGCTCAGCTGGTTTGGTCTGAGCTGAACCCTGCAGAGGGGGTGCTGGATGTGTTTGGTGGCCCCCTTTACGGTGACAAAGCCGAGGTGGAGAGAGAGTTGGCAGAGTTGGGGTCTCTAGATTACGGTGGCCTGCTGAGGCATTTGTACAAGGGCCATACTGATTTAAGAACCAGCACATGGGCCCAGAGAGGGACAGAGATTTGCAAGGAGCCACACAGCAGGGCATTATCACCAAACTCACCAGAGTCAACTGATGGGGAATTTTTCTTCCCCAAAAGATGATTTTCTAAGACTCCATTTCCTCAGGGAGGCTCCGTGTGATGATTAATGCCCCCCTGGGGTTCGTGGGTGGCCATCGGCTGCTCCATGATTCTGCAGAGCAGGATTCCTTCCCCTCCTCCGTTCTGGGTGACATTCTGGAGGGAGGATCCTTTTCTGGGGAGGGCCGTCCCCTGCATCATAGGCGACCGACCTGGTGCGGGGCTTCAGGGGAGCCTAATGCACATTTCTGCCGTGCAGGGAGCCCCGGGGAGTGAGCTGTGGGGCTGGTACACTGGTGGCCGCTGCCACATCCCGTCACAGTATTTGCCTGGGACGAGGCTTGTCCCTCCCGCACTGCCCGCCCGTAAGGCCACACTCGAGGTCCTGCGGCTGAGTGAAGGAGGCAGGAGTCCTGGCCTCTGCTGTGAGGTCCCGCGATCTTCACGTCACAGCCCTCTGCTCTGGCCACCGCCCCTCCTTCCTGTGTTGGTGACAGGTCCCTAACCCCCTGCCAACTGCAGCAGCTCATGGGCTCTGGGGACCGGGCCACATTTTCACTTTCTTGGCGAGTGACATGGCTGTCAACACCACGTGTCCCAGCTGTGACTGCCAAGGTCCATCTCAAGCGCCGTCAGTCCACAGTGGCTGTCAGTCACCAGGGCCTGCCTTTCCTCCTGTGCTGGGGCCGTGGTTCCCGCAGGGGCGCGACATCTCCTTCCTTTCACAGAGCGCAGGCACTGCCCGGCCGACACCTCTCGTGCCACCATGTCACTGCAGCCATCTCCATCACGCTGCCCGTCACGGCTCTCCCTAATTTTAGAGTCTTCCCAGGGACGGGGCACAGTGGGGACCACGCCTTTCACTGCTGCAGAAACCCCAGCAGGAGCGTGAGACTCGGCCACGGGTGGCAGTGGCGGGCAGGGTCCCGTCTGCCTGTGCGCACATGGACGCCGTGGCTCCCGACCACAGAGTCACGGGTGCAGGGTCCCTTCTGATGACCTCTCACTCCTCTCTCTGGACCTCCCTCTCCGCTTAGCGGTGGGACTGCGGCACTTGGGAGTCCCCCCACCCGCTCCAGGCCGGGTCTGGGGGTTCGCTTCTCTCTTGGGACACGCGGCCTCTCGCTCGTGTGAGGCGCCGTGGCCCTTGCTCTTGCTCTGTCCCCAAGGGGTGCATGGGCTCCCTGCACGCTGCTGCCCAGCGTGTCCTCCTTCAGGCCGGGAATCCCAGCCACGTGTTCTAATCAGCCTCCTCAGCACAGGGAAGCGGGAGCAGGGCCATCTCAGGTGACAGCCCGGCCCTCAGGTGACCTGGAAGATGAGCGGGAGGGAAGTGGCCATGCACCTTCTGCTCCCGCTCCCAGGGCCGAGGGCGTGTCCCCAGCCCAGGGCCCTCTGGGCGGCTGGTGCCGGGTTGGACCCTGGCCTGGGGAATTGCACCCTGGACCACACCGACCCTGCCACCCGGCTTCCCCACCAGGGGGCGCGCTGACGGCCCTGAGCCCGGGAGCGTGGACTCCCTGCACCGCACCTGGGAAGCTGCGCAGGCCCCACGGCCAGGAGGCTGCGGCCAGGAGGCTGCGCAGAAGAGCCGCGCAGCTGGACCTGGACAGCATCGCGGAGGTGGAAAGCAGCCGCTGGGGACAGCGGGGGACAGGGCGGAGCCAAGAGCCCGCAGAGCATTCCCGCACCCTCCGCGCCTAACCAAGCGCTTGGCATATGGTAGACATTCAAAAATACTTGTTGGATGAATGAACAATCGAGTGAATGATGTTGCTTCTGAACGCTGTCTGGCTCTGAAGAACAGATGAGCCCGGGAACTAACTCGCCTGAATTCAGAAAGTCGTTCAGCTATGGAAACCGAGTCCCAAAATAGTGATGCCCACATATCTTCCTCTTTTGGGAGACAGTCTGTGTGAGCATATGGGGGCTAGTAGGGCAGCTTCGCCATCATCTGAAACCAGGCTCTTTATTTCTTCCTGTTCCGCCGTCTTCCACACACGGTTTCTATCTCATGGTCCAGGGTGGCTGCTCTAGCTCCTGCCACCACATCTGCCTTCTGACCATTTTTCATTGTGTCTGTCTGCCAGCCAGTGGTTAAAGGGAAAGAACGTTCATACTTTTTAAGGGCATGACCCAAAAGCTGTACCTGTAAATTCTACTTATATGCTATCGGACAGTTCTCAGTGAAGACGATCCTCAGCGATGCTTCAGTAGCCCCTGATTCATGCCAGGGCCCCTGTTACCTCTTAGGTTATCTTATCTTCAGCAGCTCAAAACTGTTGCCACAGCTCCAGCTATCATACCTTCCTTCACACCTCTGCATCCAGAGCAGGCTTTCTTAACCTAGACATTGGGAGTTGGACCGTACTTCCTAAGGAACTTTGCTGTGTACTGTAGGACATTGAGCAGTGTCCCTGTCCTCTGCTCACTAATATCACCAACTCCTTCCCTTCCCTGATCCACTCCCCTGGTTGGAACAATCAAAAATGTCTCCAGACGAAATTGGCCCCAGTTGGGAGACACTCAGCCGAGGCAGAGAGAGGGAAGGGCATGTTCTCTGCTGCAGCCCACACTCTCTGCACGGAGGAAAGCATTCCCGATGACCCCCGGGTGTCAGGTGGGTCCTGTGTCCCTGCTTTACTCAGAGAACCTTGCCTTCCGGCCCTGGCCACTGGGAGGGTGCAGGGGGACATGGCCGAGGGGAGCCCCCACCCCCCGTGAGCCGTGGCGTGCTCCACAGGAGGGCGCAGAGGAGGGCCTGAGACCTGCCCTGGTCTTTACACGCGGGGAAGGTGCTGGCCGTTGGGGACGGTCTCTCTGGCAGGGCGTCACGTGCCCAGCCTCGTCAGCCGCTGCTCAGGGTTTTACACATGGACATGGCGAGCTGTCACACTGGCTCTGGGGAGGCGACTTTCGTTCCTTACAGAGAGGAAGACGTCAGGGCTGAGAAAGGTCAGGCCTCTCACTGAGCCCCCACTGGTGAGGGGCCTGGGGTGACTCTGACCCCAAAGCCCCGTGGGCCCCTCTGCGTCCTCAGCAGACAGAGCCACACGGGCTACTCGGGCACAGACAGGGCTTCTGGGGCAGTCCCAGGCCCCGGGACCCAGGGCCGAGCGCAGAGGGCTGCCAGGGGCTCCGGAGCCCTGGTCTGTCACCACCTCTGGCCTCCACCCGCAGCCAGGGACGCGGAAGGCACTGTGGACAGTGCAGGGGACTGTGGACAGCCGTCAGGGTCGGGCAAAGAGACCGCGGGGCCTTCAGGAGGCCGCTGGGCCACAGGATCCAGCTGTCCCCACAGCTGGCTGCCAGGTTCCGGCTCTCGAGGGTCTCGTCCCAGGGCCTGTTCTCAGCCACCGGCGCTGGCTGAACTGCCTCGGGAGGCCCAGTCCCAGGGGTCGCCTGGGGGGGGTTCCCTCTTCCCAGGGAGACTTGAGGGAGGTGAGGTCAAGGTCACCTGCAGCCTCAGGCTTCTCCACACTGCCTGCTGCAGTCACCTGTCACAGGCTGGGCAGTGTAGGGGCCTGCCCTGGGTGAGGGCCTCCGTGGAGCTGAGGTCCAGCCACGGCCGCAGCAGCTCTGGTCCCCTTCCCCTGAGGGGGGCAATGGGCGGCTCCCGTGGGTCCAGGTCTGCACCTCGCTTTCTCCCTCGGCCCCTCCCCTCTCCGGCCACCTGCGGGCGGGTGGCCTCTTTCTCACCCCCATCACCCTTCAATTCCAGAACCCACTCCGAGCTGGTCGCCCTCTTGAAATTGCGCTCAAGAGGGTTACAGGGCCTGGGAGCTGCCGCTGGGCGGCAGGGCGTGTGATGGAGAGAGAAAAGAAAGGTTGATCTCGCCACAGTGTGTCTGGAAACTCAGAGACCCAGGAAGCCTAAGCCGACCTCGGCCTGAGCTGAGCATCTTCCATGACGCGTTCTAAACTGTATTAGTCCAAGAGGGAGAGACTTTCAAATCGGCACGCACGCCGAGCCACGGAAATCAGTTCACGGTCCCAGTGACTTTGGGCAGATTCTGAAATAGCCTCCCCCGGGCCTATGTGCACGTGTGTGTGCACACGCGTGTGTCAGGGAGCGGGAGAGGGAGGTTTAGCGACCCCACACTGATTCAGAGTAATTGCAGTCTCTTTTGAACCAAAGAGGGAACCTTTGAGACCTTCTTTTTAAAAGTTCTTTCCTGATTCTTTCTCCAGTAAATGGTGCTGAGAAGTGACCTGCTCCCTCCTCCCCCGGGTCCTCCTCTCCAACAGAACGGCCCCTCCATTTCCACCCCTGCTTTATCTCCCGCGGGTCTCCTCCCGCCCACAGTCCCCACCTCTTCTGTCACTCCCATCAGCACCCTCCTCTCCACCTCCTCCGTCCTCATTCCAGTCAACAAGGGAAATGGCCAGGAACCCAGTGGAGAGGGCAGCCCCTGGGGTGGAGAGAGAGGACCACGCCCCCTCAGGCCCCCTGTCTTGGTCCTTGGCTCTTGGGTCTGTGCCTAAGCAGACGAATCTTTTTAAAAAAAACATTCACCCACATCCCCAGTCATTTTTAAATTTTTTATCTGAGACAGGGGCTTTCCTAATTCATGAGACTGGCCTGAAACTGGCAATCCTCCTGCCTCAGCCTCCCGAGTCGCAGGATTACCGGCATGGGCCACCGGGCCCGGCAAGTGAATATCAATTTGATTTTTTTTTTAAAAAAGAAAATAAGAAGACTGTGTGACTTGAGTCTTGCAAGTAAGGACCCTGACCCCTGACTGTGGTGGCCACGCCTATTTGAAGCTTTTACATTCTGAAGATTACTAGGAGGCGAGTGTCTGGGGTGTGGAAGGGTATCAGAGGTCCCCAAGGCCACCCAGGGGACTCACAGCACACAGCTGACACTGGTGTTGGTGGCTACGATTTATCACACTGAGGGGTCAGAGCAAAGCAGCAAATAGAAAAGGCCCACGGGGCTGGTCCAGAGGAAGCCCGGTGCCAGCCCAGAGTCCCCGAGCAGTGACACCCAAGGACACCACGACTTCCTGCCCTGAGCCGCAGTGCGCATGGCAGCGGGGTCCGTCCACCAGAGGCTCCCTGGACACCCGCCCCGGGGCTTATACTGGGCTGTCCCTTAGCCAACTTGGGCCTGGTCTGTGCTCACTTCCCGGAAGGAAGCCGGGTGCAGCGTGAAGCACCTTGTGCCGCTCTCGCCAGGACCTGGCCGACCCTGGTGGCTCCACCTTCCTCGACGCCCCAAAGTGTCTGGAAAGCCAGTGGCCTTTGGAGGACAGAGTCTGCCCGCTGTGGTGACCGGCTTCTGCACCGAGAGCATTGAACATAAATAGCCTTCCCCGCCACCCCCTGGAGCCAACCAATCAGTCATTGTCCCCACCTGGAGAAGAGACCCAGGCTCAGAGAAGGTAGGAAATCTTCTGACAAGAGCGATGGAGTGCTGAATCCCAGACAGAGACGGGGAAATGAGGGGCCACACGGTCCTCACAGGCCACCTGCCCCTCCACTCAGCGACTTCGACTTTAAGGAATTACCAGCCGGCATTTACTGAGCCTAAGTCTCTCCAGGGCCAGGCACAGTTTTAACTCATTTCCCTGCCCTGTCCAGGTAAGCCCACCCTGTAAGATCGTATTACAGTTATGAACCATTTACAGACGGGGAAACCGAGGCACAGAGGTATTGACAAAGGCACACAAGGTCATGATGATGTAGCCCGGGGCTGGGAGCCTGGGGGGTAGACCCTGAGCTGAGTTCTGCACATTCAGCAGGCCTTTCTAGGTCTTAAGACATCCTTTAAGAAGTGCCCTGGCTGCTTCTGGTCGAGCCGGCGAGATCTAGGGGTGGCCCCGGGCTGGGGGGGGCTTGAGGTTTGTGTGCTTCTTGACTCCAGACTGAGGAGGTCCCATGGTTCATGTCAGAGAGGGGCAGCTACCATGGTGGGTACGTGGCACTCTGGTGCCCAATTTGTAGAGGAGGTTCAGAGACTATTAAAAAAAAAACGTGCCTGAGGCCACAGCTCGTGGGCAGCCCTGTCCCCAAGGCAGGTCCTCCTGCATTTGTGTACTGGCCCCGCTGAGCAGCCTGGCCGTGGGGCGGGGCGGGAATTCAGCCCTGGCAAGCCCTCCCCCTGAGCTCCAGCCCCGCCCAGAGGTGATCCTGATGGAGTGAGGGGAGTGCACAGAGAACAGGAAAGTCCCAGGAGGCCAGGCTCAGCAGGGCTCCAGGGGTTCCTCCGGAGGCCGAGTGGGCAGCAGAGGCAGCAGGAGGCTCCTTCACCACCTGCAGAAAGGGCAGAGCCATGGTGGGGGGGCGGTGCCAGCTCAGGGCTCCAGTGAGCTCCCATGGCAAAGCGCCTGTTCTGCCAGGGGGAGAGATGCTCTGCCATCTTCTTCCTCCTTCTCTTCTACCCTGGCCCCACCCTGGCCTGTGGCCATCAGAAGTAGGGACTTGCTGGGGCAGAGGACTCCTTGGTGCAGACCCATCTGACCAAGCCCAGAGTACCACCTGGAACCTGGGCAGAGCGTCGGGGCAGGACCAGTGAGGGAATCAAGTCAGAAGGCCTCGGGGCCCACTCAGGGCTGCTCCTAGGGCCACTGCCCGCCTCTGGCCCTGCTTCTCTGTGCAGTCACGGCATACCTGTCCTAAAGGGAGGCAGTTTGTGAGACATCCCACTGTCCTAGAGAAAGTGGACAGTGGGCACCGATTGTGCAGTCCTCTCAAGGAATGCCCCACGTTTCCACTGACAATGCAAGGTAATATGGTGTCGAGCTTATGCTAGTGGCTCAGTTAGTGTTCATTTGGAGCATCATGTGATCCAAACGGACACTGAAGTCTCTCGGTTGCATTTCCCTGCAGTTTGGAGGGAGATGGGGCAGAGCAGCAGGGACTGCCCACTGGGGATTTGTAAAGCACCCTGGAGGAAACGGCTGCGGAGCTGTCGAGCGACCACAGTGGAGAGGCAGTTTCTACCTCCTGCGCGCCTTGAAGCCTCGCCCATCCAGCTGAGCACCCAGCGCGTGGGTGTGACTGGAACCTTGGCCATCCAGGCAGCCGAGGGGAGAGGGCGCCTCCTTCACCTTTCAGTTCAGGCGAGTCAGTCACTTCGGCTCCCAGGCCTCAGTTTGCAAATCTGCAAAATGAAAATAACCACAAATGGAAATCAAATAACCAAGACCAGGGAAATGAGACCTAAGATGGCAAACGTAGGGCACCGTGGTGTGTGGCACGGAAGCGTCGCATGCACAGGGCCTCTGCTGCTGACGTCCTCGTGACCTGACTGCATCTTGAGCACTCACGGGGAGTGCAGCCCAGTGACACCGGCAGGACTGGCGTCGGTGCCAGGGCCCATATCTGAGGGAGACAGGGGTATCTGCCACCAACTAGTCTTTCCCCTTCCAGAATCTCCTTCATTCTTTGGGAAAAGATGACTCCACCCCCTTGCTCCAGTGGTGGGCCCTGATTGGTTTACAGAGTCCATGGTGGGCTCTGATTGGTTCACAGGCAGGGGTGTAACCTGGAAGGTCCTGATTGGTTTACAGAGTCCATGGTGAGCTCTGATTGGTCCACAGGCAGGGGTGTAACCTGGAAGGTCCTGATTGGTTTACAGAGTCCATGGTGGGCTCTGATTGGTTCACAGGCAGAGGCGTGACCTGGAAGGTCCAATCAGGATGCAACTTATGTTGACCTGCGCTCATCCTCCATCAGGGAAGGTGCGGCTGCGGGGATGCTGAGGGCTGTGCCCCGGAAGCACTGACTTGCTGTGCCGAGATGGTCCCAAGTGGCATTCCTAGGACTTTGGATCATCCAGCCCAGGGGCAGGACTTTGCACTTTTCATTTGCACGGGCTCCAGTGAGCCCCCATGGCAAAGGGCTGTTCTGCAAGGTGGAGAGAGGCTGTGGCCGCTCAAGCTGCATTTCTCCGACGTGCAGTCAGAGCACCCTGTCACCGCGCACTCTTATCACCTTGGCCATGGAGAGGACAGCGGCCTGTTTCATTACTCTGGGATCCTGCTTTCTAGTCAGTGTCGAGCATATCTCAGGCAATAAATCATTGTTTGTTGAATTCGTAGGACATGACTCTTCCCTTCTGGAACTTTCTGTCCCATTGAAAACATGAGACACATGGATATGAATCTAAGTAAAATATGAAACCAGCCGTGACTAAGTCCCTGTGCTAGTTCTACAGGCAAACGATGTTGTCATAGTTAATCCTCCTCTTTGAAGTGACCTTTAATGCTGTTGAGGATGGACAGAGTCCATCAATGACAGACCTGCTCAGACAGCCCAGTGTGGCTCTGCTGAAAGATTCATGGAGCGGAGGAGGTCTTCCCTTAAAGGGCAAGTTGGAGTCATTAATTAAGTGAGTGACAGGCCCAAGACAAGATGTCCCTTCGAACACTTTGGCTCAAATGAGACAGAGACTTGGTGGCAGAAAGCACACACACACACACATAGATGGATTTACCTGCACGAAGTGCGTTGATTTATGTGCGCATCCAGGGGTGTGTGGCTCTTTGGGGACTCGGCTGATGCAAGCCGAGCCTCAGCTTCTCCCCCTCCCCGAGCCTCAGCTTCTCCCCCTCCCTCCACTCTGTGCTCTCCCTTCCCGGCCGTACGGCTGCCAGCCTCGGAGCAACCTGGGGTCTCCTTCTACCTCACCAGCCCAGTGTCCCTCCCAGAACCAGCTGCTGTGACCAGGCAATTGTCCCATGCGTCCGGGCTTGTGTCACACACCTCATTTCTTAGGTTAGCCCAGGGGTTGTGCCCTAAGACACTAGAGGCACTGTCCCCGAGGAAGGGTGAGCGGCTGCTGGGACGGAGGTGACTAGTCCTCCGTCTAGTCCTCCTCCACACATTGTGTGTGGCCGTGGATGGGGAGGGCTCCCTGTTCTCAGGTGCACACAGTCGCACCTGGCCAACCTGCACAGGAATCCCAGCACCACCAGAGATGGCCTGGCTTGGGCACTCCCAGAGCAGATGACCGGTGACATTCTTCCTATCTAGCTTAGGACGAGGACGAGGCACAGAACTGGGTAAGACCTCCAAGGTGCCCCAGCCCCTTGCCCACAGGTGTTTCAGCCAGGAAGATGGAAACCCCAACAGCCCTCCCCTCCATCAGCAAGCGTGGCGGACTCTCGTCCCCTCCCCTTGGTTTCTTCATGTCTGGCGTCAGGATTCTAACCGCCCCTCCCTCCCAGGCTGTGCAGAGGGAGCAGAGACCAAATGCCTGGGAGCCACCAGGTTCCAAGCTGGGGCTCAAGCGGAGCCCGTCCTTGGCTCTGCTGGGGTGGCCTTCTGAGACGCGTCTGCCTGCGGTGAGCTTCTCGTCACGGCTGGGGGAGCAGTCGGGAGCCTGGCCTGGATTGTGCACCGCCACTTATTAGCTATGGGACACCTCAGCCTCTCTAGGCGTCAGTGTGACACCTGTCGCAGGTCTAGTGTGTCTGTGTGTCTGAGCTGCTGTACTTCTCCCTTCCCCACAAGCGTGCAAGGACCTCGGTTCGCCTCTGTATGGTCCCCCCAGCATCTGGCTCAGTGCCCAGCACACAGTAGGTGTTCAGTGAATCCAGAAAGCAGTGCCTGGTCCACACGTTGCGATGGGGGTGGGACATTCTTGGGAGGTGAGCTCAGGCTGCCCAGCACACTCGTCGGCTGGGAGTTGGTCTCGCTGTGGGTAACCAGGCGCCTGGGTAATGGGGCTGCGTCAAAGCCGGCTGCTTCTCCCTTACCCTAGAGCCTGGGCGGGACAGTGCAGAGCTGGGCCTGGACCCTGTGGAGTCAGCCCAGCTCCTCCCTAGGGTGGCTCTGGAGGCCACCTGGCCAGCTCAGGATGGCGCCCTGCCCACCCATGTCCAGGTAGCAGTTGGAGATGAAAGACGAGCACGTCACCTCCTGGCAAACCATCCACTGGGCAGAGCGTGGTGGCGGCCAGGCAGGCTGGGTTGTGGTCTCCCGGGGAGTCCACCTGCTTGGTTAAGAAGCAGGATTCTGTAGAGGGACGGGGTGGGGTGGGGGTCCGTCGGCTTTTCACCACTGTGACCAGAACACCCTCCAGGAACAACATGGAGGAGGGAGAGTTCATTTCCCCATCGAGGCTTTGGAGGTTTCGATCCGTGGTCACTGACCCCTCTGCTCTGGGCCTGCGGAGAGGGAGAGCTTCATGGTGGAAGGGCGTGGCCCCGAGGAGCTGCTCCATCTTGGCAGAGAGACAGTGAGGAGCCAGGGGCACGATACAGCCCGAGGGCACGCCCCGTGGCCTGCTTCTTGCAGTCAGTCCCCACCAATTACAGTCACCACCAGTCGACCCTTCAAAGCCACCAAGTGGACGAATCCACGACTGGTCACAACTCACCATCTAATCATTTCACCTCTGAACTTTCTTGCCTTGTCTAACATGAGCTTTTGGGGGACACCTCATATCCAAACAGAGGGGAACAGCCTCAGTCTCGGCCCCTAGACCAGAACACTGCCTGCTGGGCGGGTGGGGTCCCGGGGAGGTGAGTGGTTGGTCCAGGACAGCCGTCCTTTGGCGGGATGAGGGCCGTGGAGAAGGTTCTGGTTTAAATGGCAGCACTGCCTCTGTCCCCTGTCAGGGCCCTGAGAAGGCCCTGCCCAGGTTAAAGGAACCAGTTTCATGCAGTGCCAGACCCCAGGTCCCAGCAAGGAGAGGGAGGGGACTCTGAGAAAGACTCAAGGTGGACAGAGCCTCCGTCTCCCTCTGAGTAGGAGGCATGGCTTCAGGACAGGGAGAGGAAAAATTTAGAAGCGACAGAAACTAGCTCCTCCAGGTGACGCCTCTTTAAGGCAGAGCTTTGCCTGGCACAGGTTCTCCACATCCTCATCTTCTAGATGGGGCCTCTGAGGCCTGGAGACGGCGAGTGCTCAGCTCCTTGCTTCAGCCCAGGGGGTGGCCCACCGTGGTCCACAGGTCGAATGCGGCCCACCATCTGTTTCTGTAAATAAAGTTTTATTGGCACACAGCCACAGCCATTCGAGTGCCTGATGCCTGCTGCTGATTTCTCACTGCAACAGCAGAGTCGCTGAGCAGCTGAGCAGCTGCCATGGAGACCGTGTGGCCCACAGAGTCGGAAAGCGCCTGGAGTGGGGGGAGCGTTTGAACACCTGCTTTTCTCCTGGCCAGAAATCAGCTCAGGAGAGGGCTCCTAAGCCACTACGGTGAGTAGTTGAGACTTGTTGTGTTGGCAAGGGACTGTCACCATGGATCAGCTTTGTGTTCCAGGGCAGCCGACCGGCTGCTGAGCCAGGGGGGTTGCAGGGAGAGCAGCAGCCACCAGGAAGGAGGGTCAGCGGCTGGCGACTGGGGATCTGGGGAGAAGCAGAGAGAAGAACCAGAACAGACCTGAGCCAGGCTGATTGGAGCCGCCCTCCTGGAGCAGGAAGTGCAGGAGGAGGGGGGGCAGCCGTGGGTGCTGGGGGCTCACTGCGACGCACTGAGTCCAGGTATCCATGGACCTTGCTGGAGGTGGCCCTGTGGCCCTGCAGCTTAGGGGAGAGGGACAGGAAGGCAGAGACGCAGGACGGCAGCACAGAGGTGTCCACCGGGTGGGCCGAGCAGCATGGCCATCTCATATTAGCCCAACGTGCACTGGAGAAAGGAGAGCCTCTTCGCAGAGGGAGCTGGGAGAACGGGGAATCCTTAGGCAGTAAACCCCTGTCTCTCACCACGCACAAAACTCAGCTCAAAGTGGATCAAGGACCCAGGAAGTAAACCAGAGACCCTGCGCCTAACAGAAGAAAAAGTAGGCCCCCCGTCTCCGTGATGTCGGATTAGGCCCGACTTCCTTAATAAGACCCCTAGAGCGCAAGAATTAAAATACATCAATAAACGGGATGGATTCAAACGAGAAATCTTCTCAGCAAAAGAAACAATCAGTGAGGTGAATCGAGAGCCTGCATCTTGGGAGTAAATTTTTACCACTCACACATCAGGTGGAGCACTAATCTCTAGGGTCTATAAAGAACTGAAAAAGCTAAGCACCAAAAAACCAAATAGTCCAATCAATAAATAGGCCAAGGACCTGAACAGACACTTCTCAGAAGAGGATATACAATCAATCAACAAATAGGTGAAAAAATGCTCATCATCTCTAGCAATCAGAGAAATGAAATCAAAACGACTCTCAGATTCCATCTCATTCCAGTCAGAATGGCAGCTATTAAGAGCACAAACAACAGTAAGGGTGGGGGGAAAGGCACACTCTTACACTGCTGGTGGGACTGCAAGTTGGCGCGGCCAATGTGGAAAGCAGTAGGGAGAATCCTTGAAAACTGGGAATGCAACCCCCATTTGACCCAGCTGTTCCACTCCTCAGTCTATGCCCAAAGGACTTAAAAACAGCATACTCCAGGGACACAGCCACATCAAGGTTGACAGCAGCACAATTCACACCTGGACTTTGCTCCAACACCCACCTCCTGGCGGCTCCCCGCCTGCCACTGCCCAGTGCCCCTGAAACTGCCCCAGGACCTTGGGGGAGGCTGCTGCCCAAGCGGGGGGCTGAGGCCAGGCAAATGCAGCCCACCCCCGGATGCCCAGGCTCCAGCCTCAGCAGCAGGGGGAGAGCCCCTGCCTTGCGTCAGGACCCCAGGAGGGTTGAGCCGCCACCTTGGTGGGGACTTGATGCCTGTCCTGCTGAGGAGCCCTGTTTTGGTGCCTTGCGTCCCCAGCTGTTTCTGCAGAGCCTGGTCTGGAGCTCTGTGCACCCCACGGGGCCTCTCTGCCGTGGCTTCCTTCTGCCCCCGGCTCTGGGCGTCCCTCCCTTCTTCCTAGTGGCCGTGGAGCAGCGTGAGGGGAGGGTGGTAGGGTGGCCCCGGCGCTGTCCTGGCGGGTTGCAATGTTGGGGAAAGAGTCCCCTCGGTCTGTAGGCCACTTCCCACCCCTTCTGTGTCACTGCCTGCCTCCTCACGAGCCTCCAGTAGCCAGCTGCTGACTAGTGCTGGTTCTGTGGGTCAGAGCATTGCCAGAGGCAAGGGACAGAGTCAAGCCGAACCAGCTGGGGCACAGAGGGAAGTTATTGGCTTAGGTCATTGAACATTTTCGGGTAGACTCCACTTCAGGTAAAGCTGCATCCAGGAGCTCACTGGAGACGGACTGTGTCGGCTTCGTCCTCACACACTCTTCACGCTGTGGGCGCTGTGGGGTCCCAGCCTTCCCGACCAGAACACTCATTAAGACTCTGCTAATTAACGTGCGGTAGAAGTCCTGGGATTCGCGTCAGTGGCCCCGGCTGGAGGTTTATGGTGGTCACGGCCATTGCTAACCGGCCACTGTGGTCTGGAGAATGCTCTGCTCTCATTGGCCAGGCCAGGGTCACATGCCCCTCCCTGGAGCTGGGAGGGGGCAGCTCCAGCCACAGCACCCTGGGAGCCACAGGGACTGAGGCTGGGTGGGGCCGTGGCTCTCCAGAGCAGCTTTAGGGTCCTGCTGCTGCGGCGCTGTGACGGGCAGGCAGGGATGATGGGTGCTGGGCCGACCCTCCGTGAACCGTGATGGGAGCATGGCATCATGGCTCTCATGGCTCAAAAGAAGGAAGTCACATGCAAGGGGACTCCTGTGGCATGTCACATATAAGGCAGCCATCCACATGGGGGAGGTGGGGACATGAGGGGACTCCAGTGCGTGAGAATGAAGCCAGCACAAAGGACAGCAGAGCCCCGAGAGAGTCAGATCTCTAACGACCACTTGAGCTCCTGGATCCAGCTTTACCTGAAATGGACTCTACCCGGAAACTTTCAGTAACCTAAGCCAATAACTTCCCTCTTGTGTTTAAGCTGGTTTCACTTGAAAGTGTCCCTAGCTAAGACCCAAATGAGGGGGATGGGGCTCCAGCCCGGGGGAGGGCTCTGGCTCCCTCCCTCCCTCTTCCCTTTCTCTTCCTGACATTTGAGTGCTGTCCCAGGGACACTAGGGACCAGGGAGCTGGACAGAGACATTCCTGCCTCCCGCGGCCTCTGCTCTGCCGGGGGAGCCGGACAACAACCAGAAATGAGTCAAGACGGCTTCAGGGGAGCTGGAAGTGGCCAGAGTGCGGTCAGTGCCTCACTAGGTGGCCAGGAAGGGCTTCTCGGAGGAGGTGACCTTTGGGAAGAAGCACCAGGGGTGAGATGGTGGCCTCGAGGGCGCAGAGAGACAGCGCTGGGTGGAGTCTGGGTGGAGGGGTGCTAGAGCCCAGGTGGCTGAGCAGGGCCCAGGTGGCTGAGCAGGGCCAGGGGTGGCTGAGCAGGGCCCAGGTGGCTGAGCAGGGCCCAGGTGGCTGAGCAGGGCCAGGGGTGGCTGAGCAGGGCCAGGGGTGGCTGAGCAGGGCCCAGGTGGCTGAGCAGGGCCCAGGTGGCTGAGCAGGGCCAGGGGTGGCTGAGCAGGGCCAGGGGTGGCTGAGCAGGGCCCAGGTGGCTGAGCAGGGCCCGGGGTGGCTGAGCAGGGCCAGGGGTGGCTGAGCAGGGCCAGGGGTGGCTGAGCAGGCCCAGGTGGCTGAGCAGGGCCAGAGGTGGCTGAGCAGGGCCCAGGTGGCTGAGCAGGGCCAGAGGTGGCTGAGCAGGGCCCAGGTGGCTGAGCAGGGCCAGAGGTGGCTGAGCAGGGCCCAGGGGTGGCTGAGCAGGGCCCAGGTGGCTGAGCAGGGCCAGGGGTGGCTGAGCAGGGCCAGGGGTGGCTGAGCAGGGCCAGGGGTGGCTGAGCAGGGCCCAGGTGGCTGAGCAGGCCCAGGGGTGGCTGAGCAGGCCCAGGGGTGGCTGAGCAGGGCCCAGGTGGCTGAGCAGGGCCAGGGGTGGCTGAGCAGGGCCAGGGGTGGCTGAGCAGGGCCAGGGGTGGCTGAGCAGGGCCCAGGTGGCTGAGCAGGCCCAGGGGTGGCTGAGCAGGCCCAGGGGTGGCTGAGCAGGGCCTGGGGGTGGCTGAGCAGGGCCAGGGGTGGCTGAGCAGGGCCAGGGGTGGCTGAGCAGGGCCAGGGGTGGCTGAGCAGGGCCAGGGGTGGCTGAGCAGGGCCCAGGTGGCTGAGCAGAGCCCAGTGTGGTCCTGAGGCTGCCAGGAGCTTGGGTTTGGGGCTGAGGATGGGGCTGAGCACGGCTGGCTGCTGTCCAGGGGGCAGACAGTGGGGACAGAGAACCTCGCAGCAGCCAGACCCAACCTTCCAGGAGGAGAGAGAGGGGAACAGGGCAGGTGACCTCAGTGCCCTGTGTCCGTGTCCCTGACCTGGCCAGAAGGACCTCAGGGAAAGGCCTGGCCCCTGATTCACAGATGGGCGGGTGGCCGGGCACCTCACCACTGCGTGGAGCTAGGGCCCCGGCACAGGCCTTCCAGCCCCCAGCTCCCCTTCTGCACAGAACCGCCTGTCACCAGGCCACGGCGAGGACCAAAATAACACCTCCCCACACTCCTGGCACAGCCCACGAGAGCGTCCCTGTGCGTCCTGCCGCCCCTGGAGCACGGAGGTGGCCCCGGCTGCAGGCTGGCAGGACCCCGGCCTGAAGGCTGTGCCTCAGCCTGCGAGGCCGTGGGGGACACACGCCTGCGTCCCCCCCCTCTGGAGGCGGCTCTGCAGCAGGAGGGAGGATGGTTTTCCTGGCACCTAAATGTCACTCTGCTTCTTGCCTCCTTCTCTCCAGCGCGTTGGAGAGGAACGTGCTGCTTCCTCCTCCAAACCCCGCCAGGACCTCGCGGGGCGGCTGCCAGCGGAGCCTGTTCCCGGCCTGTGCCCCCGGCTGGCCTGCGAGGTGTGGGCGGTCAGGCCTGAGCCTCCTGCCCGTGCCTTAGGGTCCCCGCGGGGAACCCGGCTCCTGGCTGGGCGCAGGCCTCGGGGCTCTGCGACACGGGGCCTCCTGTCTGCACAGGCCATTTGTAGTCACAGGAGTCTGGTGGCTTTTCTCATAGGATCTCTGTTCCCGTGGGGATCACAGCCGCCTTGACCCTTGCCTCGCACCTTGTGGGTGGGCAGGAAACCCCCGCAGCCCCGTGTTTAGGAGTGATCGAGACCCGGGTCCGGGACAGTTGCGCGTTCTGTCCTCTTGATGATTCAGGTGTGAACAGGAAGCCCACCAGGGGAGGGAGATCCGGCTCAGGGGCATGGAGGTGCAGCAGCTGTCCCTCAGGAAAATGCCAGCTGCGCTCATGACCTCACGTGATCATTAGGTCTGAACTCCAGCAGCCTCAGGAATGGCGGAGTCCAGGGCTCGAGGATCTGATCCAAACCCGTCTTTCCCTGCGCTCCCCAACTTCCCGTTTTGCTCTCCTCTTTCAAGAGGGCTCTCCCCTAAGAGCAGTTCCCGCCGGACCCTGGGCGGAACCTTGTGGAAGAGTGGGAGCCTGCCCGGCCCTGCCCCCACCTAGTCAGGTGCCCAGACGGTCACCCGCCCTCTGGGGACCCCAAGAGGCATGTCACCGTGTACAGGACGGAGCTCCTGCGGGGAGGAGGTTGGCAATGGGGGTGTCCGGGTCTGGGACCGCAGGGTGCTGGTCTCTGGCCCCCCCTGGCTTTAGCCCAGGGTCTTGTTCTGGGGGGCTCTGGGGAGCTCTGGGCAGCTCACTCTGCCCATTCACAGCAGGAGACTCTGACACAGAGTTGCATGACTGTGGCCGGTGCCAGGCTCTGGGGTTGACACACTTGGGCCTGGCCCCTCTGTCTTTGTCCCTGAGAGATTGTGGTGGTGGTGAGCGGGGTCCCTACCTTCAGAGCTCCCGAGGCCACACCTGTGCAGCAGAGGTCACCACGCCACCGGCGTCAAGGCACCGTCACGGGGCTGGTGTCTGGCCCTGGGTCTGGCCCAGGGAGGCAGGGAGCGCTAGCCAGCGCCGGGCAGCCCCGTCACCTCGCGGGTGTGGTTTGGGGGAGAGGGTCCCTCAGGTTTTAAGGAGAGCTCAGTGAGAGGTTCTGTGTTGCTGAGAGCCGACCCTGAGGTGAGCAGGGCCTGCCCCTCAGGGAGTTGCTCAGAGCCTTGCTAAATTGCTGAGGCTGACCTCCAACCTGAAATCCTCCTGCCTCAGCCTCCCAAGTCCCTGGGGTTGCAGGCCTGGGCCACTGCACCCGGCTCCCTGACGCTTCTTTTGTGCACTGGCCCAGGTCACCCGCTGCCCGTGGTCCTGGCTCCAGCCTGAGGGTCTCATGGTTCCTCCTTGGCTGCCCCGGGGTGGCCAGCCAGGCTTGGGGTGATGAAGAGAATCGTGGGGTTCCGGGAGCCTCCTGCTCTTGGCGGTTCACTGGAGCCGACTTCAGTTCTGGGACTGGACGTCCGCGGGCCAAGCCGAGTGGGCGGGCTTCTGGGCCCTCGGGTGTTGGCTCTTAGCCGGTTGCGGACCCTGTGCAGGTGAACACTGACTTGATTTTGTTTTGAATCAACTCACTTTAAAGTGTTTGTTCACTCATGTCACTTCCCTCACTGGCCGCCTAGTGGGAGACCAGAGGGGACGGTGACAATGGCCTTCCACTGCCCCCTGGGGCCGCGGATGAACACACCCCTGTCCACAGTCAGGATGCAGGGAACCGAGAAGAGCGGTCCTTGTCACGGCGACACCAGGGGCAGCCGATCCCCGTCACTTTGCACGCCCAGACGGACACCCGCCGGCTTCCTGCAGTCACTCCCAGACACGCGCAGCAGAGCAGAGTGAGTCCCCGGGGGGCACATTCCTGGCTGGGTCACACTGCGGGGAGACCTTGTCACGGCTGGTCCACACAGAAGAGCCCCTCCTTGCCTGAGGAAGTACACGGGCCTCCGGGCCCCAGGGTCCACATCTGCAGACTCCACCAACCACCCAACCAAAGGCTGGGCAAGCCAGACCGCAGCCAGCCCTCCTGAGCTCGCCAGAGGTTCCCGTCCCCTAGACGCTGCCGTGTGGCCATGATCCCTTGCTACTGTGTTACGGGACCCAGTTCCCGGAGCCCCACCCCGGGTTCTGTGCCCGCGCCGTGCGGCTTTGTGTAAGGGACGTGAGCACCTTGGGTCTGGGTGTCCCTGGGTCCAGGAGGCGGGCCCTGGAGAGGCCGGGGGTGACCGCACGCTGGGTCAGCTCCGAGCGCTAGATTCCAGAGAGGCCCACGAGCCTCCCGCGCCCAGGGTAGGCTCCAGTGTGGGGCTGTGTCTGGCCTCGGGGGTCTCTTAGGAGGGTGTTTTCAAGCAGAAACACGCAGGCGGTCACCTACGATTGGTGGGTGACGGGGTTGTGGTCGGGGGCCCCTGGGAACAGCCTGGCTTTCCCTGGGAGCAAGCACGTGGCCTCTGCCCACTCGCTGTCCACAGTGACTTCCTGGGGCACACCAGCTGGGAGTCACTGGCACCGGCTACACGGGCCGTGGGTGGGGACACCATCATCTTCCAACCCACGCACGCCCCTGGCCACGGGCTGTGTCCCACTCAGTGTGGGAAAGTGTCCCTCCACAGGTCCCCACACGGAGAGCCACAGGACGGAGCCTCGCTCAGAACCCAGTCTGCCCCTGGGTTCCCACCCGCTGGGCCTCTGATGGACTGAGTGAGACGGGCCTATGGCCAGGGCAAGGGAGGCCCTCGGTCACCAAGGCCACAGCGGGGGAGGGGCAGGTCCCTACCTGGGGGCACAGCACCCGGGGGGCAGCCTCCTTTGCAGAGAGGGCTGCCTGTGCCCGGAGCAGGAGGACACACCCTGGGGAGGCCAGGGTCTCCGGTGGGAGCATTTGCATCAACCAAACCAAAGCCACGAGCCCCGTTGGCATCGAGGTTTACTTCTGCCAACAGAAGGTGCTTGGAGCTGCTGATTTTCTCCATGTTTCCGCGGTGTTGAGAATGCTCCAGAAGTCTCCCTGGGTGGATGGAGAAGTGGACTGGTCCCTGGCCGGTCCACTCAGGGATCTGCAAAATACGTCCTGCAGGCCGCTGAGACCAGCCCCGGCCCTGCTCTCTACGCCATGAAGGCTCAGAATGACTTGCATTTTTAAAAGGTGGGGGAAATGCAAAAATCGTCTTTGATTCCAAAGACAGAGAACACTGTGAATTCCCACATGAACGAAATATCACCCCCCCCAAATTCTTTTCTTCTCATCTGTAAATCTTTATTATTATTATTACTTTTATTATTATTTTCATGTACTCAGGCAGAATGGGGAGGTGCACGTCTGTAATCCCAGCTACTCAGGAGGCTGAGGCAGGAGGATCCCAAGTTTGAGGCCAACCTGGGCAAATTAGTGAGACCATGTTTCAAAATCTTAAAAAATGTAAAAAGTGCTGGGGACGCAGCTGAGGGATAGAGGCCCCAGTTCAGTCCCAGCCCTCAAAACAAGCGAGCAGACAGTCCCACGGTCCATCCCTCTCCTGACAGCTGGAATGTCATCGTAACAATGGGTGGAAATTGGTTTCTATTTTGTTCTCTGTGTGTGCTACTCATTTTGCTCCTGGGCCCCCAGAGCCTAATACTGACCGTGAGGCCCTGTACAGAAACGCTGGCCCACCTGGCCGCCCCCCGGGTTCCTGGTGAGGGGGAGCCGGGTCGGGATCAGAGCCCCCTCTGTACCCACGCGTCCCCTTTGCCCCTGGTGCTGTGGGGTGGATGCATGTCCCCCTCGCTGTCCTCTTTCCTGGAGTCTGGAATTCCCCAAGGTCAGGATAACAGGTAGAAGTGGACTGGATGCGCTGGCCAAGGCTGAAGGGCAGGCGAGAGCCCTGTGGCTGGGTCGGTGGCCTCCACCCACAGGCCGTGGCCCACCCGGGGCCAGCGTGAGCTGTTCAGGGCTCCTTCCTCCACCTCGTCCTCCCTCGTCCTCGTCCTCCGCGTCCTCGTCCTCCATCGTCCTCCGTCCTCCATCCTCTGTCCTGATCACCGCAGGGGCTTTCTCTTCCTTCCTCTTTTCCTCCTTCGAAATTCAGATGTCCCTGTCCACGTCCCCGTCCCAGTCCCCGGGTCAGACTCAGCAGAAGGCGCAGGGTCAGCGCAGTGCTGGTGGAGGAGGAGCAGCCAAACCCAGGGCAGCAGCCGTCAGACCCCGGGAAGGAAAGGACACAGGACGGGAGGGGGCGGCGTAGTCACAGTCCCCGCAGAAGGAAGCCAAGCCTGGTGGCCCGAGGCCTCTGTTTCCGAGATGGGACCAGGGCTTGTCACGAGCTGTCCGTGGGTTGCATGTGGGTCACTGCATGGAAGAACACAGGTGCTGGCCCTTCTGGTGGTCCGCCACCGCGGCCCCTCTGCATCCGTGCCCAACCCCCGCAGGCAGACGTGTGCCCTGAGGGCTCTGGCCTCTGGCCTCTAGGTGCTCCTTGGAGGCAGAACTGGCAGCTTGAGCCAGGAGAGAGGAAGCCACCTCCAGTGAGCTGTCCCTGGAAACCCGTGGACAAGAGTGCCCGGGTCAGCCAGCCTCCTCCTCCAGCTGGATGGACACCGGCCACGGTGGAGAGAGTCGCCTCAGGTCTCCAGGTGGCCCCTGGGCGGCCATGACCGCCTGTCCCCTAGACCGTTCCTCCACAGCCTCCTGGGAGGACAGCCCACAGGGGACCTGGCTCGCAATCGAGGGAGGCAACCGGGGGGCAGTTTGTCCCTGGTGTGACCCATCCTGAGCAGGCTTGGCTCTTGGTCCCCCAGCCCCAGGCAGGCCACTGACCTGCCCTGGCGAGTCACCCTGGGGACAGCGCTGCTCCAGGGCAGGTGCCGGCACACTGGAGGGTGTGGCCTCCCGGCCGGGATGGTGGCCCCTGCTCCCCACTCTCTGGCTGGGTGGCCTCTGGCCCGTGCCTTCCTCTTGCCGCGTCCCAGCTCTGCCCTTCACGGTGGCTGGTCTTGGGTGAATTAATCATCAGGTCCCAACAGCTCTCCCCTGCGTCTCACTGTCCAAGGAGCAGGGGGCGGCCGAGCGGCCTTCTGGCCAGAGGGTACTGAACGGGAGACCGTGGCCCCTCTCAGTTCAGTGAATAAGGTCATTGGAACCCAGCGGTCCCACCTCTCCTGGAGCACGGGTGGACGTGGCAGGGGACGAGCAGTGGGAACGAGGCGTGACCGGAGCACTCAGCAGCTGGCCGCAGCGGTCATCAGCTCTCCTCGGCTGCCAGGCCCGCCTCGCGGACAGTGTGCAGGGCGGCGCCGCTCCTGGTTATCGTGGGGGTGAGCACTTCCCTCTCGGCTCCCAAAGGCTCCTCCGTGCTTCTGTGCACAGAGCCCTGGGATCAGAGCTCCCTTTCTCACCAGAGGCCCCTTGGGAGTGGACGCCTGGGTGCTCCACACCCTGACCCCCACATGCAGGCCTCTAACGAAACCCACCGGGACCAGGCAGGGGACGCTCAGCCAGAGTGTCCCCGGGGACCTGCTCTTGGAGTCTGGGTAGGGCGGGGTCTCCCAGAGGCCGGAAGCAGGAGGGTGCAGAGGCTCAGCCCCAGCCTCCCGTCCTCTGCCTCCTCTGCCGGGAGCAGCCCTGAGCCCACCCCCTGAGCTCTCTAAGGCCCGTCTAAGGTCACGTGGGGCCCACAGCGGTCGCAGGCTCTTTTGGCCCCTGGAAGCACATGAGCACTTTAGCTTTGGGGGTCTTGCTGGGGGGTGGAAGGGAAGCTGCGTCCCGCCCCAGGATTGCCCGGTGGCGTCTGGTGGCCCTTTCACAGGGATGGCCACAGTGGTGCACTGTAGTCCCGGAGGCCTGGGCTGGGTGGGGTTTGGCCTCAGCCTGGATCCCGCTGGGCTTGGGGCTTAAACAAGAGACTCTCTCCACGCAGAAGAGAAGCCAGGAGTGGGGTCATCTCACGGGCCGGTCCCAGTCCTCGGGTCCGTGCCTCTCCCACCACCAGGGTTCGGATGCCATTTCCCCCAGGGACAGTGTGTGGGGAGCTCGGTCCCCGAGTGGTGGTCCTGAGGGACTGTAGGGGAGGGCCTGGGGGCAGGTGGCTGGGCCACGGGGTCCTGCTGCTGTTGGAAGGCAGTTCTCCGTGGCCCGTCAGTTCCCAGGAGAATGGGCTGTGGTGAGAGTGAACCTGACCCTGGGTCACGCCACCTGACTTCTTACCTGTGTACGTGCATCGTGATGCAGAAGTACTACCAGGAGGTTCTCACCAGAGGCCAAACCAATGGCTTGTCCAATCGTGCCCTTTCAGCCTCCAAAACTGAGAGCTAAATAAGCCCCTTTTCTTTCTAAAGTACCCAGCCTCGGGTATTTTATTATAGCCATGGGAACCAGACTGACACACATCCCTGTATTCTGCTTCTGATCTCTCCACTGTAGCCCTTTCCCCCACCATCCCGAGAAGCATCCGGAGAAGTTGCCATCACACAGACTAATGAAACATTCTTCCCGTTTCGTGCCGCTTCCTGTCCCTATTCAGACTTGCCAGGGTGGTGTTGAACATTGGATGTTGCAAACCCAAGACAATCCCATATCAATCACAAAATGAAATCGGACAGACCCCCCCAAAATGTGGGACTTCATGGAATTGAATAATGTGATGTTTAATAGTCAATTTCTATTTAAAGCCTTCGACAAGCTGGTGGATTGGTCCAACTACAAATCAAAGGTCAGAAAACTAAAGATCAGGACAGGATCGACTGCTTCAAACAAGAGGGGTCAACGGCGAGGCTGTCCTCCGGGAGAATGGAGGCAGCCTCCCTCGCAGTGACCCACTTGGCGACATGATTTAAAGTCGGATCTGAAGGCTGTTTGTCAAAAACCCAAGGGGAAGAGACTCCACGGGAAAACGAGCCACGCTGAATCCGTTCATTTCGCATTTACTCGTTTAGTCCACGGCTTCAATTATAACCTAAAATTCTGAAGTGTTTTTAAACTGTTCTCTTAATTTTGTGTCTCATGTTTCAAAATAAAGCTGACGTTTGTGGCTACTGAAATCCAGCCCGTGTTCTAGCACGTTCTCCTCAGGAGGCCATGTTTCAGTACCCGTTGTCACACATGAAGTCCCCCAGTGCCTGCCGGGTCACCCGTCGACCACGTGGCAGCACAGGCCTGTCCCTGAGGCCATGTGCCTGGTGTCATCTGGAAAGGGAATAACCCCGACCTCTACCAACAACGTCCTTCCCTTCTCTTCCAGAAGCTTCCGTGGGGACGTGGAGGCCACCCGTGGGATGGGGACCTACCGCGGGGCCGTGGCCTCCCTTCCTTTGGGGTGCTCTCACGGAGGCCTGCTGTGCCTCCCGCCTGACTCAACCAAGGGCTCCCCCGGGAGGCAGGGTCGACGCTGCCAGGGACGTCAGTGGCCCGGGTGGTGTCTGTGGGGACCACGCCTGGCTGAGGGAGGGAAGCAGGCAGCAGAGGGCCCTGTGCCCCCAGCAGCAGAGCCCCATGATCCCGTGGCGGTTTGGTGTGGTCAGTTTTCCCGTCCCATGACCTTGGTCAAGAACCTCGTGACTACAAAGCAGCTGCTCAGAGCCGGCCCTGCCGAAAGGAAAGTGCATCCGCCCGTCCATTCAGCAGTCACTACCGTGCGCCTGTGCTTCTCTGTCTTGTCTGTGGCTTGTCCCCTCACAGTCTCAGGGCTCACCACAGCTGTCTGTGCTAGAGGCAGGTGGGGGTGGCGGCTCCTGCAGCCTGCACAGGGCAGGAAGGAGCAGACTTTTCCAGAAGCCCAGCCGGAGCAGGGTCTTGTGAGCATCTAAGCCCTCAGGGGCTGGGGGATGAGCCTCCAGCAAGGGACATGGCTCCACCATGGGTAACTTGTCACACAGGCAAAGTACATGACCCACTGTGACAAGTTAGGACTCTAAGGGCAGGAAGCAGTGAGGGCCAGCCCTTGGGGCCAGAGAGCGCTCACGGGTCAGTCAGAGTCCTGTCTGAAGTGAGAACTGCTGGAGGACCCCCACCCTGCTGTCCCTGGGAGGGAGGGTGGTGGCCGGGAAGGGAAGGTGGCCAGGCTGCCTGGGAAGGACAAGTGCGCCCCCTGGTGGCTGTTCAGAGTGCAGCCCGGCATTCTCCAGGAGGAGGAGGTCTGTGGCCACCAGCCCTGGAGGGGATAGGGGACCGGTGACGCTGACCCTGAGCAGGAGCCTGCCACATGCCAGGACTACCTTTCCAGCCACCTCACGATACTCGGTCCTCTCGACACCTCTGCCAGGTTGGCCCCGTTGACGGATGCATTTAACCATGGGTCATCTGCCCGATGGTGCCAGGACAGGAGGTGGGCCCAGGTCCCCTCTCTTAGAAGAGGCATTGCAGCCGTGGGCGGGGGCTGTGCAACATGCCCCTAAAGACCACCTGGGGGCAGCTGCAGAGCTTGTGGGTTGCATTTCTTGATTGCTTTTATTTGCTTCTTTAAACACTGAACCACTATTTCCTAACCCGGAGACCTCAGGGGTCTTTTTCTAGGGTTTGGAAAGCCGTGGAATTGGAAGTAAAACGCCGTGGCCATCTCTGCACCTTTCCTGGGCCGTGGCCACCGGGTGGCCAAAGGCCGGGGACACACTGAAGGTGAAGGGCCTCCTCCCCCACGTTTCTATGCCGCGTTTATTCTTGCACAGATGTTGGGGGGGGGTGTCGCGGTGGAATTGATTGGAGCATGTTTGTCCCGAAGCCTGGGCGCTAATTGACTCGGATGATCTTACATTTTGCATAAATCAGCTTTTGTTTAGTTCTGGAAACATCTTGGTTTTGACACCTAATCAGGGCCTTTCAGGGGCGAGGAAGGCCAAAGCCACCTCTTTCAAGCAAAAACTGTTTAAAAAGTCAGAAGGGGACGTGGCAACCGTGGAGAATGTCAAGCGTATTTAATCAGGTCGTGCTTTGGCGGGGCTGGGGTGTGGCTGGGTGGCAGAGCCCTGGCCCAGCGTGGGTGAGGCCCTGGGCCCCGTCCCCAGCACTGAGGGGCAGAGATCAGCAGAGCTCTCCAGGCCGTGCCCCATGGTGACACGTCCAGCTCTCCAGGCCGTCCTCCATGGTGACACGTCCAGCTCTCCAGGCCGTCCTCCATGGTGACACGTCCAGCTCTCCAGGCCGTGCTCCATGGTGACACATCCAGCTCTCCAGGCCGTACCCCATGGTGACACGTCCAGCTCTCCAGGCCGTCCTCCATGGTGACACGTCCAGCTCTCCAGGCCGTCCTCCATGGTGACACGTCCAGCTCTCCAGGCCGTGCCCCATGGTGACACGTCCAGCTCTCCAGGCCGTGCCCCATGGTGACACGTCCAGCTCTCCAGGCCATCCTCCATGGTGACACGTCCAGCTCTCCAGGCCGTGCTCCATGGTGACACGTCCAGCTCTCCAGGCCGTACCCCATGGTGACACGTCCAGCTCTCCAGGCCATCCTCCATGGTGACACATCCAGCTGGCTTGGGACGACGCCAGCAGTCTCAGTGGGAGGACTCTGAACATGTGGCCAGGCCACTGCCCTCCCAGCCCTGCCCCCACCTCAGAAGGCACCCAGCAGCTGAGTCGTCGTCCCTGGAGATGGCTTGGAGTAGGACAGAGCATCCCCAGCCCTGCCCGTGCCCGGGACGAGTCGGAGGGGAAGCAGGCTGCTCTGTGAGAGCCCTGAGCTGGGGCCGGCCCGGGAGGGACAAGGACCCATCATGTCCTCACTGTGTGTCTGTGTGTCTGGCCTCCGTGCCGGGCTGGGGTCCGATCCCCACCCCACCCCACCTTCAGAAGGACGCACTGGAGCCTGTGCGGAGGACAGCTCTTTGGTGGCAGTGGAATGAAAGGTCTGGGCTTTGGGTTTGGCTTCTGCTTCTGCTGCCTTGGGCCGCGACTTGGGGTGAAACTCTTTGAACCCCGGACTCCTCACTCTCCAGGGACTGCTCCCTCCCCAGGAGTTTCAGGCAGCGGGAGCTTGGTGGGGGCAGAGGGTGGACAGATGCGGGGCTCTGCCCGGCCCTTGGGAACGCACACACAGGTCACTTGGAAACAGCAGACCTCCCGGGGTTGGGTCAGGAGCCATGACCCTGGACAGTCGCCCCCGCAGTCCTCCTCAGAGCCTCCTGGGGTCCTGCTCCAGTCTCATCTGCCCCCCCCCCCGTCCCCTTCCTCTCTGCCTCTTTCCTCCCTTCCAGATTCCCCTTGATTCCTGGAGCAGAGTCCTGCGGCCTCCTGGTGGCCTCCCTTCCAGGACCACCACAAACTGTGGCCAACACAAGCCCAGGTGGCTCCAGTGACATCACGGTCCACAGCAGAGGGCCACACACTTCGGCCGCTCACTGTCGGGTCCGGCCCCCCCGTCTGCTCTTATAAATAAAGTTTTATTGTCACGTGGGGCTGTGTGTGGCCCTGCTCCCTGTGCGACTGCGGAGCGGATCTGGATGTTTGCTCTTGGAACCTTTATAATTCGACTTTTTAAATTAAGTCCTAGACCATGTCTGGACCCAGCTGAGGGTCCTTCCCTGTGTCCCCTCCAGTCACATGTCCTCTCCAGTCACACTTTACTGTCAAACCAGTCACACTCCTCCATGGCCAGTCGGTTGGCCTGCCCTGGAACACAGAGAGGCCCCGTAGCCCCTGCTGCCTTCTTGAAGCTCCCAGCTATGCAGGTGAGTCTGTCGTGCACTGTGCAAGAAGCATGGAGCGGGGACAAAGTCACCCCAGGAAGGGGGGCCCTGCAGGTCTGAGGGCAGCTGGTTTGGCCAGCAGGTGGCCCTGCAGAGGCTGGAGGGCCAGAGGCGGCCAGCGTTCTCCCCTCCTTTCCTGGTTCAGGAGGTCCCTCTGGGCTCAGGCTCACCCGACTGCCCCACGGTCACGAAGACCTCCCAGTCTGGTTTTGGGTGAAATCTGCCGTTTTTGTAAACATGGGCACGAGTTACGCAATCAGACTTCTCCAGCTGCTCGGGCCACAGTCTGAGGCTTTGGACAGAAGGTGATGGACACCTTCCCTGATAGAGCCCCATGAGTCTCCTACACACGTCCCCTGATACCCCAGACCCTCCCTTCCCCACACAGCCCGGGACAAGGGGTCCTGGGCACAGGGACCACGGTGGAGGACAGGGAAGGGTCGTCACTGAGGGGACACTTCCTAGAAGGCAATAGAATGCGTCCCAGAGGGCAGCCAAGAAACCTGCAGGGGGGATTCGAACTCGGACTCTGGTAGCCAGGTGCCGACTGCAGCTCGTAAGGCCCTCCATTCGGAGGTGTTTGGTCACTGTTGCCACAAGCTGGGGCCAGCCGGGGCACTGATGATCCTTGCTGGTTCACCGTGTGGCCCGTGCTGGAGTGGTCACTGTGGAGCTTGGAGGACTGGCTCTGTGTGTGTGGGCGGTGGACTCCAAGGCCCTCTGCCCACTGGTACCTGGGAAGGCTCTCAGGCGTTTCTTCCAAGGTGCCGGGAAGATCCCACCATCGTCGGAGCGGCGTGTGGCGTCCATCGACAAGTCTTGACCCGAAGCCCTCTCCAGGTGGACAGGGCTGGACACGGACCCATCTGGGAGTCAGCGACTGGCAGCTCCTCTCTGGCCACTGGCGCCATCTGTACCAGGTGCTGGCAGTGAGTCTGTCGCACAGACTTACGGACACGTGTGTGAAGGCGGCTTGACTGTCATAGGCCCGGCCTGGGCACTGTCCCTAGCCTGGACTTGGCCCTGGGGTGGCCCAGGGTGGCGTGTGGGTTCCCACGCTCTCACAGAAGCAGATACAGCAATGGCAGGGTCCCCTGCCAGGGCCAGCCGTGAGTCACTGTCCCGCCACCCGCCCTCCACGTCTGCTCTCTGGGGCTCGTGGTTCTGGGGGGAGCGCGGAGCCTGCTTTGGGGGAGAAGGCAGCCGCTGTCACATAGCCGAGGGCCACTAACTCGGTGGCTCACAGCCCCACCCAGGTACCAGACGGGCTCGAGTGTCTGCGGGTCAGGTCCAGGCATGTGGAATCGGGTTCCCTGCTCCAGCCTCTCTTGCAGGGTGGGAGTCGGGGTGCTGGCCAGGGCTGGGTCCCAGTCTTCTTTGATCTAACCACGGACGTGCCATTCCCCCGAGTCTTTGTCCCTTTTGTGTTGCTTTAACAGGATTCCCAGCATCAGGTGATTTATAAAGAAAAGAGGTCTCTTTTGACTCAGTTACAAAGGCCAGAAAGTCCAAGCACACAGAGCTGACCCCTGGGTGGCTCCTGGGGAGGCCTCTGGGTGGAAGGGCAGTGGGTGAGCATAGAGGAGTCCACAGGGGGGTGGACTGCCTTACAGTCACCCACTCTGGGGACAGCCGATCTCACGGTCAGTGAGAGCTCAGCCCACTGGCTCCTGGAGGCGGCCTGGTCTCCTGGGCCCCCCAGGCCCCTGCCCTCCCCCAGGGCCAGCCCCTCGCCTGCAGGAGGGGCCAAGCCTCCAGGTGAGTTGACCAGCATGGCCATGTCCGTGGGTTTGGTGGACGTCACTAGAGGCCAGGGGTCTCCCAGGACGGTGGAGAGGGGGGTCTCATGGGCTGTGACAGCTGGGAGGAGCCACAGGTAGGGGCCGCCACCTATGAGTGCCACCCACGCTGTCCTGAGGTCACCTGCCCTCTGTCCAGGAGGACACTGCTCACGCAGGCCAGGACAGCACTGTGTGCGGGCGGGTGTGAGGACACATGGAGCTGACCAGGCCGTTCTCACACCAGAAGGACTCCTTGCTGGGCCGGCTGGGGGACGGGACACCTGCTGTGCAGCCAGGGCCGCTGGCTCCTCGCAGCTGGAGGCTGGGAAGCCCCTTCCGGTGGACACTGGTGCCGCCCTCTGATGCCCACCGGCCAAGGACAGGAGACCCACACGGGACATTAGGAGGGAGAGAGCTGCTGACCAAAATCTGAGGGTCCCCAGTGCCCTCTGGGGGGCCGCCTCTGGCACAGCAAGCGGGTGAGCCCTAGGGAGCCCCTTCCCCTGCCGTCCAGCCAGGCCAGCCACCAGGGCAGCCTGCGCTCAGTGGAGACCCCTGGTGGCAGCCGGAGCCACTGCCTGGCAGGTTGTGAGTTGCCACCGCTCCAGGCTGGGGCCTCCAGGTCCTGGGTGACGGTGGTGGTCAGTGGTGGGAAGGAGCTGGAGGAGGAGAGAGACGGGGCGCTGCGGGCTCCCCGTCCTTACTGACAGCAGGAAGCCCCGGGGGCATGTGGGCAACTCCATGATCGTCTTTCTTTTTGCTTTTGTGCTGCTGGGGCTGAATCCGGGACCTGATGCCAGCTGGGCAGGTCCACTGCTGAGCTACCTCCTCAGCCCCTTGAGGACCCAACCAGAGGTCAGCGTGCCTGGATCTAAGTCACACATGCGTGTCGGAGGCCTGGTGGCCTGTGGGCCGGCCCCAGCTAACAACACACTCTGCCGTGGACAGTGAGTGGGAGACGGAGCAAGGCCATGTTCCAAGGAAACTTATTTATAAGAAGAGCAGCCACGGCCCACAGGCGCTGCCCTGGGCTGGCCGCGGAGCCCGTCTCCCCACCGTCATGAGCAGAGGACCAGGCACGGCTTTGCGGGAGCTTCTTCCCTTCCCTGGTAAACGGAGGCCGTCTGTGGATCTGCTGCTCTTCCTGGTGCACGTGGAGAGGAAGCCCCTCCTTTCCCCTCTCCGCCGGGCAGTGGAGCCCGGGCCTGAGCTGCCCCCTGGCCATCTGCGGGGACTCTCTCGGAGCCGTCACTCGGGTGCCCTGGGTGCACACGCAGCAGCTCAGGAATGTACTACTGCGGTCACCAAGTGGAGCTGCTGTCTCCTGCTCCCAGAGTCTGGAAAAGTTTACAGACTGCACATAGAATCTGCGGATTGTGCCACCAGAGACGTCACTTCCTGTGTCACCCCCGCCCCCAGCACCCCAGCACCCAGCCGCCAGCCACAGCCGCTCAAGGCGAAGCGGCATCAGGGTTTCCACTGGGCGGGCGGCCTGCTCCAGCGGCCAACTCCGAGCCGCTGCTGCCCGCGAAGCCATGGCCAAGCCCGGGGCTGGGGGCAGTCTGGGGAAGCCACCGAGCTCTAAGAACCAGGGGTCCGGGTGACGGCGGGGTCCCTCCGCCCTCCCCCCCAGGCCGGCTGCCCCGCGGCTCTCTGCTCTTGGGGCTTTGCTCCTGCGGCTGTTTCCTTGTGGGCTGCTCTAGTCCTGGGCCTCCTAGTTTTATCTCAGGGCAGGGCCTCGCTGAGTGGCCCAGGCTGGCCTTGGACTTGCCAGCCTCCTGCCGCAGCCTCAGCTCTGGCTGATTCAAATGATTGAAAGCAGTGGAGCGATGGGGTCGGCGTGGCCTCTCCTGTTGGAAAGGAGAAGAACCGGCCCAACAGTCCCATCAGGAGTGGGTCCACCGGAGGGATGCGCCCGGGAGCTGGCCTTCTGCAACCGTGGGGCTGGCCCCTGTCCAGCTGGGGCTGTTTCTTGGAACCTCGATTCAGCAGGGCAGCCCCTGGGAGGGGAGGATGGTCAAGAGGGGGTGGGCAGCCTGCAGCCCACAGGCCGCAGGACCCTCGTCTGTCTCCCGCTGCCTCTCTGCACCCAGTTTGCTGACCGCTGGGCCCTGCGGGGGGATGCCTGCGTCTTCATCCCTCAGCTGAGCAGGCGCTGCCCGGTGCAGAGGAGCTCCAGGAGGTGCTGCGGGCAGGAGCTGCGGGCTCAGGGCCTCCTGTGCCCCCAGGTGACCCGCGGAGGGCGCCCACCTGGAGGGCCCCACTCCCGCACCCTCCATCCAGGCTCATGAGAACGTCCGCCCCCCCCTCCCCACCCGCCCAAGGTCCCCCGGGGCCTGTGCTGACCAGGACCTCACCAGGGCCTGCGGAGGGGACCTGGGAGCCCGAGGTGGCCGAGTCAGGGGGACGCGAACCTGCCCCAGCTCCCTCCCTCCGGGAGGTCGATGGCATGAGCACAGGCAGTGGGGGTCCATTAGAACTGTCCCTCCAGCTCCCGATTCACACGCGGACCCTACAACGTCCACCAGAGGAAGCTCCGCGCAGCGGGAAGGGCTGAGGGTCAGAAGCCCAGGCTGAGACCACGGGTGAGTGGCCGAGGGCCAGCCCTCGACCCCCTGAGACAGCGCGCTTCACTTGTGGGCTTCAGAAGGCCCACTGCGCGCCGATGACTCAGACAAGGCTGCGAGTAGTAGGTGCGCAGTGAGACAGCATGCGATACCTGGGGCAGCTCCACGTTCAGAAGTGCCACGCCCCTGAGTGTCCCACTAAACCTGGGGTCAGGGGTCCTGACCAAATGGCCAATGTGGCTGGGCACAGAGCCGCCAGCTCCGGGCAGGGCCAGCAGGGCCAAGGCCCCGAGGCAGGAGCTTGTGTGCAGGGGGAGAGAGGCCCACGTGGCTGGAGCAGGTGAAGGAGGCCGACGACAAGGAGGCGTCCAGCCAGGCCACGAGGGCCCGGCCCAGGGTACGTAAAGGTCGCACTCACAGGGGCCGGCGGTTGGTGCGTCTCTGGTCAGGGGTGGCCCTACCAGGCCTGGCCCCTTCTAGTCCCACCAGACCTGCAGCCGTGCTGACTGGGCCCGTTTGCAGATGGGGACACTGAGGCCACAGAGGCTACAGGACCTGCCTGAGGCCGCACGGTCAGGCTGTGGCCGGGCCAGGGCTCCAGGTGTGAGTCCACCAGCCGAGCTTGGTGGCCTGGGGACTCCGTCTGTCTCCCACCCCGTGGGACAATCTGTCTGAACTGGGATCTGCTGGAGCTGCTGGGAGAGGTCTGTGCTCATGTCCAGGCCCTGGACAGCGCTGGCCACCCATGGCCAGCAGGCTGGAAGTCAGGGTGGGCACGAGGCTCTGGGGAGGAGCACAGAGGCGGGGGGTGCCTGGGCCTCGCCAGCTCCCGAGGTGTGTGTGAGTGACCACGGGCAGCAGCGGGCTGGACAGGGATGCGCCATTCTGTGGGGACCACAGCCCCCCGTGCGAGGCCAAGCAGGCAAGTGTGTGGACAGTGGGGGCACCCTGCTCTGCTGGTGCTGCCCACGGTCCTGTGGCCACCGGCCAGCCCAGCGGGACCCCCTAGGCTGGTTTCAGAAAGGCCAAGAGAGTGGTTTTGGGGAAGGCCGAGGCCTGGATGTGGGGCCTGTCCTCTCCCACCCCATTACGAGCAGCGCTCCCCAGCTGGCCCGTTCCCCACAGGGAACTTGGCCATCCTCCTCCCGCACCTCGGAGGGAGCCTGGGCACCGCGGGCCTAACACGGGGACCAATAAGACGGCGGATCCCACATCACCCTCCTCGGGGCCTTGGGGTGGCTTCAGGAGCCTGTGAGGGTCCCCACTTCAGAGCACCCAGACAGGGCTTTAGTGTTGATAAGCAAGGACGGGTGGGGAAGACCGTCCAGTCTCCATTCTTCCTCTTCACCACGGACCCTGACCTGAGTCACTGCGGCATTGCGTCTGGTGAGAAGAAACCAACACCAGCCCCCCCCCCCCCCCCCCCCGGGCAGCTGGAGGAGCCAGTTGAGGGACCAGAGGGGCTTTGCCAAAGCCTTTTTACTAAGTGTCTACTTACTGGCTGATAGTAGAGCCGCTATGGTACTCCTCCTTTTGCCTCCTGTTTCCTGCCTGGAATGCCAACATGATGGCTGGAGCTCTGGCAGCCACGTTTACCATGATTTGCCATTCAGCATGGAAGCTGTGTGCTGAGATGCTGGAGCATGAGCCAAGGATGTCAATACCATGGCGTCAGCGCCAGAACTGAGCCTTTACCAGGCGCCGTTCACTGAGCTGAGAACCATGCTCCCACTACCCCATAACCCTCCCAATAACCCGCGGAGGCCGGAGGGCCGTGCACCCAGGTGGCCTGGATTTGAATCCTGGCCTCTTTCAACTGGGACGAGTGACCCCAGCTCTCTGTGTCTCACTGTCCTTATTCTAAAGTGGGAGCAGCATCAGCTGTGTGGACCCTCCAGACTGCCCATGGGATTAGATGAGATGATGCATGTAAAGTACTTCAGCTATCGCCAGGCACACAGTAGGTGTGCAGTGGACGTGCCCACAGTCCCGACCGTAAGATGAGGGAGCTGGGTGGTGAGTGAAGTGCTGTGTCCAGGGCTCCATGGCCAGAGCAGGGAGGGCAGGAGTTGAGTCCAGACAGGACCCTGCGGCAAAGATAAAATGCACCGTGTTTACCCTGAAAAGTTCCATAAGGACCGTGCTTGTTCTACACTCTGTTAGTCTAATGTCATGTGAAATAGTGACAACGGAGGTGACATGTCTCCATTTTTCAGCTAGTGAAGGAATACTCAAAGGAAAATGAGGAGCCCTACTGCGTGCTCAGGCTGGTGGGCCGCGAGAATTCGACGCAGGATAAACCAGTGTGACGGAGCCGGGCCTCCAGGGGCAGCTGGCCTGGCCCTGCTCACACACAGGAGGTCACAGGTCCCCAGCCACGTGAGCTCCGAGCAGGGGCTCCTGACCCAGGAATCCTAGCCCTGGAGGCTCCCAGAGAAGGGGACGTTACCCCTCTGTGACTCTGTCCTTCTGGTGGCCTGCTCGCCCTGTGCGGCCCTCTGGCAGGTGGGAGGTGGCCTGACCAGATGGGAACAGGAGACCCGCGAGCAGACCCGGACGTCTCCCGCGTAGGGCCCAGGACTGCCCAGGGAGGGGACCTGAGCGGGACCTGGGGGGTCCCGGGCACGTGGGCAGGTGGCCGGCCTCTCCAGGCCTTGGTCAGGAGAGCAGGTGGTCAAGGTCCCCTTGCACGGCCGCGGGGGACGCCTGGGGTCAGGAAAGACACACTGCCCACTGCCGTCGTGGTTCATCGAGGTGACCTGCACAGCACGTCCCTGCTGTGACTCCCTGGAGGGGACCGTCCCAGGCTGCGGCGGCCACCAGGAGGGGGCTCCCGTGGGACGTGCTCTGCTCCGGCTCTGCCTTGGGAAGAGGCCCAACGGAGAGCCTGGAGCGGGCCCCTCTGCCGGCCACCGAGGCCTGACATTCCATTTGTGCTGCATCTGCCCCGGCTTCTCCCGAGCACCGTCCCTCCGCCAGCCAGAGGAGCCCTCGCCGTGATGTCATCGGGTCTCGGTGTCCCGTCTCCCGGCGGCCCGTCTGGATCCCGGGGGTGGGGTGGGGTGGGGGGGGGGTGTTCCCGGGGCTGGCGGGCCTGGCGACATCCTGTGGGCTGCAGGCATTTCTGAGCGCTCCGCCTGCCGCCTGGCTCACCCCGCGGCCTTCCAACCCCTGCCCTGGGTCACCTGCCCCGTGTCAGCCGCTGGGGCTCCTGGGCCCTGGGTCTCAGGCTGTGAGCCACCCACCAGGCCGTCCCACCCTCCAGACGGTGATCTGCCCTCGGGCACAGCTGGTGACTCTGCTCTCGTTTGGGGAGCAGGAGGAGAGAGGCCCGGAGGCCTGGGGTGCTCCCCGCCCCCCGAGGTGACCAGACACCCTGACGTCCCCAGGGCGAGAGGCCACGCTGGATCCGCCTCTTCACCACCCACCTTGACCGCCTGCCTGCGCCAGACCCACGAGGCCCGGAAGACGAGACCGTGGCCTCTCCCCCTGGGGGCCCACATTCTGGTGGAGACAGATCTCAATAAGCCAGAGTGCGCGGCCGGGCCCACAGCCCACGTCTAGGATCCCAGCAGCTCGGCGGCTGAGCCCGGAGGATCGCGAGTTCAAGACCCGCCTGAGCCAGGGCCCTAGGAAAGGGCTGGGGATGTGGCTCAGTGGCCGAGCAGCCCTGGGTCCCATCCCCAGCACCAAAAGCCACACAGGAAACAAAGATCAACCCAGTCAAAAGCCAGTGTAGGGATTGTCACTGTCCCTAGGGCACTTCAGGTGACTGAGGTCTGTGGGATCCGGGACCGCGGCTGTGTCCATGCTCCTCACACACCGCGGGGCCTTGGCTGCAGGGCTCTGGGGGCCGATGCCAAGGTGACTTCTGAGTCCTCGGCCCTGCTCCTGGCTGAGTGTGTGCCCAGGGTGCCTCTGTGGGCCTCGGTTTCTTCTTCTACTCGGGGAGGTGATCATGGAGCCCCTCGCAGAGCTGCGGGGACGGTGGCTCCTGGCACACTCCTGGCCGAGGCTTCCTGCCCGTCCTTCCGCACACTCCTCCCTCACCACAGTGTGCAGATGCCCCTCCACTCCGGCCCCTTGCCGGAGGCTCTCGTTGGCCCCAAGCACCTGGCACAGTGTGGCTGACCCTCCAGCGGCCCGAGGAGGGGGCGACAGAAGACATGGGCAGCGCTGAGAACAGCCCCCCGCTGGGCAGGACGCGGTGCGATTCCACATGGTGGCGGGCCCTCGGGGTCATCCTGGTGACCCTGAGTGAGGTGTCCTGTGACTCCCAGGGACTCGTGCCTCTGGGCTGGAGCAGGGACGACTCTGCCCAGGCCACCTGGATGGAGAGTGGCCCACAGGTGCCCCCAGAGAACCCGGTGCCGTGGAGGGCAGAGCCCGAGCCACAGACGCCCCCGCGCCCCTTCCCCTCTGCGAGCGTGAGACCCCGGCCACGTCCCCGCCTGCGCCGACCTCCCCGAGAGCCGGGGCTGTCGGGGGCTCCCGCTCGGGTGCACGGGTGTCTGCCGCCACAGGGCCTTCCTGAACCCCCAGCCACGGGCGCCCGGCTGGGCCCAGCAGTCCCCGTGCCCATGGTCCCCAGAGACGGGCCACTGACACTCCACCCGCCTCCGACTCGGAGCGAAGCCCCTTCCCAGCCCGCAGCCCCTTGGGTCCCTGTTCTCCCCGGAAGTCCCCTGCGACCTCATGGGACAGTCAGGGTGGGACACCAGGGCCCACACTGGCCCACACAGCTGCTCTCCGAGGCGGAGGTCCGGACGCTGTGCCCCGGAGCCCCCGGCATCACCTGCTTGAAGACCCGGAGGAGGAGCCGGCCGAACCCTCTCCGCGTCGCTGTTGGCGGAGCACAGTCAACACTCCCGGATCCCACGCTGGGGGCCCCCCGCCCCGCCCTGGGGGTCGCCTTCAAAGGGAAACCGCGGACGGTGCAGTGGCGGCAAGGACAGCCCCTGGCGCCTGCTGCGGGATCCAAGAGCCGCGCGGGCCAGCGCCGGGTGGTCAGCGCTGGGCACTGGTCTGTGCCATTCTGTGGGGGGACACCGAGGCAGGGGGACGAGGTGGCTTGGTGGGGTGGCCCGGCTGCTAAATGGCCACTGCCCACACAGCCCGGGCGGAGCCGGGGCCCAGTAGCTCGTCTCGGGATGTCCTGGCTCTCTCTGGGGCAGGGGACAGTGGCACCCCGGGTCTCGGTGTCTCGGGTTTGCTCAGCACAGCCCTCGCCCCCCTGCGCGGTGCCTCGAATGTTCTGGGGCGGGGTCTGGCGAAGCCGCTGAGGCTGGGCTTGAACTTGACATCCTCCGGCCTCAGGCTCCCGAGTCGCGGGGACCAAGGTCGGCCCCAGGCTGCCCCTCGGCGTCTGTCGGGGTGGCCCATCCTGGCCAACTGCAGGCTCTCGAGGTGCCCACCGCACGTTTCAGTGCGACTTCAAGGCCACTTCCAGGCAGCCTGGCGGGACCGAGGTGTCTCCCAAGGCTGGCGGAGGCGACAGTTGGCGACGGCGCTGTTTTTAATGATGTTTCATTTTGATCAAACCAGGAAAGAATGCAGGAAGGCCAACAGCCTGTTCAGCAGCTCCAGCTGTGGCCGCTGACCCGCAGCTAGCTCGGCTGATCACAGAGACACCGCGTCCCCCTCCGCCATGCACTCTAAGCCCCCCCCCCCATGCCAGGAACTGATTTGCTTTCTCACTCTGGGTGCTGTAGGTAGTGTTGTCTACACAGCAGCACCAGACCTGCCGCCTGGGTTGCCCCCTTCCAAGCTGCGTCATTAACACAGAGCTTGGGCCCTCAGGCTAAACACCCTAACTTTACAGAGCCACATCTGTTAGAAATTGCAGAGGAGGAGGATCACGCCAGATTTCCATTATAACCAGTTATCCGTGTTAGGATTTGGTTTCACTGAATAAAAGAGAATGAAAATGTCATGACTTAAATGAGATCAGAGCTCATGATTTGCTCACACAACAACATCAGCAGAGGCCTAGATGTCTATCTTTCTGTCATCCTCAGCATGAGGCCTCCATTCTCAAGATCAACTCATGATTCAAGGTGGCTGCAGCTGCTCCCGCCATCTCATCCACATTCTAGGCCAGAAGAAACCAAGGAGCTGCAGGGCCCTCAGAACCTCCTTTTTACAAAGCCTTTCTTATAATACCCCATTTAAATTTCTTTTATTGTCATAGACCAAACCTAGTGAAGTGGTCACATAACCTCTGGACACTGGCTGTTATTCACCAGTCTTTGTCCCCCTCAAAAATGTAATGTGACGATGGGCCCATTGGTGACAAGTTCCGGCCACTCAGAGCAGTGCTGGGACCCCCAGAACTCCTTCATCCCTCACTGGCTGAGTCCTCGTTATTGATTAGGGATAGAGGGACTTTCTGGCGCTAGGCGACTAACTTGGCTCAGCACAGCGGAAGGAGCGGGCTGCTGTGCCCCGGGTGTTCTCAGGCTCTGCCTCAGACCCGCTCGGCCGTGCCCTCAGCCCAGGGATCTTCAGCTGAGGCCGTACAGCACCAAGCCCTGCTCTGCCCTCAGGAGAGAACGGAGCCGTCCCGGGCGCCAGGAGAGCAGTCTGCCGTCTTGCACACGTCACTCCCTGGGGGACCCAGCGGCCAGGCTGCTGGGACAGCCCAGGTCCTGGCAGCAGAGCGGGACCTCGGCGGGCGCTGCGGACCCCCTGTGCCCGGCCGCGCCCTGGGTGGACGGAGATCTGGACTGCGCTGTCCCCGCTGGGGAATCTCATTTGGTTTCAGCTTCTCCAAGAAGAGATTGGAGGAGGAAAGGGAAGGTTCCAGATGCTTCCGGAAAGAGCCATCTAGGCAGAGGGACCCCGGAACAAGGGCTGCGGGCCAGCCCCACCTGCTGGTGGCCGGGAGGTGGCCTGGGAGATGACGGCAGAGCACAGGTGTCGGAGGGTGCTGGACTGGCACCCTGCAGTGGGGGGGAGGGGCCTGGAAGGTGGCCCTGTGGGGGGACAAAGGCATCTGTGGGTGTAACCAGAAATCCCCAGGAGTCCTCTCGGATTTGGGGTGGAGCCTGCATCCAGTGGCAGGTTTCCTTGGAGGAGGGACAAGATGGAGGGGTGTGGAGAGCGGGAGGGACGGGGAGAGGCTGCGGCACCTCCGACCTCCGCTCTGGCCACCCACGCCTGGCTTCTGGGCTCGGGTGTCACCCACATCCCCATCTGCTCCATGGTCCTCAAGGCCCTGCCACCTGCCCTCGCCCCAGAGTTTAAGACCAAGCATCTCGAGGCCATTTAAAAAGTCGGGGGTCCACAGGGGAGTCGAGGTGACGGGGCGGGGGGACGGGGTGGTCAGGGGGTCAGGATGTGCACTGCAAACTCGGCCAGCCAAGGGCGGCTTCTGGAGCCCTAGGCACAGTTGACCTCCAGAATGGCGTGTGACCTGGGGAAGTGGAGTCACCGAGGCGCTGGGCCCCCTTCCTGATGGCCAGATGCCGTCTGTCCCCAGGACATCCACTTGGTCACAAATGCCACCCTGAGGCTGGCCTTGCTGGGTCAGGGCAGCTCTCAGGGAGGACCCTGGAGACCTGCATGGGGTGGCCAGTGGACACTGGCTCCTCCACAACTTGCTGCCCCTGGAGCCAAGGCCAGGGAGAAGGGGAGCCGGTCTCCATTCCAGCCTGTGCGGAGCCTCCGGCCAGGCCTCTCACCCGGGGTTTGTGGGGCAGCCGGGGGCCAGCCCCCCCAGTGCTCTGATCTGGCTTTTCCTCAGCAGTGGGGGGCCAGAGAGAGCTCGGTCCTGAGTGTGGGGGGGTCGTGTTGGAGACTGAGTCACCTCTGTTCCGGGCTCCGCCAGTGACCAACTGTGTGGCCCTGGGCAGATGACTGGGTGTCTCTGGGCCCTGTTTTCTGGGGGTAAAAGTACAACAATGAAGCCCGTCTTCCAGATGCCAGGGGGTCCACAGGCTATCAGGAGGGTCCCTCTGTGACCCACAGGGCAGCGCAGGCAGCTCCCGCCAGCCCTGGAGAACCAGCTGGTGAAGCCCACCCACCCTGGCAGCAGGCGGCGGGGCCGTGGGAGAACAGCTCAGCCCCCCCATCCCACCCCATCCCACCCATCCCACCCCACCACACCCCACCCCACCCACCCCACCCCATCCCACACCATCCCACCCCACCCCATCCCACCCCATCCCACACCATCCCACACCATCCAACCCCACACCATCCCACCCCATCCCACACCATCCCACCCATCCAACCCCATCCCACCCCACCCCACCCCATCCCACCCCATCCCCCCATCTCACCCCACCCCACCCCACACCATCCCACCCCATTCCCCCCATCCCCCCATCCCACCCCACCCCATCCCACACCATCCCACCCCATCCCATCCCACCCATCCCACCCCATCCCACCCCACCCCACCCCATCCCACCCCATCCCCCTCATCCCCCCATCCCCCCATCCCCCCCATCCCATCCCACACCATCCCACCCCATCCCACCCCATCCCACACAACTCACCCCATCCCACCCCACCCCACCCCACCCCATCCCACTCCATCCCGCCCCACCCCGCCCCACCCCGCCCCACCCCGCCCCATCCCACCCCACCCCACCCCATCCCATCCCACCCCACCCCATCCCACCCCACCCCGCCCCACCCCGCCCCACCCTGCCCCATCCTCCCATCCCGCCCCACCCCACCCCATCCCACCCATCCCCCCCATCCCGCCCCACCCCATCCCCCCCATCCACCCCATCCCCCCCATCCGGGTGGGGAAAGGAGGCGGGGCCTGCAGAAAGGGCCGCTTCCCTTCGTGTTCGTCTCTAAATGAATCTTGAAGGGCTTAAAAGGCAGGAGGGTGGAGACAACCCCAGGTGGACCCCTGTGGGGTCCTGACCACCCCAGCCCCACCCTGGGCAAGCGCACCCCGACTGCTGTGTGCGCCGGGGAGGGGGCTGGTCACTCGGCCTCCCCCTTCCTCTCGGCACCCCTGTTTTGGGCTGTGGCCATGTGGCCAGGAGACGTGACCGACCCCAGATCCGGGCGCTCTGCCTAGTCCAGGCCTGGGCTCGGCCGACGTTCCAGGTCAGGGGCTGGAGAGCGATGGCCCTGGGCTTTGCAGGTCAGGCCGAGTGCGTCACCAGTAAGTCACGGTGGTGACAGAGCCGAGGAGCCGCCGTGGGTCACACCTGGGCGAACAGTGGGGCTGTGTCCCAATAAAGCTTTATTTAAGCCAGGCAGAGCCAGCGTCACCCTCAGGTAGCAGTGTCCCCACTGGTCAGCCAGCCATGATTCCCGTCAGGGACTGGCTCCGAAGCCAGGCTGAGGCCCGTCGCCCAGGCGCGGCCCGGTGACGGTGACAGTCACCAGGAGCGCAGGAGGCTCAGATGCTCTCAGAGGGGCTGTGGCCGCAGATGGCACTTGAGCTGGGACCCCCTGGCGAGGCAGCTGCAGGAAGAGCTGGCCGAGGGGTCCCAGCGCGGGTACCGCAGATACCAGGGCACAGGCGGGACGCACTGGTCCCAGAACGGGGGCAACCGGGGTCAGAGGGGGAGGCAGGGCCTGTGGCCTGGAAGGGAGCACGTCCTGGTCCCCAGTAACGGGAGCCGCGGGAGGACTCGGTGGAGGGCCCAGCAAGCCATCACCACACAGGCCCCTGGAACCATCCGGAAAGTGACGCAGCTGGCGGTCACAGTGGTTGTCCGACTCCGGACTCCGCCTGTGAGCCTCCTGACGTTTCTCGTTTGACATTTTTCATCTCAATGGACACACGGGCAGGATGGCTCCGTGGAGCGCCTGGTGCCTCCACCAGCCTGGGGCCCAGAGGGGCCCGCCTTGGGGTGGCCCCGCTTCCCCAGTCTTGAGATTCTCCAGGATTCTTTCTCTGCACTCAGTCTTGGAAGCGATGTGGGAACCCAGGAGGTGCAGCCTCTGCCAGAACCAGCGTTTGGCCTCGGAGCTCCCCCGCGGACCCGGCAGGAAGCACCCACAGGCCCCTCATGAGCTGTCAGTGACGGGGGCGGAGCGTGTGCAGCAGCAGGTGACCCAGAGGCAGCGGGGCTGGGCTGGCGCTGCGGTCTGGTGAGCAGAGCACAGCCTGCATGTGACCCCCACTCTCCTGCGGCCCCACCTCTTCCAGGGGTAGCTACAGTTGGAGTCGCACAGTGTAAAAATGAACGTAAAATATCACGCAGGTAATTCTGAGATCTTTATTTTTCCTTCCTTAAAACAACATTAAAGGGCAAATTAAAAGAAAAGGAACCCGAGAGGGGACAACTGAGCGGAGGGTCCGGACGGCAGCTCCATCCTGCCCGTGCCTCTTGCCACGGCCAGCCCGCGGGTCAAGCTGCCGTCCCGTGCGCCGTGGCGGTGGCCAGGGAGCAGCGGGGCCAGGCGCGGGCACAGAGCGGCTGGCGTGGGGCCCAGGCCTGCCCCCGCCCCGGGTTTGCCGGAGGAAGGAGCCGTGATTTGTTTGCACTCGGGGCGGCTAATCGGGTGGCGCAGGCCCGGCCGTCACTTAGACTTTATGACAATATTTGCTTTGGCTCCGGCCTCCCCTTGAAGGTGCGGCTGCTGGGGCAGGGCTGCCCAGCCCGCTCCCCGGGGTCCCGCTGGAGGCAGAGGCACGGAGACAGCTCATTTTTCTGCTCTTAAACACAATCAGGCCCTTTCCCTCTCTTATTTATTCTGTAAGTTCAATTTAGAAAGGGCCAGGGGCGTGACTCAGTCCCTCCCCGTCCCCTCTGAGAGGCCACAGGCCTGGCTGATCTCCGGGAGCCGGGGAGCTGTATTTACGACCCGGGCACCAGATGGCCCCCCGCGCGCCCCCCACGCCAGCCTGCAGTCCCAGAGCACCTCGGCTCCTGGAACTGGGGGGCGGCCAAGGGTGGCCCAGGGCCTGTCCAGCACCTGGGCGAGGGTGGTGCCCAGAGAACTCTCCAGCACCTTCCGGCGTCTCCGCCTGGAGGGCCAGACGGCAGGAACGTGGACAGGAAGGAAGGGCTGAGGGAGGGCGCCTGGGTGGCAGGATCAGCCACAGGCCTGGAGCCGCTGCGGAGCCTGTCACCTTCTAGGGTTCCAGTCGGGGAGGGGAGGGACTTGAGCTTGGCTGGGCATCGGCCCTCGGCCCCGGGGAAAACCCGGCTCTGGCCTCTCTTGGCTCTGAGCCTGAGCCCCAGCTCCGCCGGTGGCCTTGAGTGACACCCTGCTCCTTTCCCGAGCCTCAGTTTCCCGTCTCTGAAAGGTGGGTCGGTAGGAAGTCACGGAGGCCAACCTTCACATCCACTGGCCACCAGCCTGGGAGACTCCCTGGAGGCAGTGACATGGAGGGTGACCCGCTAAGGGCCACTCCGCTGGCATTGGAGATGCAGAAATAAATAAGCTCAGGCTGTGACTCTGGTTATGTGGATGTCACCTGCACAGAGGCGCCTCCCAGGTGGGAATGCACCTGTGGGACTCTCCTGGCCTGGCCTCCACGGCCCTGGTGACCGCCATGCACCCAGGTCATCTCCTGGGCACTGTCCCCACCATGGGGTCAGGAGTGACGCTCACACTGTCCCTCTCCACACCTCGGGGGCTGGTGGGGCTGCTGGCACAGACTCGTCCAGGACACACTTGACTTCATCCACTGGACAATTGATTTATGGGGCCATAAAGTGTAAGCTCTGGTCCCTGTCCTTGGGTGTTACTGTCCCCTGCTCATGGCCTTGTCCCCAGGTGAGGAAGCCGTCCCTGATGCTGGAGGGACCCTTTGCCAATCCAGGACCCAGCTCCGCTTTCCCAGGGGCGGGCTGTGCAGGGCGCTTCTGGCCCTAGGAACAGGAAGGAGTGTGGGTGCAAGGCCCGGGGCCCCCCCGCATACAGGGTACAAGTGTGGGGGCTGTGCGCCATCGTCCCTTTAAACCTCTCAGAACCTCAGTTTCCTTGTCTGTAAAATGGGGTGACGACAGCCCGCCTCAGGGGGCCACCAGGGTGAACTGAGGTGACCCCCAGGGAAGTGCTGGTGGCGTCCGGTCACTGCTGGGCCCTGGCGCAGCGCTGGCTTAGCTCTTGACACCGAGACCCAGGTGCCCAGGGGGAACCGGAGGAGGGTCTGTTCTGGTCCCAGGGTCCTCAGTGCCTGTCAGCTGTCTCCGTGGCACTGGGCCTGGGTGAGCAGAGCGCCATGGGAAGGCGGCAGAGGGAAGAAGCAGGGAACAGAGCCAGGTGGGCTGCCTGCCCTGGCGGCCACTTCCTGCAGGGGTCCCACCTCCCAGTAGTCCTTCCGGCCTTCGGTGGATTAGTTCGTCCAAAGGGCCGACCCACTGCTGCCCGAGAGCCTCGCGATCCAGTCACGGCCTCAGCCCACCCTCGCTGCAGGGGGCACCATGATCTCAGCACAGGAGCTTCCGGGAGCTTCCGGGGCCTTCCAGATCCGGGCATGGCAGGGGCTCTGGGTGTTGCCAGGGAGAGAGGCTGGCTCAGTGATAACGTCTCTGGCTTCAAAAATGGCCTTTGTCACTGATTTTCCAGTGGGTGCTGGGCATGACACCCCAGCAGTCAAGCCTTAGCCTGGGGACATCAGGAAGATGACAATGACATTGGGTCCATCTCCCTGAGGGGCTTGTGTGGAACCCATCTTATCTGATCTAGGGCCCGAGCCATCCACGGTGTCAGCTCAGAGGGGCCGGGCAGGCAGTGGGGGGTGTGGCCCTTCCTTAGGCCCGGGACAGACCCCTCTGACTCCCCTCTCGGTGGCAGGCACAGCCCCTCTAGGCCCTGTGCTCACAGACCGTCCCCCTGGGTGAGACACCTGTGACCATGGGCTCACTGTAGAGTGGCAGCATGCTGGCAGCCAGTGACAGTGGATGGAGCTCTGTCCCCCCCTGGCCAGAGCGTCCCCGAGAGCCTGAGCGTCCCTGACTGTCACCATGGATGGAAACCTCCCATCTGGTTCCCACAGCACTTCTCTCTGTGGGACCAGGGAGGAGAGTAGAGCTGGGGCACTTGCCCCAGGGGTTGGCGACATATGAAAGGGACAGTTGTAACTGTTAAAAACATCCATGGTGCCTCACCGCTCAGAGGAAAATCCGGCCTTCCCTCCTTCTCAGGGCCCTCGGGATCTTGCTCCGTGGCCCACTTGACTGCTGCGCTCCTGCTCTGCTCCCTGGTCTCTGAGAAACCCTGGCAGGCACAGTCACAAGTGGGGCTCTGGGGTCCCTGTGCCTCTGCTCAGGACGATACTCTGATATGTGCATGTGCCTCCCTTGCTCCCTGCCTGCACTCAGGGTGGTGGGTGGAGGGGTAGTGGATGGTGGATGGTGGGCAGATGGTAGATGAATGAATGGTGGATGGTAGGTAGACGGGGATGGATGGATGGTAGTTGGTGGATGGATGGTGGATGGTTGGTGGATGGTGGATGGATGGATGAATGGTGGATGGTGGATGGTTGGTGGTGGATGGTGGATAGTGGATAGTGGATGGTGAATAGTGGATGGTGGATGGATGGATGGATGGATGGATGGATGGTAGATGGTGGGTGGTAGATGGATGGTGGATAGTGGGTGGTAGATGGATGGTGGATGGATGGTGGATGGTGGATGATGGGTGGTGGGTGGATGGTGGATGATGGATGGTGGATGGTGGATGGTGGGTGGTGGGTGGTAGATGGATGGTGGTAGGTGGATGGTGGATGGTGGATGGTGGATGGATGGTGGATGGTGAATGGTGGATGGTGGATGGATGGTGGGTGGTAGATGGTAGATAGTGGATAGTGGATAGTGGATGGATGGTGGATGGTGGATGATGGGTGGTAGGTGGATGGTGGATGATGGATGGTGGATGGTGGATGGTGGGTGGTGGGTGGTAGATGGATGGTGGTATGTGGATGGTGGATGGTGGATGGATGGTGGATGGTGAATGGTGGATGGTGGATGGATGGTGGGTGGTAGATGGTGGATAGTGGATAGTAGATAGTGGATGGATGGTGGATGGTGGATGATGGGTGGTAGGTGGATGGTGGATGGTGGATGGTGGATGGTGGATGGTGGATGGTGGGAGGTAGATGGTGGATGGTGGATGGTGGATGGATGGTGGATGGTAGATGGTGGATAGTGGATGGTGGATGGATGGATGGATGGTAGATGGTGGGTGGTAGATGGATGGTGGATGATGGGGGGTAGGTGGATGGTGGATGGTGGATGATGGGTGGTAGGTGGATAGTAGATGGTGGGTGGTAGATGGATGGTGGATAGTGGGTGGTAGATGGATGGTGGATGGATGGTGGATGGTGGATGGTGGTAGGTGGATGGTGGATGGTGGATGAATGGTGGATGGTGGATGATGGGTGGTAGGTGGATGGTGGATGGTGGATGGTGGATGGATGGTGGATGGTGAATGGTGTATGGATGGTGGGCGGTGGATGGTGGGTGGTAGGTGGATGGTGGATGGTGGATGGTGGATGAATGGTGGATGGTGGATGATGGGTGGTAGGTGGATGGTGGATGGTGGATGGTGGATGGATGGTGGATGGTGGATGGTGGATGGATGGTGGGCGGTGGATGGTGGGTGGTAGGTGGATGGTGGATGATGGGTGGTAGGTGGATGGTGGATGATGGATAGTGGATGGTGGATGGTGGATGGATGGTGGATGGTAGATGGTGGATAGTAGATAGTGGATGGATTGTGGATGGTGGATGGTGGGTGGTAGGTGGATGGTGGATGGTGGATGATGGGTGGTAGGTGGATGGTGGATGGTGGATGGTGGGTGGTGGGTGGTAGATGGATGGTGGTATGTGGATGGTGGATGGTGGATGGATGGTGGATGGTGAATGGTGGATGGTGGATGGATGGTGGGTGGTAGATGGTGGATAGTGGATAGTAGATAGTGGATGGATGGTGAATGGTGGATGATGGGTGGATGGTGGATGGTGGATGGTGGATGGATGGTGGGCGGTGGATGGTGGGTGGTAGGTGGATGGTGGATGGTGGATGGTGGTAGGTGGATGGTGGATGGTGGATGATGGGTGGTAGGTGGATGGTGGATGGTGGATGGTGGATGGATGGTGGGCGGTGGATGGTGGGTGGTAGGTGGATGGTGGATGATGGGTGGTAGGTGGATGGTGGATGATGGATAGTGGATGGTGGATGGTGGATGGATGGTGGATGGTAGATGGTGGATAGTAGATAGTGGATGGATGGTGGATGGTGGATGGTGGGTGGTAGGTGGATGGTGGATGGTGGATGGTGAGTGGTAGATGGTGGATGGATCTGTATGATTGGCAAGTAAACAAGTAAAAATCTGCTGATGGCTGTTTACATTGAAGAGAATCCCGGCTGGTTCCAGGGTGTCTGGCGCACTGTGTGGCGCTGCATGCTGACCGCTGGTCCCGGTGAGCTTCCATCTGCTCTCCCGTGTGATGGGAATGGAAGCATGCCAGGGTGGTATGACGGAGTGGTAGGATTCATTGACTTCTCAGCACGGTCAGTGTCTGAACTGGAGGGGACACTCGGTGAGTGTTGTTTGTCCCTATTATTTTACACCTAGGATGAGTCTGGAGAAGGAGCCGCGGTGTCAGGGTGGAGCAGAGCGGCTCACGTGGATCTCCAGGGAGAGGCGGAGCAAACCTGTAAATCTGCAGCGGGAGTCGACAGTGCAGCCTTGGCTTCAGCCCTGGGGGGAGGCAGCCCGACCACGTTCCCACTGGGACATGGCCCATCTGACGCTGCTAAGCCTGGTCTCCTCATCTGTGGCTGGGACAATAATGGAACCTCCCGCCATGGCCAGTGCTGGACCTTAGGGCCTGGCCCAGAAGAGCTCAGCCCTGTTGCCCACGGGCCCAGAGCCTCCGGGTGCCTCTAGACCACCCGGTTTATAGTGCAGAGTACCAGCGACTATCTCTGTCCCCCACTCGGGCGGGCTCCTTTGGAAACAGGCCTTTGGATTTCAGCTTGGCCTGTGCCACCTTGGCTCCATGAGGACAAATGGCCAGCTCAGGCCAATGGGCTCTGAGCAAGTGTGGGCACCCACCAGCTCTGGCCCTCAAAAGGAGGGGCTCACCCCCAGCCCCCCACTGGCTGAACTCCTGCCCAGGTGACCTGGTGGAGAGCCACTGTGGACCTTCTAGACGCGACACTCCAGAGAGGGGCAGCCCCACAGAAGGGAGGCTGGCTGCTGTCCCAGCTCCAGGCCACCCACCACCTGGGGACTGCTCGGGAGAGAGCTGTGACGTCCTGTCTTTGGAAGCTGTTATTGGAAGTCTCCAGGGCAGCAGGTACCCCTGGCCCTGAGTAGCACCCTAGGGACCCCCACCCGTGTGCCCGACACACACGTCCTTGGGCTGGGCACAGTTGCGACCCCGTTTGGATTTGGAAACCTCCCCTGGGGTGGGGCGAGAAGGAAGCCGGTCTTGTGAGGAGGGGATCAGGGTCAGTGGTCCCCAGTGGCCATGGGGGATAGCTCCAGGGTGCCCACGGATACCCACATGGGAAATGGTGTGGTGTTGGGTGGGACCACACGCACCCTCCGGTGCACTTGGATCACCTCTCCTGACGTCCAACACCTGCCGTGGAGTCAGTGCCACGTAGGCGGCTGTCCCCCGTAGGCGGCTGTCCCCCTACTGTCCAGGGAAGAATGATGACAGGGAATCGGCTGCTGCGTCCGGGGAGGCCCCATCTTTTCTAGAGGGTTCTGAGTGGGGGTGGGTTGAGTCCATGGGTGTGGACCCGAGGACACAGAAGGTGACTGTACAATGGCATATGACAGGACGCTCATGTCCCGGCGTGAGTGGCCTCCAAGGCTGTGCTAAGCCTTTCCCTGCATGGCCAGTGAGTCCCCGAGGGTCCTGCAGGTGGGGTCCTCTCAGCAGCTGAGGCACAGCGCTCCAGGCCCCAAGTCCTGGACAAGACACACTCCACTGTGGACCGGCCAGAACCCTGGCCACCTGGGGCCGGCAGGTGGCCACAGGGACCTCCGTCACAGCGTCTGCGGATCCTCCACCAAGGCAGAGAGGAGGCTGGGCTGGGGGAGGAGGCTGCCCGGCCCCTGGTCAGGTGACGGGGCTGCAGCAGCCCAGGGTCCCGGGAGAGGCGCCCTGCAGGCAGAGGAGCAGCCAGAGCTAAGGACCAGACCCTGGCTCAGCAGGTGGCCTCCCCCACCCACCTGGATGGCCAAGGTCGCAGGGCGGGCTGAGGGGGCGAGAGCTTTGCAGACTCAGCTGCCCGGCCAGAGGACCCCTGAGCTCAGCGGCCCAGGCCCCGTCCGTGCCCCTGACTCAGACTTGCGCCCCAGGAGAGCTGTTCTCCCAAACAAGGAGGAGCCTGCGGTGTGCTCGGGGCAGCCACAAATGAGGGGTCTCTGAGCCGCCAGGCTGCAGCGGCACAGGCTATTTTTAACCAGCAGAGAGAGAGGCGGGGGTTCAGGACAGCCCCAGGAGTCGGAAAAAATGAGGCATCACTTCCCAGGCTGCCCGCAGGGCTGCTCTCCCTGTGTGCTGTCCCCTCCGAACAAGAGAGCAGCATGCAGGCACCTCTCCTGCCTCTGCTACCCAGGGCCGTGTGAGCCTGGATGATCCGTAAAACATCTCTAAGCCCCAGCTTCCTCCTCTGTAAAGTGGGGACATGGGAGTAGCTCCCAGCAGCGTTGTGTGAATCAAATGAGATGATACAAAGAAAACACCCCACATGGTCAGGGTGCTGTACAAATGACCACTCTTATTTTCTGTTGGAGACATTAATCGATGTATTAGTTTCCTAATTGCTGCTATAACAAACTACCATATAATCAATGGCTTAAAGCAACACAACATTAGTATGGAACCGTTGTGGAGGTCAGAAGGCCTCAACTCTGTGGATGGCCTTCCCTCTGGAGGCACAGGAGGGGGCCCTGTGGTCCTGCTTTCTCCAGCTTCTAGAGGTGGTCAGTTCCTTAGCTCATGGCTGCTTCCTCCATCTTCCAAGCCGGCAGCCTCTCCAGCTAACCCTCTCTCTTCCTCTCTCTCCCTCCCTTCCCTGCTACCACCGTTGAGTCCCCCTCTCTGACCCAGGCCTCCTGCCTCCCTCTGATAGGAACCTGGTGACCCAGCTGGACAATCTGGGACCGTGTCCCACCCCAGGATCCTCCATCACGGCTGCAAAGTCCCTTTGCTAAACAAGGAAAATGTCCAAGATTCCAGGCGTTTGGCCATGGACCCTTTGGGGGCCACCCTTCTGCGTTCCATAACTAGGGAAGCGGGTGCTCAGAGGACAATGGGGTGGGTGTGGGGCCTTCGCCACCGAGGACGGTGCCGCAAAGGCCCCATTAACAGTGGCTAAAGCGAGGCTAAACCCGTCTCTCTCTCCAGGCTGGGCTGCCGGGCCTCTCCCAAGGGACCAAGCCGAGGGCACGACGTTAACTCGGTCCACTCCTCCGCTCTGTTGGGTCCTTTATGTCTGCCACTACCCGCTGGCCGGACTGGCTCACATGGACACACCTAGAGGCCAGGGAGCCCGGGACCAAGGTTGTTCTAGGGGGCCACATACCCGTCGTCAGGGAGAGTTCTGCCATTAAAAGAGAAAGAGAGGCCACGTGAGGAGACAAAGTGCCACCCCTACCACAGACTGACAGAGAAGGAGAAGTCGAGGCTCCATCGTGGACTTGGAGCAAGCAAGCACCTCCTCCCTAGGGCAAAAGTGCCAAACTGCCCACCATGCACAGTTGCCCAGTGCGTTCAAGATCCAACATGGTCGGTTTAAAAGCTCCATCCCCAGTCTCCCTCGACCAGTGAGAGCCCTACTGGGGAAGGAGACCAAATAAGGTGCCACTTACAGAAACCAGCCACCTTGTTCTCTTATCTTAAATATGAAATGATATAGTCAAGGAATCATGAGATTCTGGAGAAAACAAGCATCCGAGGAGTAAAGGATCCAAGTAGGTAAGCTGATAGTTCACTCTGGAACAAGCAGAGATAATTCATTTCATCCTCATTTGCATCCTCAGGAGTATTTGAGAGACTGTTGTACCCACGAAACAAGAACAGACTGTTGTGAAAATAGAGCAGGCAGAAAAGACGAAATGGCTCTTAATGATGAGAAATTGGGTATAATCAATTTCAGTGAATGGGCTGAAAAATGAAATAGGTGATGATGAAATTAGTCATCTGAAAGGCAGAATGGAAAGAATCTGCCAGAATGTACAGTGAATGGGCAGAACCAGAAAGCAGAAAAGTTGAGATGGAGAGAATAAACCCAGGAGGTCCAACTCTGAATAATGAGAATTTGAAAAGAAGATAAGTGGGGGGATAAAGAAATGGGGAGACCGTGTTCCTGCACATTGTGAGTAGAACCTTCAGATTTCAGAGTTTCGCCCAGGGTCAATTGGGAAAATAAAGAGCAAAGCAATTGCAATTATTTGCAAATAATTGGAAAGCAATTGGGAAAACAAAGAGGTGACCCTACCAGCATTTGTAAATCATAATTATAAAAGGGGTCAACCACAAGAGACTCAATAGCAGACTCACGCCAGACTCATCATCCACAGAGATGGCAGAGGAGGATGAAGATACATCTTCCACGCCCCGAGGGTAGAAGATTTCCCACCAGGATTCTTCCTATTACTTAACAAAAGAGTGATGCTCTTGGACATTTAAGAATCTGAAAATTCCCAAACCATATTCTCGATGAAAAAATGACCCAAGGGTAGATGTCAGTCTTTCCCCTAAAAAATCCACCTAAGGAAGAGGGTGGCACAGCCGTTTCTGGAAGTAGTAGGGGGAAATGGCCCCAGTGGGACCAGGGGCGCTCGGAGGAGAAGGGCGGGATCGCCTGAGAGTGGAAGGCCTGAGGACCGGGGCCCACTCCCTTCTCCCGGCCTGGCTGCCCGTGGCTCCTCCTTGAACACGGGTCCTTGCTCATCCTGTAAAGACGGTCTAAGGGCTTTGAGTTTTAATAGTCAACCTACTGACAGCTCGAGATTGAGCTCCACGTTTTTGAGCAGCGCGGTGAGCCGGGAGCTGGCGCTTGCTGAGGCCGGTCGTGTACCAGGCTGGGTTCCGGGCCCTGAACCTGAACGAGCACAAAGTGCCTCGATCCCCGTTCTCACCACCCTGAGAGGCAGCCGCTGCCGACGTCTCCGTTTGCACCGTCGAGGAAACGGGAGCACGGAGGGGTTCCAGCACCTGCCCGCAGGCACAGAACACGTGGAAGAGGTGGGCATGGACTCCCCACGGGGTCCCCAGATCCAAACCAGACCTCGCGAGGATGGGAGAAGGGCGGACGGGAGTCAGAGTGAGGGGCTGACCTCCCTCTCCCCATGGGGGCATCACGGAGCACCCCCCGAAGCTCCTGGGTCAAGGAGCAGAAGCAGATGGGGCTGACAGCCAACTCCACCATCAGGAAAGCTTGGAAAGCCAGAGCCAAGCGTGAATCCCCCTGGGGAAGTGGGCTTGGGGGTCCCTGGTGGAGGAAGACCGGGCCCCTTCCTCTCACTCTGCGCAGCAGTCATTTTAGGAAACAGTTCAGTTGGCGGGAAGAAAATCGACAAATGCAGCGAGGCCTCTGGACAATCCCGAGTGGGAGGAAAGACCTGGTGCCCGGGCCCTGGTGGCCCACGGTGAGGTGGCTGTGGGGTCCGCAGCCACCTCTGGCTGGGCCTGCCCCTCATCTGTGGGTCGGGTGGCCCTCCCACTCCCAGGGCCAGTCTGCCTAGACCCCTCCTCCCCGTCCAGCAGCTCGGCCGACACAGAATCGCACGGGGACCGAGATGCCTGGCCGATGACTGCGCGTGCCCTTCCCCTCCCCGAGGGCAGGGAGTCGGGAGACGGGCCTGGAGGGACAAGGAGGAGGACTGTGGACACTGCGGTCACATCCCCAGCGGGCACTCTGGACATCTGCAAACCCGCCTGGGTCTGGCGGTATCCTCCAGGTCCTGGACATCACGGTGGGGTCCCGTCCTGCTGTGGGGTCTTGTCCACGCTCCGCCTTCGGCCTCAGTCTGCAGTCCTCCTGGCACCCACCGGTGCTCCGGGGCAGGCTCCCGCTGCCGCATCGCCATGGTCCCCGCCATGAGTCACGGTGGCTGGGCTGGGCGCCCTGGCCCTCGTGGGGAAGTGGAGATCCCCCTGATTCCCTCCAGCTGCGTCTCTGCGGGGCTGAGGTCATCCGTTCTGGCACAGTGGGGACCCAGCGCTTGTTGTGTCTTTGTTTCATTCAAATGGTCGGGACGATGACTCACTCGGCTTCTCCTCTCTTTCTCTCTAAACCAGGGCACCGTCTGGGAGTCATTTCTGATTAGACGTTGACCTCAGAAATATGCTCTCATCATTTTGAAAACATCTTCCAGCGCCGCAGACCCGGCTCCAGTGGAGAAGGGACGCCGAGGGGATGGTGGCCAGGGCTGGGTGTGTGCTCGGCCGCTGCCTGGGACCAGGGCCTTCCCGAGTGCTCCCAGGGGACCGTGGGGCTGAGTCAGTGAAGACACTGTCCCCATCATGCCCTGGATGCATGTATATGGCCTGGGCCAGCGCCGGGCACGATGGTCCTCCTCCTCCTCCTCATCGTCCTGGTCAGGCCTGGCTGCTGCGGTCACACGGCTGCTCTGGACCACACGGTTTCCAGGACCACTGGTCAAGTGACCTCACTTCATTCTCTCAGCACCCTGCCCGGCAGGCACCCTTGGCCTGGAGCTCCGGGTGGTGATGTCACGTGGGGCAGGGCGCGAGGCGTTGCCCTGTTGATGGTACAGGACCATCGGGTGGGGTCAGGTCTCAGGATCAGGAGCCCCAGAATCCAGGGTTGCTCTGAAGCAGGAGGTGACCTCGAGGGGTGGAGGGGAGGTCGGAGGTTGTGAGCAGGGCCGGAGGGGGCCAGAGGTCAGCAGTCGCCGCTCAAGAGTGGAGGGCGGCCGAGAGCTGCGAGCCGTGGCCGGCCGAGGGCGCGTTCCAGATGTTCCTTATGCCTGGATTCTGAAGGCGATTCATACAGTGTTCTAAATAATTCGATGCATGCAACAAATCTCACAGTGTGGAGTCTTCCACTTGTTATCACGTTGGAGCTCAAGGAGTTTCAGGTTTGGGGACATTTCTGTTCTTCAGACTAGGGACACTCCCCCTGTACAGTGTGTCAATTCTTTGCTACACCTCACCGTGCGCCCCGGTGTACAGGTGGAGGAGGCAGGAAAGGTCCATCCCGGGGCCTGGAGCCATGAAGGAGCCCAGCTGGGCAGGGGACGGTACTACCTCAAGGTTGAACCAAAGGGGGGTCCAACCAGGCGTCGAGGGACAGCTCCTGGAGGAGGTGGCTTTGGAGTGGCGTGACCTCCACCCAGGGAAGAGGGCTGCTTGCTCACTGAGGAAGGAGCTGCAGGTTGGCAAGAGCAGGTGCCGAGGGAAGGGACCAGAGGAAGCGAGAGCCACAGGACAGACCAGGAGGGTTGACACTGGGGCAAAGGATGCTCCCGAGAGCCAGGCATCCAGCAGCTCAGAGAGGGGTCGGGGTGGAGCTGCTGTCCCAGCAAGAGCCGCCCGTCAGAGAGTGTCTCAGAGACTGGGCACCTGTGCCCTGGGTGGGATGTGTGAACACTGAGGTCCGTCTGTGGTTGGCGAAAGTGCGGGTAGCGTATCCCTGATCCGAAAACCAAAGTGCCCCATCATCGGAAATGTTCCAGCCCCAACGTGACACCATGTGGAGAATTCCACACCATGAAATTCTGTTCCAGGCACTGGAATATTTTAAATACCGCATAAATTGCCGTCAGACTGGAGCTGGGGAATAGAATACCAAGTGAAATTAGCCAGTCCCCAAAAACCAAACGCTGAATGTGTTCTCTGAGGCTGAGTCACCGTGGGGTCGGGAGGGGGAGGGAGGGGGCAGGGCGGGGAAGGGCGGTGGAACGAGGTGGTCTTCCTCACCCGAGTACACGTATGAAGACCTGAACGGTGTGGGTGCACTCTGTCTACCACCAGAGATGTGAAAAACCGCTCTGTGCGGGTAACACGGATTGTCATGCATTCTGCTGTCATATGTGACAAACTAGAATAAAAATCAAAAATAAATGGATTACCATCAGACTCTGTGCATGGTACATGTGAAACATGGGTGAATTTTATTCTTAGACTCCGTCCCTGCCCTACGACATCTTCTTATGTATATGCAAATACCCCCTGACCCAAAATAGCCCCAAATCTGAAGCACTTCTGGCGCCAAGCACCTCGGACCGGGATGTTCCGACTACTCATCCCTGGGGCTGCGACAAGGCCCCCCAGAGCCGGAGGCCTAAGCACAGCCCGTCCCTGCTCTCAGTTCTGGAGGCCCCAAGTCCAAACTGAAGGCGCCGCCAGGCTGCGCCCCTCCCAGGGCCCTGGGGTCTTGCTTGCCTCCTCCGGCTTCTCCTGGCCACAGGCCCCCCCGGGCCCCTGGCAGCAGAGACCAGCGTCTGCCTCTGTCTTCACGTGGCCACCCCCACTGCCCAGGTCCTCTTCTCATAAGGACGCTTGTCACTGGACGTAGAGCCCACCTGGATGATCGAGGATGACCTCATCTTGAGGCCATTGACTTGTTTACCTCTGCAAAGGTCCTTTTTCCAAATAAGGTCACCTCCGCAGGTTCCTGGTGGACTTACCCTTTGCAGGCTGGGGCGGATGTGGGAGGGGTCGTCACCTGGGGACTTGCTTCAGCCCACTGCCCCCACCAGTGGGCGCTCCTGGAAACAGACACCACGAGTCCTCCTCCCTTCCTTCACCGTGTCCCAGGCACACGGGGCGGGGGGCAGGGGGCTCTGGGACACCCCGACCATCCCCAGGAGGTCAGCTCGTTGCAAAGGAAGCAAGGGAGGGGCAGAAACGATGGGCAGGGTGGCCAAGCCCCAGCCCAGCAGGCCCGAGAGGCCTCTCTGGAGGTGAGACAGGAGGGCTGGGTCCCAGAGCAGCCCCAGGACCAGTCCCTCCCTTGCCCTCAGCCCTGCGTGCCTCTGCCCCCAGGTGGGCACCCACAGACCTGGGCTCAGGGGTTCTGTGGGCATGTGTGTGGAGAAGGCAGACTCAGCTGCCCATGGGGCCTGGTGGACAGGTGACAAGGGTGAGTGAAGTGGGTCAGGAAGAGTGAACTAGAACAGGATGGACGGCGGCAGGTAGGACGATTCGTAGCCCATCCACGGCGTGGTCACTGCTCAGCTCCGAATCATGGTCACCAGGAAGGATGTGGGTGTGGCCAGATTGCCTGGGATCTTCAAGAGAAAAATGGAAATCTGAACCGTCTTTGTGCAGGTTCCTGAATGACAAATGGTTTATAGAACGAGGAAGGGACCCCCCACCCCCCGCGTGGACATGGGGAAACTTCGTAAGCCAAGCGCATCCACAGGCCAGGTCCAGCCGCCTTCAGGCCCAGAGGATGGTGGATGCAGCCACAGGGTGTGGGGAGGGCACTCTAGGACGGGCAGCTGCTGAGCGGAGGGCTCGGGACAGCGGAGGGACGGGAGCAGCTTGGAGAGGCTGGAAGAGTTGGAAGGGTCTCGGCAGCTTTGTGATAAAGGTGGCCTTCCTGGGGTGTGGCACCGGGTCCAGCCCTGCCCACCCTTACACACCGCCCTCCGGCCACCCTTGACTGCAGGTACAGATTCTTCTTTTATACAATTTTTATTTGTTTTAATGAGTTACACAGGACAGTAGAATGCATTCAGGGACTTTGATAGATCACACATAAAAGGGGTATATTTCTCATTTTTCTGATTGTGCGCGTTGCAGAGTCACATGGGTCATGCAGTCGTATGTGTACATCAGGTAATGATGTCTACCTCATCCTACTGTCCTTCCTGTCCCCGTATCCCCTCCCCTCCCTTCACTCCCCTCTACCTAAACTAAAGTGACTCTATTCTTCCTAGTGTCCCCTCTCCACTTATTGTGAATTAGCATCCACATATTAGAGAAAATATTCAGCCCTTGTTTTTTTTGGATTGGTTTATTTGGCTTAGCATGATATTCTCCAGCTCCATCCATTTACCAGCAAATGCCACAATTTCATTCCTCTTTAAGGCTGAGTAATACTCCATGTATACTTGTCTCTCTACACACAAACACACACACACACACACACACACATACACTCTCCATATATATGGTTTAGCTATTATGAATTGATCTGCTATAAACATTGACGTGGCCATGTCACTATAGTATTCTGATTTTAAGTCCTTTGAGCGTAAACGAAGGAGTGGGATAGCTGGGTCAAATGGTGGTTCCATTCTGAGTTTTCTGAGGAATCTCCACACTGCTCTCCAGAGTTGTTGCCCCAATTTGCAGTCTCGCCAGCAATGTGTGAGTGTGCCTTTTCCCCACATCCTCTCCAACATTTATTGTCACCTGTGTTCTTGATGATTGCCATCTGACTGAAGTGAGATGGATGAGTAGTTTGTATGGACATTTCTCTAACTGCTAGAGTTGTTGAACATTTTTTCATATATTTGTCGATCAATTTCTTCTTCTTCTGTGAAGTGTCTGTTCAGTTCCTTAGCCCATCAACTGCTTGGATTATTTGTTTTTTTGGTGTAAAGTTTTTTGCATTCTTTGCATATCCTAGAGATTAATGCTTGATCAGAGATGCATGTGGTGAAGATTTTCTCCCTTTCTGTAGTCTCTCTCTTCACATGATTGTTTCTTTTGCTGAGAAGAAGCTTTTTAGTTTGAATCCATCCCATTTTTGATATTTGATTTTACTTCTTGCACTTTCGGGGTCTTGTTAAGGAAGTCAGATCCTAGGCCTACAGGGTGAAGATTTGGGCCTATTTTTTCTTCTATTAGGTGCAGGGTCTCTGTTCTAGTGCCTAAGTCTTTGACCCACTTTGAGTTGATTTTTGTGCAGGGTGAGAGGTAGGGGTTTAATTTCATTTTGCTACATATGGATTTCCAGTTTTGCCAGCACCATTTGTTGAATAAACTATCTTTTCTCCAGTGGATGTTTTTTGACACCTTTGTCTAATGTAAGATAACTGTATTTGTGTGGGTTTGTCTCTGTGTCCTCTATTCTGTACCATTGGTCTACAAGGCTATTTTGGTGCCAATACCATGCCATTTTTGTTACTATAGCTCTGTGGTATAGTTTAAGGTCTGGTATAGTGATGCCTCCTGCTTCACTCTTCTTGCTGAGGATTGCTTTAGCTATCCTGGGTCTCTTATTTTTCCAAACTAATTTCATGATTGTGTTTTCTATTTCTATGAAGAATGCCATTGGGATTTCAATAGGAATTGCATTAAATCTGTATAATGCTTTTGGTAGTATGGCCATTTTGACAATATTAATTCTGCCTATCCAGGAGCATGGGAGATCTTTCCATCTCCTAAGGTCTTCAATTTCTTTCTTTAGTGTTCTGCAGTTTTCATTGTAGAGGACTTTCACCTCTTTTGTTAGATTGATTTCTAAGTATTTTATTTTGTTTTTTCAGGCTATTGTGAATGGAGTAATTTCCCTAATTTCTCTTTCAGTGGATTCATTGCTGATGTATAGGAACACGTCCGTTTGATTTACGGGTGTTGACTTTATATCCTGCTACTTTGCTGAACTCATTTACTAGTTCTAGAAGTTTTCTGGTGGAATTCTTTGGATCTTCTAAATATAGAATCATGTCATTGGCAATAGTGATAGTCTGAATTCTTCTTTCCTGTTTTTTTTTCCCCTTTAATTTCTTTCTTCTGTCTAATTGCTCTGGCTAGAGTTTCAAAGAGACGTTGAATAGAAGTGGTGAGAGAGGTCATCCCTGTCTTGTTCCAGTTTTTAGAGGGAATGTTTTTAATTTTTCTCTGTTTAGAATCACGTCGGCCTTGGGTTTAGCATAGATGGCTTTTATGATGTGGACGTACGTTCCTACATCCCTAGTTTCTGTAGTGTTTTGAACGTGGAGGTGTGCTGTATTTTGGCAAATGCTTTTCCTGCATTTATTGAGATGATTCTCACGTGATTCTTGTTTTTAAGTCTGCTGATGTGATGAATGACATTGATGGATTTCTGACTGCGGGTAGAGATTCTAGCCCCTGTGTTTTGTCCCCTTTCTGTGTTCAGGGACCCAGGGAGGAGGGCTGAGTGCCTGCTCTGTGCCCAGCGGGGCAGGTGGAGGGTGGGGTGTCTCTGGAGACCCAGCTCACAGCCCAGCGGGGGTGGAGGGTCATGGGATCACACAGCACCTGTGAAGTTCACGGCTGTGAGTTCTGGGAGCAGGGCCAACGAGGAACCAGGTAAGGTCAGGAGGACTTTGCTGTGACGTGAAAGAGGTGACGGGGCTCAGCTCCGAGCACACATCTGTACCCTAAGGGCATCAGAAGCATTGGAGGCTCAATTTGGGGAGTAAGGGTGCTGAAAGGTGACCTCAGAGACCCTGGCTGTCTCGCAGGGCAGCAGAGGGCGCTCTAGTGCCCATCTGGTGAGAGAGAACAGCTCTGGGCCATTGCACAGGAACTGGAGAGTGACCACTGAGGCGCAGAGAGAGGTGGGTGGAGTCCCGAGACTCAGAAGAGGCCAGAAATACCTGCCGGGCCCCTGCCTCCCCTCCCCTGTGAGAGAGAAACCCCTGACATCAGAGAGGGAGTCCTCGGGGTGACCAGTTCAGATGCCAAGCAGACGGCTCAAGGGCATGACCAGACTGCCCAGGTTGGAGCCCGAGGCTCAGCTCCCCCACCGCGTGACCTTGGGCAGGCGGCTAATCATTCTGCCCTGGTTTCCCTGGGAGTAAAACAGGACAACCCCCCAGTCTCCCTGAGCCTCAGTGAGCTCCCTGGGGACCCGCCCAGCTCACAAGCACCTGCCTTCACCCAACAGTGCACCAGGGAAGCCCCCGGTGGCCAGCCCAGAATGTGCCAGAGTCCTGGTTGACAGCTTGACAGATATTTATATTTTAAAACAAAAAACCATGAAAGTCTCCGTCACAGCAGACTGGACAGCCCTGCGTGCCTGCTGCCGCTCCAACTCAGAGATGGGTTTGTTGCATCGAGCCGGGGCACCCGGCCTCCCTGCCTCCAGAGGTCTTCAGGAGGCCTCACGCCTCCCACAGAGGTTGCCATGGTGCCAGACAGGGCAGCTGAGTCCCCGGGCTTCAGCACACAATCCAGGACACAAGTTTGGGGGCTCCTACATCTCGTCACCTCAGCAAACAGACTGAGGCCAGGCAGAGGGTTGTCCTGGGGCAGGGGCCAGAGGACAGGGAAGGTCTCTTGGTCCAGTGAGAGCCAGGCCCCTGGCCAGAGGAGCACCCAGCTGGGCTCGGGATGGGTCCTCTAGGGGGCAGTGGGGCTCCACGGCAGGCTCCCTCGGGCTCACCTTGGTACGGCCTCCAGGTCCAGCATTTCTCACCGCTGTGCCTCCTGGCCCCCAGGACACATCTTTGGAAACCAGATGTTTGGGGGGAGCCTGTTAACAAGGTGAGACTTGGGGGTCATGATGCCTGTTGAATGTCTCTTTAGTAGAAAGCTGGACAGCTGTGGCCACTTAGGGGCACACTGGACTGCAGAGGCCACCTGCGCCAGCAGGGCCTGGCCGAGGAGGGAAGTTGGCTTCCTAAGGCTCCCAGTTTCCACAGGGAGAAAGCACACATTTCCACACTGGTGTTCTTGGCCAGATTCGGGGTTTTAGATTCCCTTGACCCGTCTGTCCCCCTTGCTCCCCAGGCTGGCTCTTGTTGACCAACATGGAAATCCCTGGCCATGTTTGGGGTAGTCACCAAGCACCCAAAGGTCTCTAGACTCGGGGAAGTGCCCACTGTGGCCTCTGATCCTCTGTTGGTGGCAAGGGCAGAGTGACCAGCATATCCACTGTGGGTCCGAATCCTAACTGCCCCTTCTGTCTGTGTGGTCACCAGCCAGCGGCTCCCTGAGCCTCCTGCTCATGGGACAGTGAGAAGCCTCACCTTCCAGGAGACTTGGTGGAGGATCCGGGACACATGTCCTCCCGTCCCTCTAACTGCCCACTGACCCCTCCTGCTGACTGGCTGCCTCTTCCCTGACACCCGTTACTGAGGCCTTGTCTCTGTGCTTCCAGGGTCCAGTCTGTCCCTCCACTGCTGGGCGTGGTGGGTATCCCCACGGATTTGTGGAGGGCATGAAGGAATGGCTTCGTGCTTGGACCTCGGTTCTCAGGGCTTCCGTGTCCAGCTCTGTGCGATGGGGACGGGGCAGCAGCCTCAAAGGCGGCCCAGGAGGGATGACGTGGCACCTGCCTAGGCACGCTGCAGATGATGCCGGGTCACGTTCTGTGTCTGTCCTTGGCTTCACAGCTCCGTCAGAGGGTTGCCACCTCCCATCCCGGACACAGCCCAGGGTGAAGGGGCCACCATGCACCAGTGCCAGAGGAGAAGGTGACCGTGACAGCAGGTGGGGACAGAGAAGGTGCTGAGGCTCGGATCTAACTGAGAGGGAGCCAACGGGATTTTCTGACAGATCTGAAGCTCGGGTGCGGACAGTGAGAGAAGGAAAGCCCCCGAGGATGGGATCGTGGATGGCCAGCAGGACACGTGCAGCTGTGTCTGGGATGCGGAGGGCAATCCAGGCAGGTGAAAGGAACCTGGGAGCCCCAAGCCCGCAGGTGGCATTCAAAACCGCGAAGCTGGGTGAGATCAACAAGGAAATGAGGGCCAGGGATCCTGACATCGGGGAGCTGAGCAAGGGCCAGAACAGGGAGGGCGCCCGCTGCAGAGGAGGACGGGGTGAGGATGCCCACCCAGGAAGGAGCCTGAGGGAGGGAGAGGAGGGGAGAGTCGGCCTTTGCACTTAGCAACCGGAGGGGCCAGCAGTCTGCCCCAGGTGGTGTCCACATGGAACATTGTGAAGGGGGGGGGCGGGCAGGGCGGGGCGTTGGGAAAGGTGGGGATGGGAGTGTTTCGAATTTTGCATAAAGGAAAGGGGAAGGGGATGCAGGGTCCACCGTCTTTTTAAACAGGAGAAGAGGCTGTGCGTTTATTCTGAGGGAGGACGCTGGGCCACTTATTGAGAAGGTGTGAGGGCATGGGGTGGCCCCAGATAGGGGCAAAGCAGAGCCTCTGGGAAGGGCAGAGGCCACAGCAGGAGCACTCAGCGTCCCTTCCAGAAGCTTCCATTGTCCTCTAGAAATAGGCAGTGAGGCCAGCAGGAGAGGCTGGGTTCAGCTAGGAGTCCAGGAGATGGCCGCCCAGCGGAGTGGACAGCCAGTGGACACGGAGATGTGGACTCTCGCTTTCAGGCAGTGATAGGAGGCCGCCCGTTGGTGCTTCTGTGGCAGCCGCCTGCTCGCCGCCTGGGTGGCTGCATCAGGCGCTGGAGGGAGAGGGCTCTGTGCCTGGAGAAGAGGGTGGTGCTCCTGAGAGGCGTCCCAAGGGCCAGGGAAGGGGGTCCCAAAGGGTTCAGGACCCCTGGCCCCCTACAAACCCTGGGGACCTGTGGGTAGGTGGCCTGGCACAGGAGAGCTTGCAGGTGTGACTGCTGATCACGGTGGTGGGAAGCCTGCCCCGGGGGACCAGGTGTGCCCCATGTGACCACAGCCCTTATCAGCCAAAGCGGGCAGCGTGAGGGTGGGGACAGCACCAGGGACTGCTGGCTGGAGTCGAGGTGGGCGGGCGGCCACGTTTGCTCCCCAGGAGCCCAGAGAAGACAGGAAGAGGACGGTCCCCAAGCCGCCTGCTGATTCTGGCTTAGCTCTGCCCGTCTTGGACCTCCGACTCTGGGTCTGTAAGGCCGTGGGTTTGTGTTGCTTTACGCTGCTGACGCGAGCGAGGCCCGGGGCCTGGAGGGCCGGGTGTGAATGGGGGAAAACGGTGATAGAAACTTGTCCTGGGGTGAAGCCACAGCCTTGGGGCACGGGGGGCCTGGGTCTGGACCCCGATTTCTAGCCCTCAGAGGGGCCCCTGACCGACCTCCTCCAGGCAGTGCTGGGGCCAGGGCGTCCCCCGGGGACGTCAGGAAGACCTGCCCTGGGGCCTCTGGATCTTGGAGCCCAGGCCAGGCAGGGAGGGCCGCGCAGGGACCGTGCACCTGGGGCCGCCCTGGCTCATTGGCATCCTGTGGAGGATAAATGAGAAGGTGGTTCCCGGGCGGAGGGTCCACCTGGGGAGGACCAGGTGGTGCGGGCCAAGTCCCGCACCTCGGCACCGTCCCGGGGAGCTGGGCCCTGGCGCGGAGATCCCCCTCTCACCTTGTCAAACACCCCCCCCCCCACCCCCGGGAGGCAGCAGCTCACGTTCGGCTTGTAAACGGCAGCTGGCCGGCTGCCCTCCTCTTACCCGTCCCCCAGGAGCCATTGGGCCGTGGCAGCCAGCACTTTACAGGCAGGGGGGGCCACAGGTGACGGCAGCCTTCAGGAGGTGGACGGTGGCCTGGCAGCTCTGGACCCACGGAGCTGCAGTGAAGGGACAGACTGGAGACAGGGCCCTGTGACCAGAAACGAGTCCAGCCAGCCACAGGGGAAAGGTCTCCCGCATCCACGGTTTGGGTCTTAAAACGCATCAAGTATCGGGCAGCGATGGGTTTCCCACACATTCCAGAGCCCACTGCTCTCGGGGCCACTTGTGTGTGGAGGTCGGGCATGTCTGTCACTCAACACCCCGTTGCCGAGGGCCTACTGTGTGCGGGGCCTGGGGATGTCATCTGAGCAGACCGGCGCTATCCTTCCCTCCTGAACTTGCAGGTGTGAGGCGGTGGACACGGTGCAGGGTATCCAAGCAGGACAGGGTCCACACCATGCCAAGGGGCGTGGGGCGGATCCCACATGACACCTGGGGGTCAGGGCCGCCTCTGAGCACGTGACGTTTACAAAAGTGAACAGGGAGGAATTCGGGGACTGGGGGACGTGGAGACGGGAGGGAGGGTGGGGTCTGAGCCAGGACCACAGGAGAAGTCGAGGTGAGCGTGGGGAGGGGTAGGCGGAGGAGGGTGGCCGCCTCACCTGGAGTCCTGCGTGCCGAGGGGTGGTGGGGTTCGAGGCGTTGAGTGCAGGATGGCTGTCGTGTGGGCGGGGAGGGCAGACGAACCAGGGGGGCCGCCCTGTCACCCAGGCAGAAGATGAGGGTGGTCCCAGGGGCACAGAGCCAGAGGCACGGCGGGCCTCCAAGAGGGGCCACCACCCTCGCTGATGTGTGGGGAACAGGGCAGTGGGGGAGCCGGGAGGGGGCTCCCAGGATTCTGACTAGGCAAGGAGGGGTGGGCAGGGACCAGGAAATGGGGGGGGGTGTTGAACTGGACGTGCTCATGGTCACCAGGCAGGGACAGTGCACAGGTGTGTGCGTGTGGTGCCTGTGGGTGTCTGCCGAATCTTCTGCCAAGATTGTCCCCAGATGCCTTTTCCTCAGGTGCCACCCAGAGCCTTGGGAGCAGAAGGAACCCAGACAGTGTGGGGTGATGTGTGCAACCCCCGCCTCCACCTTAAAAAAAAAAAAAAGTTTAGGGACCCCTGAAGTGATGGGTGTGGTCCTTGGAAAAGTCTCTGTGCTTCACGGCCGTGGTCCAGCACGGAGTCGGAGTTTGAAGCTGCCGGGCCACAGGAGTCCTGGACGGTGGGGATCATCCGGTGGAGGTGGGGTGAGGCGCCCCGTCTCTGGTGCTAACTCTACAGGGAGTGTCACCAAGCTCGGCTCTGAATGTCACCAGGAGGGTGGGGCGAGACGGCGCCGAGCGAGAAGCCCTTTTGGAGAAAGTGTGCTCTGACCTCATTTGAGTTTGTACCACAAAATGTCATGAGGTTTGTAGCGAACGTGACCCCTGCCGCTTGTCACGGCCGCGGGGCTCCTCACTTTCTCTTCCTAAAGGCTGTTGCCGTCCGGGTGTCCGCGTCCTCCGCTCTGTCTCACCCGAAGCCTGGTCCTGCCCAGAGACCAGGTCCCCACGTGGGACCCTGCAGAGGGAGGAGGGGACATGGTCTTCCCAGGTCTTCTCAGTCCCCGGGGGCGGCTGCACCAGTGACCTCGTCCCGCTCCTAGGGCACAACTGCACCCCACCGCGCAGAGCCAGGGGAGTTTCCCGGGTAGCGAGGTCCTGGCCGAGTCGCCCCACGTTGTCCCAGTGTGCACTGCCTTCACTTAGGTTCAGATATCGGATCCTTCGAGTTTCTGGGTTTGATCTAGTTACTGTCTGAGCTCAAAGGCTGCTTCCGGAGGGTGGGAAAATGAGGTCCCAGGGAGCTCACGGCTCCGTCAGGAGCTTGGGTGAGTCTGAAACCATCCGCTAGACAAGGAGCTGGGGGACCAGTAGCCAGAGAGAGGAGCGTGCACCTGGGCACGGGCAGGTGGGGACTGCTGTCTGCACTGTCCACCTGGGGAGCCCGAGGCTCTTTGCTAAATGAAGACGGTTCTGGTTTTCTCTTTGGGAGCGGAAGAAGGAAAGGAAGGGAAAGGAGAGCATCCCGCAGCTGCAGCAGTCACCTCGCAAGGGCGGGTGGCCCCCAGGTGTGTGGCCTGCTGGGTGTTCTGGGGGGGGGTGCTCCCGCTCGCCACGCTCTGAGCCACCCCAACTCTGTGCTTAGTCCTCTTCTGGCGGCCCATCTCTCTCAATCCCACCAGCACAAAAGCGCTGCAGCAGGCACAAGCGCCATCTGCTCACCTGGATGCGCTTCAGGGCATCTGAAGGGGAGAGATGGGGACAGCTGGTCCCAGCCAGCAGAGGGGGGACTCGGGCCATATCAAGAGAAGCGTTTCCAGCTGCCAGGGCCCATGCAGGCCTGCCTCTGTGGTCCTGCCCTGTGGTCCTGCCCCTGGGGTCCTCCCCCTGCCCCTACGGTCCTGCCCCTGCCCCTGCCCCTGCCCCTGGGGTCCTCCCCCTGCCCCTGCCCCTGCGGTCCTGCCCTTCCCCCTGGGGTCCTGCCCCTGCCCCTGGGGTCCTCCCCCTGCCCCTGCCGTCCTGCCCCTGCCCCTGGGGTCCTCCCCCTGCCCCTGCCGTCCTGCCCCTGCCCCTGGGGTCCTGCCCCTGCCCCTGGGGTCCTGCCCCTGCCGTCCTGCCCCTGCCCCTGGGGTCCTCCCCCTGCCCCTGCGGTCCTGCCCTGCGGTCCTGCCCCTGCGGTCCTGCCCCCACCCCTGGGGTCCTATCCCCGCCCCTGGGGTCCTCCCCCTGCCCCTGCCCCTGCGGTCCTGCCCTGCGGTCCTGCCCCCACACCTGGGGTCCTGTCCCTACCCCTGGGGTCCTGCTGGCTCTGGGCACCAGAAGAGAGTCTGGGAAACCCCCAGGAAGGAACCCCAAGTGTGGAGCCGTGGTGGGGAGGGGCGGCCCCCTGGGACCTGGCCTGGTCAGGGCCCTTCTCCCTGGTGGGGTGTAAGAGTAGCTCTGAGGTGAGGAACAACAGGAAGGAGCAGGTTCTAAATGTCCTAGGAGCTCAGCGAGGGGAGGCGAAGCACCGCCCTGAGGAGGAGGCCAGCTGAGACCTCTAGTACTTGTGCTGCCTAACTGTGGGGCTGATGGTCAGCCCCTTGGCCTCCCAGGTCCTGGCTCGGCCCCGCTAGCTACAGATGCTCTGGGGCCCGTGGGAGGGGCCTAAGGTAGACATCATGAATCTCGAGTTTCTGGACCCTCAGAAGGGGTCAAGGGACAGAGGAGCCATGTCAGGGAGAATCGGACCCCGCTGGAGCTTCCCGCTCTGCGACCTGGGACAAATGGCTCTGAGCCACTTAAAGTGGACGGCACCGTCGCCCCAGACTGAGGGGAAGAGGCAATGAACTCCCAAGGAAAGCTCCCTGCTCTACAGACGCAGAGTGCGGACCGTGCCCAGCGCTCCCTCCCCAGACAGCCACGCAGCTGCTGCTTTCAACCATTTTATTGCTCAACTATCATAATACAAGCCGTATAAAAATACTTTACATATAGCAAAAATAAACTACATGAAACTGCAGGTTAAAAACCATTTTGCATAGGAATGTGATGTATTCTAACCCCTGGACCAGTCGGGATTCTCAAACCTTCCAGCACGGCGCTGCCGGGGCCGCTGATGTCTGGGGAACCCCATTACGACCCCACGCCTTCTCCCCCGGGAGCTGCAGGAGCCATGGCGGCCAGTGAGGTTCTCGGCCAGGGTGTCCAGAAGCTGGACTGCTGGGCCCTCGGCCACCTCTGCTCAGGCCAGCCGCCACGCTGGGCGCGTCTGCTCACACGCAGCAGTGTCCTCTGCATCCCAGCCCCGCCCAGCCCCGACCTGGCAGGGGAGCCGAGCCTGCCCGCGGCTGCAGGAGGACAGCGGTGAACACAGTCCCAGGGCCATACTGCGTTTTTGGGGGGGCTTAGCTTGGGAAGCACCCTTCTTGCCAATCATCAAAGTTATTTTTTGTTTTGTTTTTGTTTTGAAAGTGAATTAAGACAGTCATGCTATAACTTGAGGGCCCCAGGAGAGCTGAGGGTCGGACACTGCTTTCCTCTAAGCATGTGGCTGGGCTGTGTGACAAACTGGTATGGTGCCCACGTCCCCCGTTTGGGAGACCTGAGGTCAAGACGTGTCGGGTCCCTGAAGGGCTGTCCCTCCGGCACACGAGTTCGGGAATGGTGACCCGTCTTGTCCAGAACGTCACCACCCCCGTGCCACTTGTCAGTGAGAAATGAGCGCAGTTGTCAAGTGGACCTCCGGCAGCCCCTCAATCCCAAACAACAGGAAGCACGTGGAGAGTGGTTTTTGTGACATGAAAATAAACAGCCTCTTTTTCAGTCCCGAGTGACAATCGGAACACATCAGCTTCCAATGGCCCGCGTGACAGCTCCCGCCCTGGCCGAGGCTGGCCCGCTGAGACAGATGTCTTGGCTGCTGGATGCAGGTCTGCAGAGCAGCGCTCCAGCGTTCCTGGGGGGAGCGGCTCTGTTTGTCCTTGGCGACGTCCGTGTGGGAAAACTGCGGAGGTCCTGTGGATAATGCATATGGGGTCACCTCTCAGGACTCCGATTTGGTCAGCTCTGTCCAGTTCAGCCTGCACCTGGGGTCCTGTCAGTAGGAACTCTCTGGATTCCATTACTACGCAGGCAGGGTTCTGTCGTTGCTTTAAAAATAAAAAAAATCACCTTCTAGATCGTTTATTTACAATTCTCGGTGACAAAACCCAGGCTCGGCCTGCAGAAAGCAAGCACTACTCTCAGCCAAGAACAGGACGGATTCTTCTTCCCCAGAACCGTCCCCTTTCTTAGTCTGAGGTGCTGGCTCCTGCTACCCTAAGCACCCACCAGGCCCAGATGTGGGGATTTTGGTTTCTTTCCTGGAATGATTTACAAAAAGTTTTCAAGAATACACCATTTCTCTTACAGAAAAATAATCAACATATATGTAAAAAGAGACACTTAAAAAGATTTCTGACCATTTATAAATATTTTCTAATTCAGGAATGCAATATTTTGAGGGCAGATTAAAAAAAAGCATAAAAATACAGGTAAGAAAATAAAATTTAATAACATACTAATTAATCTGGATTGCCATATATATTATCAAGCAGCAGTATTTCTGTATAACGCGGGAAGACTTGCAAACTTTAGAAGAACAGTACATTCAGCAACCTGGCGGATTTGCCAGCGCAACATAACGCACGTGGCCGTGATGGGGCACGTACAGACCTCGACTTGACTGGGGTCCCTCTGACACCTGCGACATACCCATCTTTCCCATTTAGCCGCCCTTACTGTCTCGTCCTCTTGGAGGATCTTACTGCCTCTTCCCTTGCTGAAAATATTTCTCGCACGATTTGCTCTCGGCCGAGCTTCCTCCTGGCATTGACGACGACGGACAAAGCCTTTGAAGCCGTCGGTTCCGGATACACTTTCTCTGGCCTGCTTGTGTCTCTAGACAAACGCTTCCTTTCCTTTGCTGTTCGGTTCAGTTGCTATGAAAATGCTTTGTCTCCAGCAGTCCTGGAGGGGGGGGGGGTTATTTGTGCATCACGCACACATGCACGTCTGAGCTGCCAGGAAGCCCTTTTTGCAACCATGGTGAGAGGGTGGCTGGAAAATGTGTTAGTCCCTCTCTCGCCCCATGGACGGGGAAGCCGAGCTCCTTTGTGACAATTGCAGGAAGGCACTTGGGTGAAACATTCAGACAACTGAGGAGAAGCTTGATTCCCTCATGTGCAAAAAATGGCTCCCAGCCAGGCCAAGTGACAGCAGACCACTCAGCCAGCCCTTGAAACTCTGCCCCAGCAAAGTAAGTACTGCTGGAGAGGGACTCCCTTAGGTAAAGCTGCTAGAGGGGACTTTTCTTTGTTAATGAGGAAGAATTCGGCATCGCAGAAGCTCTGTGGCGGTGCTCGGCTTCTTCCTGGCACTCTGCGCATCAAAGGGACTCTGCCCGACTCCGCGGGGGGTGGGTGATGGGGTCTGCTGCTCGTAGGAGAAATAAATGCTACGCATCAACCTAGAAGGTCCACACCCCTGGGTGCAGAGAGCAGAACTGGGTGTTCATCCTCTGTGGAGCGCACCAGCCATGCCGGGCCCGGCTCTCGGGAAGGCTCGCCCATGGCTAGCCCGGACAAGACGGCAGGGACTTAGAAAAGCCACTGTGCATGTTTAACAGCCGGGCTCTCCTCCTAGGCCTCCCCTAGCAGACTGGACTGAGAAACTCCTTCGAGGACAGGCTGAGGATATTTTCACCTCATGTTTGATGGCTAAGGAATCAACTGAACGGCCGAGAGAGAACGCCCAGCTTGTCCTGGGTGCCTGCGACGCATGCGGTCATGCACATCTGTGTGATGACCACCTGCCAAGAAAGCCCAGGGTTTCATTGGCAGAAACGGCACCCAAGGAGCGACCTGTGCAGGGCCTTGTGCAGCTGGGGATCACACAGACCTGCTGCTGTTGGACGCTCTGCTCATGCAGGAGGGGTGCTAGGGCCAGCACTTTGGGGTTGAGGGGAACTTTAAATGGACTCGGGTAAAAGCCACCCATGATCCTGGGGGCCAGCGCCTGAGGCTCCCTGTTTGACTCTTGAGTTTGGAGCAGAGAGGGAATCCAACCCTTTTTTGATCTTGCACTTGGGTGTTTTGAACGAAAATCTTGCACTTTTTTTTTCTTCTTGCTGCTGTGGCCCTTCCACCTCGTCCCTGACATTCAATACGCAGGCCTGAGGCTCTCCTAGATACTCCATGAGAGTGCTGGCCGGGAGGAACACGGGGAGGACTCTCGAGGAGCACAGTGGACAGTGGCAGCAGGCCGGGCAGCGCCCCCTCCGGGACACTCGGCATCAGCGCTGGCTGTGGGCAGCAGGGGGAGAGAGCTACTGGCCGAGAAGGCTCAGCCCCCAGCCTCCTTGGCCAGCTCTCTGAAGCATAGAATAATAACAACAAACGTGTACACGCCAACACCGAGCCGTCGTGACTGGGGATCTAGTCTGGGCAAGGCAGTTTGCTTTGGAAGGAGAAAATTCCAAAATAAAGCTCCCGCTGTGGCCCACGGTGAGGAGAGCACCACGGACAACGGTCCAGTCTCGGCCTCAGCCTCGAGGGTGTGGGGTCCGTCAGCTGGACTCGGCGGCCACATCCCCTTGGTGGCTCTGAGGCCCCGTCTCCCTCAAAAGGGCCAGGAGCTGTTCCCAGAACCTGGAAAAGTGAACGCAGGGGCCCTTCCCCTCCAACTCCAGCCACGCCGGTCTCGGGCCAGTTCCAGCTTCCCGCCACATTCCCAATGTGGTCCTGGTCAGCAGGCACTTGATACCCAGATGGGTCACTGTGAAGGTCAACCGGGAGGGTCTTTGGGACTCGAAATTCAAAAGGAAGAGGTGCTCTGGCGTTTCCAGAGAGAGGAGCAAGCTCCTGTGCCAGCAGCTGGCCCGAGCGTGGCTCCCGTGGGGCCTCTGGCCAGGAGATGAACAGCAAGGGACAGAAGCGAGGGCGGCGAGGGCTCCAAGTGGGGGTCCGAGGCATGAACGTCTTGCGATGATGGCTGCTTCTACGTCTGGTTTCTGGAGGGAGGTCCAGAAAACTCCTTCCTGATGATTTCATTGACTAGAAAAGGAAAGAAGAGAGAGACCAATGAGCAGCGCTGAAAACGTAGGTCAGTTTTCCAGAACGGCCCTCAGGCCAGCTTTTTAAACATTGATTTGACGTTTTAGTTGCAGTTGGACACGAGGCCTTTATTTTACTTATTTTTATGTGGTGCTGAGGATCGAGCCCAGGGCCTCACGCGTGCTAGGCGAGCGCTCTACCGCTGAGCCACAACCCCAGCCCCTCCATCGGGCTATTTTTTAAAGACCTTCACAGTGACCCATCTGGATATCAAGTGTCTGCTGACCAGAACCACATTGTTTTTGCTCCTCGTGATGATACACTTGACCATTTTTTTCAGCATGAGAAATGCCTTCCTATGTCATGTTTTGCTTTCCTGGATCAGAACGTTTTGTGCCGTCGGCTCCCGAACTCCTTCGCCGACTGCCTACAGAAACACCTATGACATGATGGTGTCCCACAAAAACCTAGGATCCCCTAAAGGACAGCAAGTAAGCAGCCGTCGATGGACGTGAAATCTCTATTTCTGCACAAGCAGGATCTTCCCCGCCGGTCGTGAGCCTTAGAACTTGAAAGTATCCTCAGAGGGACCCTGGGGGCTTGGTCACCTTCACCTCCTTCAGGATGCATGGAGCTCTGAAAGGGCCCCAGGGGCACGAGGCCAGCCCCGGCCAGCTCTCTGCTCCTCCAGGAGGGTCTTCGTAGGTCACGGGCGGCATGAGACCCCCGGATGACGGATCTTGCCAACAGACTCCCTTTGGCACCCCTGGAAATGGCCACCCTCGTGCCGGCTCACTGCCGAGGTCGGCAAACGTGTGCCCCGAGGCTGGTGTGTTGACTGGGGTGGAAGTGGGGGGCAGTGGGACCCTTCTGGGTTCCTATCAAAGGCAGGCCACCCTCCCCTGCCCCAGCTCTGACCCTGACTTCTCCCATGGCCCCCAGGCCCTCATCTGGGCCTTTGCCTGAGGCTCTGGAGATAGGAGGCTGGTGTGTGTGGGGGTGCCTGTGCCCAGAGCCCCTCCCTGGTGCAGCCAGGCTCCCCCGGCTCCAGGGTCCTGGTGCTCTGCCGGGATGGTCGGGGACAGGGGCGGGGAGCACCCACAGCTTTAAAGAGCTGAGGCCAGGCTCCTCCCCGTGCTCCCCTAGCTGGAGGTGTGGCTTCACCTCCCGGGGCCTCATGTCCCCATCCTAGGCCTGCGCTCCTTGTGGGGCGGCAGGAGGACACTAAGCCTGCGGGGCCTGAGGCGCGTCACTGGCCAGGAACATCCCCGCGGGATCTGGGCACTGTGGAGCCCGGGACCATTGTGCAGGGCAAAGGTCCTGGTGTCGGAGGGTGGGGTCGGAGTCCCGCGCTGGCCACGTCCTGGCTCTGAACCTGCCTGTTGTCGTGACAGGACGGTTCTGTGCCTCCGTTTCTCCATCTGCAAGTGTGACTGTCGGCACTCCAGGGCTGTGGAGGGTCCTGGGTGAGATGGCCCAAGTAGAGAAACGCCCGCGTGCCCTGGGAGCAGGTGCTGGTGTGCAGAGGGAGTGTGTGAGAGAGAAGGGGACAGCTGTGCGCTCACGGGGGGGGGGGACGGGACCGCTAGAGGGACAAATGCTTCCCAGGGAAGCGGCTGCACACACAGGACCTTGGGATGAGCCCGTTCAGCTCCCCAGCGCCACTCGGCACCAACTGAACGAACGGTGCTCCGGCCACCAGCGGATCCCAGGGGCCGAGCTGGAGACTGGATGAAGACCCCCCCCTTCCCCGTGTGGCACCGCCAGGGCCAGATAAGCTGAGGTGCCCCGAGAGGGGTGGGGTGGAGTGGGGTGGGGTGGGGTGGGTCGGGCAGCTTCACGCGGAGCTTTTCAAAGCCCGGATCCTGAGGGCCTTCCTGTTTTCTCAACCTAGGAAGCCAGGAGCCCATCCTCGGTGGAAACTTTCCACAGCCCCAGGTTTCTAAAAATAGCCCTGGGCAGAGCTGGAGGCACCAGGGCAGCCTCACAAGGGCCCGGGCCCTTCTCAGATCACAGGCCCCGAGGGGCAGCCTCTCCTGCAGGCAAAGCCGCTTTCCCCTCCCCTGGGACGAGATCCGTGCTGCTGCCTGGAAGCCTCCTTTGGGGGGTGGGCAACCGTCTGGAGGCTCAGCAGGAGCTCTGCTCTGAGACCCCACCGTCACCTGTCACCGCTGGGGGTGGCTCGGGGGCTCAGACGTTCAGACCCCACCCCAACCTCTCTGGGTAGAGACCTTTTCTTTCTGAAACCTCAGCTTGCTCCTCCCCTGGCTGCAGACCAGGAGAAAGTTCTACAACAGAAATGTCAGCAGGTGGCCGTGGGGCCAGGTGAGACTGCAGACCGGGGCTCCGAGTCCCCGAGGAACTTACACTGAAATCTCCTTCTGCAGCGTGTCGGGGCAGGAGGTGCTCCCTGTCCCTGGCATCAATCCCACGTCTGTCCACCGCGGCCTTGGGTTTTCAGCAGGTGGAGAGCCCCTCACTCGGTCCTGTCACCGCCTCCTCCTCCCTGGGTGATCCTCTCCCTCTAAGCCCTGCCCTGGTCTGCCCTCCACCAGATCCTGAGTCCCCTGTCCCCTCTGACCTCGCCTCCTCGACCCTCCCTCGCTGACCGTGCTCCATGGCACCAGCTTCCATTCTGCCCATCTCGGGCCCCTGCCACCCTCTGTCCTGGTCCCAACCGGATCCCTCTTCACCCCGGTCATCAAAGCTCAGACGCAGGCTCCTGGGCCTGTGGGGTCCCTGGGTCCCTTCACTCTGCCAACTTCTTGCTTCGCATGCTCTGGGGCCTGGACGAAGCCCCGGCCTTTCGACCTGGGGGACCGGGGACGCTTAGTGATAAGAACACAGACCTCAGAGAGGGCTGAGACCCTTCAGGCCTCGCCGTCGGAGCTGAGCATGGCCCCGGGCTTGACCCTGAGATCCAAGCAATTTATTTACCCAACAAATGCTTCTGGCACCTGCCCTGTGCCAGCTACGGCACCTCCGGCCTCTTCCCCGGCTGGGGCCAGGCCGTTCCCACAGATCCCCTCCCGGTCGACTCCACCTTCCTTCCTGCGCTTGTTCCAACGCCACCTCTTCCCAGAAGCGCCTCCTATTTCACCTTTGCTGCCTTCAGAGAGGCAAGTGCTGGATTTCCACATCCCCCCGCCCAGTGCACGGCATCCCCTGTGCCCACAGCAGGTGCTCCTCGCCCTGCCCCAGCAGCTAGGTCTCCCGCTTTGGGGAGCTGGTTTTCCTCTGTCACCCAACTGGCGATGGGCGTCTGCTCCCCTGCTCTCCAGGAGCCTGTCCCTGCAGAAGAAGGTGACCCTGCTCCTTTCTCCAGAGCTGGGGGCCGGGCCTGCACCACGCCTGGGACCTCTCACGCCTGGGACCCCGTAACAAAGTCCCCATCCCCTTTAATCCGTAGGGAACAGAGCCGCCACTTGTCATTGCAGGCAAAGGGGACTGGGGTCTGGACCCAGGGCCCACTTTCTCCACCGCCCTACAACTAGCCAGAGACGGTGCTGTGAGGTCAGTCTTTGTCATCCTCAGTGTCTCTTGTGTGACTCGGGGAAAAGCAAGGGACGGTGGCCACAGCAGGTGCTCTGCCTGACGAGGCTGGCGGTGGTCACTGCCAGAGTCCCTGACCCTCCTCATCCTCAGAGGTGCTGGCCTGACAGGACCGAGAGCAAGTGGGTCTATAACCTCTGGGTGACCCCTAAGTCTGACCCCTAAGGCTGCTACCAGAAAAGACGGACAGATTTCAAGTGCATGAAAATCCTACACTTTTTAAAACGCAGAAGCACGAGGCAATATTTCCAGCATAAAGGACGGTCATGGCACCGTGGATAAGAAGAATAGGAATAATCTAATAAAAGTGGCTGCCCACATCAGAGCAGGCTGCACCAGGGTCCACGAGGCCCCTTCTGTAAAGGGGCAGGTGGTGTCTTTAGCTGTGTGGGTGCCATAGCCACCTCCTCAACGGTCTGGCTCTGCTGCTGAGGTGCAGAAGCGGTGACCGGCGGTGGATGAGCGACGGCTGTGCTCCCGTCAGACTCCTTTACCCAGACAGGCGGGGCCAGCTCTGGCTCAGGAGCCCGCGTCAGCCGGCCCCTGATTAGATCCCCGTGGCAAAACAGAAAGGAAAGAAGGGTGTTCTCCCCACTACTCTGGGGGGACAGCCCTGTGGGGAAACCAAAGCCTCAGCTAGTATCACTCATCAGATGGCTCTGGGTTGACTTGGTGGCGAATTCTCAAGCGGGACTGCCTGCCGCCAGCGGCCCGCTCTGCCAGAGTTTCTGCTTTTTTGTGAAAGACCCCGTCACAGGTCCTCCACCTTGGGCCCCTGGACGGCTGCTCAGGGTTGCACCAATCTACCCAGGTGCAAGGAAGGGCCTTTCGGGGTGACTCTCCTGCGGCCCTTCTCCCCGTAATGCTGACTTTAAAACTCCATCCCCTGGGAAAGTGGCAACAGGAAGGCACCAGGAGCCCGGGGGGGGGGGGGTGCTATCCCAAACCTCCACGTCCCGCCATCTGGCTAGACAGCTTTTGTGCCCATCAGAGCCTGAGCGAGTGCTGGCCACAAAGGCCACAGCCATGAAGACACTGCCACCTGCCTCTAGGCCACACCCCAGGCAGAGCCGAGAGGGGCTGGGCACTCACCCATCACCTCTGCCCACCATGACGGGTGGACCCACTCTTGAGACCCTCCTGCCTGCCTGGGGCAGGACGAGACCACGGCAGGAAGCACAGGAATGCTCTCGGCTCTGCCTCTGTTCCTACCACTCCTGGGGGAATCTGCTCTGAAGGCCAAGAAAGCTTGCCAGGCCTCAACTGTCCACTGCCTGAGGGCCTCCCCAGGAGTGGGGGAAGGAGGCTGGGGAGGAAAGCTGGCCCTGGCCCGCCCGGCCACCCCTCCCCAGGCTCTGCTTAGCGATCTCCAGCCCTGTCCTCTTCTCCCGGCCCCTTCCAAGGAGTCTGGTCACCTGCACACTGTGGAGAAGAGGCTTCTGGACAAGCCTGGCCTAACTACAGGGACTCAGTGAAAGCAAAAGTCCCCTTGATGGGCTCTCGCCCAAGGGGCAGGTGGGGTCTGAAGAGTCGGGACCCGTCGGAGCTGGGCCTGCACGGGGTCTTTACACCCTGACGTCCCAGACAGGAGCAGAAGCGGGCCTGCCTGGGCGCTGCGCTTCACACTTGCTCGTGTTTGGGACTCGTGTTTGGGGGCTGTTGGAGCAACCGCCCTCCGGCTAAGCCCTCGCGGTGACACTGGGGAGCATGGGCACAGCTCGGCCCTGTCCACTGGGAAACAGGGCTCTGAGCTGACCGCTCTTCTGGGTCTGCTGTGGGACGGCTTCCGGGTGCTGCTTTCCCCGGACTTCAGAGTGGCCTTCAGTGAGAGTCTGCCTCAGACTCCTGGACCTGGCCTGGGTGGTATCAGAGACTCTGCGCTTGACGAAGGGACCACAGAGAGCCACAGACCGGCAGCCAGGAGGCACACAACCCATCAGGCCGCCATCGGGTGTCCCCGAGCTGCATGCTGGCTCAGTGTTCTAACGAGAATGGCAGGAGGTGGGACCCAGCGTCAGCCTCTAAGAAGCTGAGGCACCGGAGGTTCAGGAACTTCCCCAACTGCCCACCTGATCGTGTCCTCCACCAGCCTGTGACCCTTGCGCTGCCAGGCCTGCGCTCACCACCCGACTGTGCACAGGCTCCGTGGCCCCAGTCACGCAGGGCGGACCCGCTACTGAAGCCGGGAGGGGGGCCCTGTGGAGACCAGCGCTCCAGCCTCGGTTCCAGAGGCACATTTCCTATCCAGACACCGAGCAGCAAGTTACGCTGTCAAGTGACAGAGCACAAATGTCCCCAGGGAGGACTGAGACAGAGAGGAGAGGGTTGACAGGAAACTGCCTACACATGGGAGCTTCCTGTGCCGCCCGCTAGGTCTATGTCCTCCCTGCCATCTGTCTGTCCCCTGTGCAGAGCCCCCCCCCCCCCCGTGGAGTTTGTCCCTGCAGGCCAGTCCTGGAGGGGTTGGGGAGCCCCCGGAGAGCATGCGTTTCCCCAGGCCCCCTCCCCTCTCCTCCTGCCCGGGCTCACAGACCCAGAGCGTCCTCTTTCCTTGGGAGCAGGAAGGGTGGCTGTGAGGGTGGCTGAGGAGGGGAGAGGGCTTCCGGTTGGGAAGCTTTCTTGTACTTAATAAAAATAAAAAAGTTAACACAACACACAGCTGGAAAACCAAAGGAGAAGCAGAAGATGACAATTACCTTTAACTTTGGTTTCTCGGATCAAAGATCACAGTCATTCTGTTTCATAATATGTTTTGTATCCAGCTAAGGTGTGTGTCTATCAGCTCTGAAAAAGATGTGCAAAACCATTTTTGAGAAAAAAAAAATCATCTTTGATCTCTATTATAGTCCAACCAAGTCACGGCCACACCATCCACCTCGGGTCTCTCCAAGCCACTCAAACCCAGAAGCGAACGCAACCCTGTGGCTGGGACCGAAGCCCAAGTTCTGTATCGTTTTCATGTCTGTGCCACCATGAACCCAGAACCAGGGTAATGGTCACTGAGGTGAGGGTCACTGTAAAAGTCCTGGGGCTCTCTGAGCTCGGAGCACCTCAGCGACGTGGAGGGGACGTGTGTCCACTTCACGCTCGTCCAAAGGCCTCTGCCGTGGCATCTTAAACAGTGGCCGTCTAGAGAGAGAATCCCAAAGCTGGCTCCTGCTAAGGTCAACGGGGAAACCAACATCCCCAAAGTCGGCCCGTGTCCCTCTACAAGCGATCACACCTCAGCAGCCACGTAAATTCCTAAGACTGCACCTTTTCTTCCTGTTTTGTCAGTGTGGGGCGGGGGGGGGTTTACTATTTTTACAGCCTCTGCCCAATCGGAGCGAGAGCAGCACCTGAAAACGAGGAGCCTGCGTCACTACCGCGGGCGCCCTTCCCTCCCACCGTGTTTTCTCCTCCTATTTATGTAACAGAAATGCCTTCTCGGTCTCTCTCTCCAGAACCCTCTCTGCAGCTTTCTGGACACCGCCTTCCCGTCCCCTCTGGAGGCACAGGATCAGGCCAGAGGTCGTGCTGAGGGTGGCCTCTTGCGGGGACGGCACCGTCAGCTTGAGGCAGGAGGGCTCCCTGAGGGCTCGGTTTCGGGGCGAGGACGCTTGGTAAAGGGAGGTCTCTGAGCCGCTGTGCAGTCCCAGGTGACTCCCACGGGACCTGGGTATTGGGGTTCGATTCCAGGCTGCTGCAGCCCTGGGGCAAGAGGACCGCCTCGTCCCTCCTCCCTCGAAGCTGCTGCAGCCCTGCACAGGACCCTGCGTCTCGGGCCACTTCTGAAACAAAACGCCCACTCTCCATTGCTGCAGGGGCACGTGGCCCGCAGTGGTGACCGCCGTACTTCCCCTCTCTACTGTAGACCAACTCTCACAGACCCAAGGGCAGCTGTTGTCAGATAAGGCCCTGGGGGACCCTAAAACACGACCCCTACCCCAACAGCAGTCCAGACCGGCGCCCCTCAACTTCAGACTTAGGTGGGCAGGTTGCCCGCTGGGCATCTCAAACGTCACAGGCCCCAAACCAGGCTGCAGACCCTCACCGCTGCCCCTCGTCCCAGAGGTTCCCGTTCCACTGGTTCCCGTCGTCCCAGAGGTTCCCGTTCCACTGGTTCCCCTCGTCCCACAGGTTCTCGTTCCACTGGTTCCCGTGGTAAGAAACACAAATTCCCATTTTCGTGGAGGACGACCTTGGTGTGTTCACCGCCCACGTCCCCTCTCTACACAAATGCTACGACCTACCCTCAGACCTCCAGAGGACACGGACACTCTCCACTACCCCCACCCTGCGCCCCACCCAACGGCAGGGTGTTCCTGTTGTAAGTTAGAAGGAGCCCACCCCACCCTGCAGAGTTGCTGCTCTCAGAAAAATGCAGCTCCACAGGGCTGGGACAGTTTCCTGTCATCCAGGCTGCCCTTGGGAGCCAGCAGGTGTCACGCACAGGTGGCAGCCTTGGAAGAACAGTTGGCGTCTAGGTGGCAGCCCAGGGGCCAAGCGCTTACCTCCACCTGGACAGAGCGAGAGCTCTTCCTCCAAGCCCCATGCCCTGTGGTGCTGGTGGGAGGCGGCCACACTTGGACTCCCTCCATAGGCTCAAAAAGCCGGTTTCCAAGATGGTGACAGCTCTGCCACCGTCTCAGAACAGCAGCCTCCAGCTGCTGGTTTATCTGCAGCACTGAGAGGCACAACATCCTGTTCAGTCATGAAGTCTCGCCTCTGTCTGCTTCTAGGTGGACGACGGGGCGTTGGAGCCAGAAGGGCCTGTCTTAATTCAACCAACGCCTGAAATTCAACTCGGCTCCCGCCTACCGCCACACATCCGCTTGGCGGGTGGATATCCACTCTGCCCCATTTCAGGCTCTGGGCTGTCTTCAGGGTGATGGCAAGTCCCATCCTTGTGCCAAGGCACTAAAGTGGAGAGAAGGGGGCCTTGCCCGGGACAGTCCCCTGGCACCCGGCAGGGCTGAGATGGGGCCCCAGCTCCATGGGGGTGGTCCCAGGCCAGGGCTGCCCTAACTTGAAAGATCCTCAGGGTCCCTGGGAGCTCCATGAAAATGCTGACTCATCACTGGAAGTTTCTGGAACTGAGCCACTCTGGCAGTATACCTGCAAAGGCCTCGTGGTCTCCTGCCAAACTTCAGATTCCTGGGCCCAAAATGTGGACAAGAACATCTCCGTGGTCTGAAATGACCCAGCTGCCTCGTTGGGACACCTTCACTACCGTCCCGCACAGGGGGAGAGGGAGGGAGAGGAAAGGCCAGTCTGCAGCGGTGCCCTCCCGTAACCAAGAGCAGGATTCCGCTTCCCTGCACCTTTAAACAGCAGCGAGGTCTGCTGGGCCACACTTGGGTTCGGGCCTGTCAAGGGACCAGGCAGAGCCAGGAGCTGGATGTCCTTGGTGCCATCTATGGATCCCTCTGGTCTTGGACTCACTGCCCTGTTCCAGGGTCCTTTATGAGGCTACAGCTTGAACCACACAGTGACATGGCTCACAAGTGGGTGAGTCACCCACGCTCGTCCATGGGTCAGACGGCTGCGCAGTCCCATCTTGGCCCATCCTGCAGCTGGCCTCCCAGACAGCTGGGATGACCGGCAGAAGGTTCCAGTAAACAGAATGTGCTGGAAGGCCCGAGAGAGCGTGTGTGGATCGTGGTACCCGGGGATTCCCACAGGTACAGTGTCCCTCCAAACCAGTGTGGAACCTGCTCCCATAGTCCCCATCCCCTGCTTCCTGGGGACTCCAGGTGGCCCCACAACCTAGGAAGAAGTACCTGTTGACCTGGACCCTCAGCTGCCCCAGCAGGAAGGACCGACAGGCTGGGAACAGCAGGCCTCGGAACAGTGCACCCTCCCGTCCCGCTCTGCAGCTCAGCACCATTTCTTACGACACGCAGCTAAGTGTCATTTCTTCTAATGACACACCTCTGCTACCGAGCAGCCACACAGCTTCTAAAGCATGACCACAGGCAGGAAAGAGGCCTAAACAAACCACGCTGCTTCCACGTCCTGCCCGTTGGCCCCCGCGCTCGGCATGCAGCACAGGCCACACAGCGAGCGCTGGGAAACCGAGGCCCCGGAGCAAGCCACTCTCCCACGTGGAGCTGAGACGGGCAGAAACACAGCCTGGCTTCTAGAGCACTTTCCTTCAAACATCTGGAGATTCATCGACCCTTCCAGCCCAGTCCCGTAGATTCACCTTCCAGATCATTCCATGTCCTCGCCCACCAGCCAGGACCACCCCAACACAGGACCCCACATCTGCTCCAGGACACCTGCTGGTCCTTCCCGGTGTCTCAAGTCTTTAATTTCCCACCAGATATTTTGACCGTCTCGGCCTCCCTCACCCCTTCCAGATCCACAGGAGCCACCGGCTGCCTAGGAAAAAGTCCCACAGTGTCCAGCAGGGCCCCGACTCGGTCTGAAGTCTCCCCAAGTGACAGCCACAGGACTGGTCTCGGCACTTGTCACTCAAGACTCAAAGGCTGCCTTGGGTGGCCATGGAGGCATGTGTGTGTGACACTGCTCCAGGACCCAGCCTTTCCTCCCCACGTGTCCCCTCAATCAGACCTTCCTCCTGACCGTCCTTGCTGTGGACTGAACTGTGCCCGACCCCCACGCCCCAGCCCCCAGCATGATGGCATCTGAAGACAGGGCCGCAAGGATCAGCGGGGTCGGGAAACGGGGGTCACCACGGGACCCTGCCCCCAGAAGACACACCAGGAGTCTGTTTCGTGTAAGGACCCAGCAGAGAGGGCGGCCATGTGCAGGCCAGAGAGGGCACGCGCCACAGCACCCACCCAGGTCAGGTGTGGATCTGAGGTCCACCTCCAGAACTGTAGGAAGGGACATGTCTGAAGCCACCCAGCTGCAGTGTCACACAGCCCAAGCTATCTCTGCAGCACTGCTGACCCTTGTGCATCCCTGTTGGACGTCCACTGTGCTCAGGGGCAGGCTTCTGCCAGCCACAGCACCAAGGCTCAGGGACTTGCCCAGCGCCACTCCGCTGGCCTATCCGACTGAGGAGCATGCGCTGCTGTCACCCTCGCCTCCCTGTCTGCGTCTGGCTCTGCCTGGGGCCCCTTCCTTTCGCTGCTTCTGAGCGGCCTCTGGCCAGCCCACGTGCCTCTGGCTTCCTCCAGGGCCGCCCCCAGGTGCAGCCTCTCCATCCCTGGACGCGCTCTGTGCATCTCCAGGTGGGAGGGTCTGCGGCCAGGCTGCTCTCAAGGTGCCTGCTCACGTCCTGCCCGGGGGGGCCCCCCCTCCCCGCTGCTCAGTGCACCCAGGGCCCTGGGCTGGCGACACACAGCAGCGCTCTGAGTCAGCCACCCCTGCACCCTGGAGGCCCCGGAAGCAGCCCGGGCAGCAGACCTGCACCCCCTCCCCAGACGGCTTACAGGCACGGTCTCGGGGCTTACAGGAAAAATGCCACGTCCCAAACTGTCCCCAGCTTTCCGGATGAGTAAACAAGGTAGTTCTGAGACTCTGGTTTCGAGGCAAAGGCAGAGGTGCTAACTGGGAGGAAGCGGATCTGGCTGCGGCCAAGAAGGTACCAGGCCCACGCTGGGGGGGGGGGGCAGCCTCCAGGGAGAGTCATCTGCCCTGCAATGGCCAGGCCACATGAGGCAGCCTGGTCCCCAAACCCACTTCCTGGGGCCTAATCCCAACACCCTCCTGTCCCTGTACCGCGCAAGCCCACTGGACTTCAGCCACACATTTCAGAATCCAGGTCCATATGTAGCCCGAGTCCACCCAGAGGCTGAGAGGGCAGCACCAGCGGGCGGAGGAGCCTCCCCATCAGGGCCCAGACAAGAGAGGCCACCTGGGAAGCAGGCAGCCGGGTCGCCTGCAGAGTGTCTAGAGACCAGTGGACAGTTTCCACGCAGGCCCACGCCTCCCATGTCTCTGTGCCCACCAGAGACCGTGAGCAGGGGCCAGCTGCTATAGACCCTCGGCCTCAGGCGGCTCCAAGAGAGGCCTCAGGCGTGCCATGATGGACAGCCTTGCGCTGGCCTGGTCACCATGGCAGAAGTCCCTGGTTGTCTGGGAAGGGGTAGCCCAGCTCAGGCCATAAGGATCCTGATCTTGAAACCAGTGACACTTTAATGTCACTGGGTTGTAACAGCCTCATGAAGACGGGGACCTCATCCCCCTTGTCCACTGCTGTATCCCCATCATCTGAGACAAAGCCTGGCACTTAGTAGGTGCTCAGAAAAAAATTCAAGGAGGGATAATTGTGTGGAAAATGAAACACAACCTCCCGATCGGTTAGGTTTGACCAGAGTCCTTGGCTTTGGGCTGTCTTCAGTGGCTGGTCTCAATCCTACGGGGAAGGTTCAGGCCGTCGCTAGCTGGGCCTGACCCTGCTGGTGTCTGGCTGGCGCGCCCGGCAGCAGGGGCTTGAGCCTTCCTGTTCCCTGTGCCAGCCCGAGCCGTGATCAGCAAGGAGCTGAGGGACGACTGAGGGTCAAGGGGAAAAAGGACAAGGGAACCAAGAACGGCTTCTCAGGGTTGGTGACCCAGGGTGGCTCGTCCCGCCAAAGGTGTCCCTCAGACGATCATGCGTCACGGTCGCGGCACAGCAGACGGTGCCCCTGAGCTCTGGGCCACGGCAGGCACCCGCCAGGCAGACCCCGCTCCAGGCTCCAGGGAACTCCTGGCCCTGGGTTCCATGAGGCCCGCAGCCCACCCTGGTCCCCAGGGGACACATCAAACCACGCGGCCAATGGGGTCAGGACCAGGGCTGCGCAGGGGGACCGAGGCCTTCCGTCTTAGCCCAAGTTGGAGGAGGAGAACGGCTGCTCCATCTCTGTCCAGACAAACCGACCCATGGAACCGAGCTGAGCGCCCAGGAAGAGGACACCTGGACACGGGGAAGCTGCTGGTGGGGACAGGACGGACCGACGTCTCAGTGGATGGTCAGGGGCAACCAGTCATCCCTACAGAGAGCCATGACATCAGAAGCCCCCTCGTGCCCAGCACAGCGACCTATTCCAAGCAGATCCCACTCTGAGGTGTGTAGGGAAAGACCGCGTGTTTGGGAGCAGCCCGAGAGTCGCTTTAGGAACGATGGGGGGGAGGACCTCTAAGGAACACAGAGTCTTCCAGTCGCCCACCCCAGGGTCAGTTTAGCGGGTCCAGTGGGTCCCAAGAAATCAAGTTTCCAACAAGCTCCGGGTGACGCCAGTGCGGTCACCCTCAGAAAGCCCCGACCTTCAGAAAATCAATTAAACTACATTAAAAACTTTTCTTCCTCAAAGGCACTCTTTCAGGCCCACCAATTAAACAAAAAAGTATCTAAATAGGCAACCAACATCGCAACAGTGTAGAGCCAAGCTCCCTGACAGGAGGGCAACCCGCCCAGCTGCTGCCAAGACCATCCCATGCTGTCTGCTAAAGCTGTAGATGACGCAGCCCCATGACCAAGCAGCCCCACTGGCCGGTCTCACCCTACAGAGACTTCTCCACGTGCATGTGCCAGGTGGCAGAGAAGGTGTCCCAGACATCCCTGGCTCTGACAGCAAAGAGGAACCACCTGGACCCATCAGCAGACCTGAGGAACAAGGGTTACCCTGAAATACTACACACCAGAGAAAAGGAAAGGATGTCAGCTACAGCAACCAAGTGGTGACTTTGAGATGGAAGCAGAAGCCGCAGAGGCTACCACAGGAGGCCTCGTTTGCATAAACCTCTCAAGGCTGCAAAACCAAGTGTATTGTTTAGGGGAAACCATCCTGCGGTCAATCTACAGAGGAAAAGAGGCAACAAAATTCAGGGGAGCGATTACTCTCTGGTGGGAGAGAAGAGGATGTATTCAGAGGCCGTGCTGACCTGGCCCTGGACAGGATGGGAGACATGGGCCATGAGGCAGTGGCCGGGCAACAGGGCAGGGTCTGACCCGGCCCCGACACAGCCAGCGAATCCCAGAACACTCAAGGATGGAGGACGTGTTGGACAGTGTGGGATTGCAGTCAGGACGCAGGGCACCGAGTTCCAGGGACAGCATGAGATGGCAAGGGGAGAAAGTGGGCAGGGTGGACAGAGAGCCCAAAAAGATGCTTCATGCGGTCAGCATCTGGGCCTCCTGGGACCCAGAGCAGGGTTCCATAAAAGCTCCATGACACACACCTGTAACGACCCCAGCGGCTGGGGAGGCTGAGACAGGAGGATCGTGAGTTCAAAGCCAGCCTCAGCAAAAGCAAGACGCTAAGTGGTTCAGCGGTCAGGTGACCCCGAGTTGAATCCCTGGTGCCCCCTACTTCCCCCCAAAAAGAAAGAATGTAGAGAGGAATAGAAAAGTGGGGGTGGGCAGAGGCAGGAGGAAGGAAGGGAAAGGCGAGGGGTCAGGGACTGGGGGAGCAGGGCAGAAGGCAGGAGGTGGGTGGGGTGGGGGCGGGGCCTGGAGATGAGGACGTCACCAGGAGGTGGTGGCCCTCTCCCTATCTGCCACAAGACCTGGAAGGTGGTCCCTGTAATGGCTCGTCCCCCAGAGAAGGGGCCTGCACCTGTCCCAGAGCCTCCCCTGGTGACCTGCCCAGGTCTCCTCTCTCCCAGCCCTGGTTCTCTCTCCTCAGCACTTGAAATTCATTTCTTTGTCACATTCATTTTTCTTCCCCATTAGATCGTGAGATCCATGAGGCAGAGACCTCGCCCCAGTCACCCAACACCTGCCGATCTACCCAGCTGGTGGCAGTATTGGCAAATGGTGGCTGTGGTGGCAGCTGGCACCTACTGTGCCAGGCCCACTCTCAGAAATCCACACGGAGCGCCACTCCCGGCTCACGGCCACGTGCCAGGCGGGGGTGTTTCCAGCCGACCCATTCTGCATCTCCGTCCACCAAGGCCCTGAGGGACTTGGCCAGGTCACGCGGCCAGCGGCTGGCCAAGCTGTGGTCCTAACTCTGACCCCAGGGCCTCTCCGGACGCCGGCCTCACAGTTAAGGTCCGCCTGATGGCCCGCCGTGAACTGGCTCCACTGTCTCCTCCTTTCTTACCAACGCTGCAGCCTTGAAGGAGAAGAGCAGAGCGGGGGCTGGGGGCGTCACAGAGAGGCCCAGGCAGAACACGGGGCCTGGTGGGTCCCCAGCCAGGACTCCCCGGGTCCAGCCCTGGCCTGTCTGGCTGACGGCTGCTTCCCGGCTCTGCCAGTCCACTGAAGCGGGGGTGTGAGGAGAGGGTCCCCGTCTCTGGCTTCCAGACCAGCTCAGATCTGGAGGAGGCTCCGTGGGAGCGGGAACCAGGTATCAGAGGAGGGTTGGTGAGTGCCAGATGCAGGGACTCGACACTTCCAGAGCCCCGACACGGGGAGGGGCAGCAGGAAGGCGGCAGCGGGCCCACCGTGCTCGCGTCTGTCCATCATCCACTTCAAACCCCAGTGCTGCTGCTAGGCCACTCCACAGAGGGGGTGACTGAGGTCGCAGACATCACAGAACGCGCCCCAGGCCCCAGCCCACCCCTTAGGCAGCCACACAGACGAGGAAGATGAGCCCAGCACAGCCCGGTGGGGACGGACGCGCTCACTGTAGCCTGGAGGAGACCGATTCCCGCAGGGTGCCCGTGTGGGAGTGCCCGGGGGGCGGTCAGCCAGTGAGTGGAGCGAAAGCCAACCTCCTGGATGCTCATCAGGGTGGGGTGAAAACCAGCCAGCCCCTCCGACGGTTCACCCCATTCACAAGGTCGGTCTCTCTCTCTCTCTCTCTCTCTCTCTCTCTCACACACACACCCCTCCTCCAGCCGCTCATCCTCTGTGCCCCGGGCCCGTGTCCTGGGCTCTGTGGCCTCAGACGCATCCACCCTCCCTCCTCAGCCTGCCTCTCCCCTGGGAGACAGAGAGGCTAAATGGTCCCAGCCTCCTCAGGGGCTTGTGACGTGTGGGGATGCTGACATGCTGTGTGACTTCCTGGACTTGCCACCTGCCAACACACAGCCAAGCTGCAGCCTCCCCGGCCAGCAGCTGCCTTCCCTTCCAGAACAACCCCAGGCCTGTGAGCCCCTCCAGCCAGACAGGAGAGCAGGCTGCCGCTCAACCCCCGGGCGCAGGGCGGCCCCCGACAACTGAGATCCCATCCCAGATGTCAAAATGCCGAGGCTGGAAAACTTGTTTCAGGCAAAGAGCTCTTAAGAAAATGCCCTGAGGCCCCTGGACTTCCCGGAGGGGCAGTGCTCCCTGAGTTTGGGGAACAAGTGAACATTTCGGTCTTCTCCCCTCATCCCGTCTTAGGCTGGTCGCCACCCACACGATCCTGTGTATTGACGGAGCTGTTTATTTCCCCGACCAGCAGGTGGGTCACCAAGGCCACACTCGGCTTCAGGCCCCTCTGTGTGCCCTGGGTCTACGGCTTCCACTTGGCACACGGGAGGCGTGCGGAAGACAGACTGCGGGGGCAGATGAAGGAGTCACCGGAGGTCAAAGATCCCACGGGAGCAGGCTTCCGCAGAGACCCCAGATCCGTCCTCCCCGTCCTCCCTGTCCTCCACAGGAACACTTTACTATTCACATGACAGGGTCACGTGGGTACCAAAGCCAGGGGCTGGGGGGCAGCTGGGTGGCAGAGCACTTGCCTAGCCTGTGTGAAGTCCCGGGTTCCATCCCCGACCCTGCCCCAAACAAGAAATAAATGAAAACTACATTTCCCAGCCTCCTTTGTGGCCTGGTGTGGTCACGTGACAAGACTCTGGCTGAAATGAATCCCACCATCATGTGTAACTCTCATGCACTAAAATTTTTAAAATTCTATCCAAGAACCCCTGGGCAGAGGACACTGGGACACCACTTTAGGAACGGTGGCACCTGGTTCCTGGCACCACGGCCCCAGCACAGGAGCCAAGAGGGCATAGGACTGAACTGTTACAGGAGAAAGGAAGCCACTGCCCTCTAAAAGCCACCAGCACCCTCAGGTGTCAGTCCCAGCCCCCTCCAGACCCTGAAAAACACCCACCCCTCCTGTCCTGCAAAGTCTGACTGCTCCAAACCGCACGTGGGGACTCCTGCAGCCCCAGCACTGGAGAGCTTTCAACGCCCCCTTCACACGTGCAGGGCTGTGACCTCCATCTGCAGTTGGCTCCCTCCTCCCGGAAGCCTCCAAATATCCGACCCAAGCAGATCGCTAAGTCAGAGAGAGAAAGGCAAGGAAGTCCGATTGTCTAGATCCGCCAAATGACAGGGACAAAAGGGACCATTCAAAAAAGCCCATTCAAATCTTAAAACATCAATTATGCTTAAACCCATGAGTTCACAATGCACACACACACAGAACCCCGAACCCACCAACAGCCCTAACTGATACCACCGGGGGCTGTCAGTGAACCAACCCATTATTTTAAAAACGAGTTCAGGAAGGGGAAGAATCGAGCCTTCATCCTTCTCTCCCTCCGTGAATTCGGCCATTGTTGATGCAGGGAACTTTCCCTTTATAGCAGCTTCCCCGCTCACGGAAGAGGAAGGGAGGGCCGAGCCAGAAAAACTGCACCGTTCTGCAGTTAATGTGCCCACGGATTCACGGAGCTGGGCATGGACCATCCACAGCTACTAATTTCACCAAAGAGAGGCGACCAGGAGCCATGCCCTCCTGACCAGGACCTGTCACCCTGAGCAGCTGACCAAGTCCCTGGAATCAGCTGTTGATAGACAGGACACACAGTGAACAAAGGCACAGGCTAAATGTCACCATAGGGACACCATCAGCAGATTTCCAGGATGAACTACCTCCCTCTTTTCAACAAATAAATGGCTAAACAACAGCAGCAACAGCATCCTCCAGAGGTTCAGCTGTTTAATCTAGAGGAGCAGCCCCTGGTTTAAGACTGGCTTAACCACTAGGACCTTCTCCTGCCTCGGCTGACTCCCGATGCAAACAAATGGCAGAATAATAAAAACAAAGAAGAAAGACTTTCTGATGTATGAGACCAGCTGTTGGACCATCAGCTACCTCAGGATATGAAGGAAGAATTCCTGACGCCCAGGTGTGGCGCTGGTCTGCATTTTCAGAGGGCTTTTCTTGTAGAGAAACCTACTGATTATTTACAGACAAAATGACACGACATCTAGGTTTGCTTCCAACTGTCACTGTGCCCTGAGCTGGGAGAGAGCTGAAGTGGAGAAGAAATCAGATTGGTCATGGGTTGATGACCGCTGCAGCTGCGGGGTGGGCCCGCGAGGGTACTCTATGCCATTCTATTTATATAGATTCAAAATACTTTACAGCAAGAAAATTTTAAAGCCCATTTAAAAACCATACTCTGCTGCTACAAGGAAGAGGAAGGAAAGAAGACTTTCAAGCCCGACACGTGCAGGCCCCGTGTTAGACATTTCTATAACAGGGGTCCAGGTGGAATCCTTGACCAAGTCAGGCCAATCAAGAATAAGAGGACCTCAGGACCATGTGTCAGACCATCCACCTGCAGGAGGTGAGGGGGAGTGGTGGGGACCGTGGACAAGGGCAGCCTATGCTCCGTCTAAAGGTGGCTCTGCTCGGGACCAGCCTGGCCACAGGTAGCTGCCATGCAGAATATGGGCCCAAGGTGGGCAGATCCTTGGGTTTCCAAGGGGAGCTGGAAATCTGTATTTTTATGTGTAAACCCCTGGTTTTTAAACGTTGGCATTTAATCCAAATATTTTTTTAAATCCTGTGTGGGTGGGCCAAACATAATATCTACCAGCTAAATGCAGCCATGGAACACCAGCCGGCCGCCCCTTCCCCAGCGCACAAGCCGACCACAACTCAATCCATCTGTAGGGAGTGGAGAGGGTGCTTTCGTCAACTTTGGGTCAATTCTTTTTCAGGCCTTCAATAAAATTGGGAATTCAAATGACACCATCGACTTCCAGAAATCTATAAGAACCGGCTGCAGGGTATTTCAAAGGCACCTCCACGTCGGAGGGTTATGCAACGAAACCTCCACTTTGCCTAGAGCTTGGGAAATTCACAGCCAGGGAGCGTCCTCTCAGCTTTCCTGGGATAGTGGAACTAACAGGCTTCAGATGGAACCCATCTGTTGGTTTGCAGAATGCCTGGGACCGTGGTCCAAACTGCTCGCCACAGACAACCCCGTCGTAAAACCAAGCTGGGGCACTAGAGCTCACGGTAACCTGACCAGGGAACGCTCCGCTTGGGTTGCCTGGCCAGAGATCTGGTTTCCTAGCAGCTTAGAGGGACAAGACAGATGTCATCCCCGACTGTGAAAGTGGCAGGATTCACTGCTGAGGACCAGAGCGGACTCCTTCCAGCTCGTCATGTGGAGCCTCTGACTTCACCTGGAGGAAGATTCTTGACCTGCCGGATGGGCAAAACAGGCCCCAGCCTCCCCCATAAACGGTCTCAACCCGATCAATAAAAAATTAAAGAAGTGTCAAAAATGTGATGGGGGAAAGCCAAATAAATGTTTTCCTCATTCCCCAACCATGGACCCCCGGCTTTTTTTTCCTGCAAGGGTGGAAAGTAAAAGGAAATCGGTCCAATGATAAAGCTGAATAGATCCACGGCAAGAAGAGTCTAGAACCTCACCTGAAGGCACCGAGAGAACAGAATGCGACCAGATCTCAATTCTGTGGAATGGAGAAAAGCCACAGCTACAGCAGGAGAGAGAGGCTTTAAATCTGAGTCCCCTATCCCCCGAAAAACAAAGCTTTGCCATTTACCCAAAACAGATTCACGAGTGAGGGAGCAAGTAGGAAGTACAGAAAATATCCAGTATATAAAATAAGAATTGATGGACTGAAAGCCATGTAATCCATAGCTTCAAATGGCTTAGCTGCTTTCAAGTTCTATTTTTCTGCAGAAGAAAAAGATGACAGTTACAATGGATTTGGGAACTTTTACATATACTTTTTTTTTCTTCTTTTTTGGTACCAGAGATTAAACCCAGGGGCACTTGACCACTGAGCCACATCAACCAGCCCTTTCTTATTTTTGGTTTTGAGACAGAGTTTTGCTAAATTGCTGAGGACCTCACTGAGTTGCTGAGGCTGGCTTTGAACTCGCAATCCTCCTGCCTCAGCCTCCTGAGCTGCTGGGCTTACAGGCCTGCACCATCATGCCTGGCTAGACTTTCTTTTTAATATGAAAAAATTGTGGATTATTTTGGGCAGTGGCCGGAGGTAAGTGACAAGTCCTCACAACCTGTAGTCTTGCATGCAATGATGTTCAGAATAACGGCCCCGAGTCGCAGCCTCGCTAGGGAGGGAGGGAGGGAGGGTCTGGCGCCCGCCCACTGAGCCGGGCGGTGAGTCTTCTGCACTCTTACAGGAGTGAAAGTGCAGGGCAGGCCTTTAGAAGTTTTGTCAAGGCTGAGCTAGGACCTGTGACTCTTGCTGAGCTGAGCACCTGGCTCATCACAGGGAGACTCGCTTGTTATTGCAAGAGAGCAGCCTCGTTTGGAGGTGGATGCTAAATGGGGCACAAATGACTCATAGTGAAAAGTGCTGGTTTGGCTGGATGCTGGGTTGCCTGTCGTGGTCTTCTGTGTTGAGAGCCGCCTGCTCTTTGTGGGTCAGATGCTGCTCCGGAATGTGGGCTCAGAGGACAGCGAGTCTGGGAATGGACTTTCTTGCGGTTTGGGGGCATCTGACCTCCCAATGCAGGCCCACATTCCTTTGGAAACATCTGCTTTGCAGAATTTCAGAAAGAGGCTGAGCACCCTGGGGCCTGGAGGCAGCTGGAAGTAACTTTCTTATGTAAGTGCGCAGAGCAGAGCGCGCTGCGTTGGGGAAAGGGTGGTGAAGTGGCCCAGTTACAAACGTGAGGTCCTCAGAGGGAGCAGAGGGGGCTTCAAGGGGCCAAATAAAGATCGCTGGGGACAGGTACCACAGGTGTTTATTCTCTCCGGAGAGAGACTCAGACCTGCCAGGCACACATTTAGTGATCTTCAAATAGCAACTCTTGGCAATTCTGTGAGCTCGTCGAAGGCGAGCTGAGTTTTCTGGACTCTGGAACTTTCTAACGAGGCTATGGCTGATAAGTTAGCAAGCAGCAGCCTGATGGGATGAGAAGATTCAGGCGGAGTCCACCTCACAGCCCTTCCTCAAAGCCCAGTTCTACCCCTGCTACCTGCACAGGCAGAATGGATAAGGACCGGCCTGTGGCCCCCACGGCTGTGTGACGGGCACCCAAGACAATCTGTCCCCGCTGTTGGGGACCGCAAGCAAAATGGAAGTTTCCACTTCCTGTGTGTATATTTTGCTACCTTTTGAGGAAGAAAGTCGGAAATAAAAATATATATTTGCATCTGATGGTGATTACATCAAGACACCCTAGAACATGCATTCCCAAGGTGAGTGGTACAGCCCCCAGTGGTGTAAAAGTTGGGTTTTTTTTGGGGGGGGTCTAAAATATCTTACCCATTTCAGGGCTTGGTGGCTCTGCAAAGAGCTAGCCACCAGCAGACACAAAGCCAGTTTATGAATACTGCGTTTCACTGGGATGGTGGTCAGGGATAATCATCTAAAAGGTTTCTTAAAGAGGAGAGGATGATAATTAAAAGAGGTTGAGAAAATACGGTTGGGTTCTGTTTGTTTGTTTGTGGTGCTAGGGATTGAACCCAAGGTCCTTTGCCACTCAGCTGTCCCCCCAGCTATTTTTACATTTTGAGACAAGTCCTTGCAAAGTTGCTGAGGCTGGCCTTGAACTGGAAATCCTCCTGTCTCAGCCTCCCCAGATGCTGGAATGACAGGCCTGTGCGATGGCACCAGGCTGAGAAATGATGTTCTAGAGGCTAGAGGAAAACTGGAATCAGAGGACAGGGGAGAAATGAGAATAAGACTTCTACTGCAGTCTTTCTGTATTGTTCTATATCCTTCCAACAGAACATGCAGAACATATTCTTAATGTATATTTGAAAGAAGCCTGGGAAGTTTTGTTTTTTTGTTGTTGTTGTTTTTGGTGGTGCTGGAGATCGAACCCAGGGCCTTGTGCATGTGAGGCAAGCCCTCTACCAGCTGAGCTGTGTCCCCAGGCCCCCTTAATGCATATTTGAATGAACAAAATAAAAAATGGTGCTCAGTAGGGTCCTGCAACTTGGTTGGTGCCCTGGACAGGGGAGTATGTGAATTAAACTTGGTGCTGGTGGTTTCTGGGAACTCCGGGCATGCCACACAGCCCCGTGTGATGACACCCAGGTGCCCTCATCAGGCAGCCAGCCACCTGGGGTGGTGCTCATCTGAACAGAGACCCCAGGTTGGCCCCTCAGTCAGCACAGGAGACCCCGCCTGAGCAGAGCCCACGAGGCGCCAGGCCCTCCTTGGGCTCTGCAGGCCCCAACACAGGAGCCGCTTTGTCCCAGGCTTGCCATGGGCATCGCGTGGCCCGGAGAGCGCCCCTGACCTGCTGAACAAAGCAGGGCCAGTTATAAAGCGCTTTTCTTCCCCCGGTTCCTTCCCGCTTCCTGCCCTCTGGAGGGTGCGCCTCGCTCATTCTCGCCAGTTTCTCACGCACTGGCACTGCCAGGCTTGGGTGAAGGGCCTTCCCACAGGACGCCTGTGGCCCCTCTGCCACCGATCTGCGCTCCACCAGGGCGCCACGGCAGGCACTCACCTATGGGAGCCCTCACACTCCCTGAGTCTCTCCCTGCCTGGGATTGCTGCCACTCCCACCTCCCCACCTCGAGACAGGGCCTGAGCATGGGGCATGCCCTCACCAGAGACGACAGCAGCCCGTATCTTCTCCCTTAAGATCTATTTAAATTTTTTGAGCCAAGTTTTACAAGAAGTCAAGGCGATTAAGCTCACAGCCAACAAAATCAGCAGCTCACGTCCATCCGGGATTCCCTTTGTGCCAGCGCGGAGCACTACCTGATCTCCTCCCTGGCACACTCCCAGGGGCAGGAACGGGATGCCCTCCACTTTGCAGATGGGAAAATGGAGGCACAAGGTTACTGGTGACTTGCCCAAGGTCACGGCATCAGTGGCAGAGCCAAAGGTCTGACGGAGACGTGCTGAGCGGGCACTGAGCACTGGGAAGGCGGCGAGGGGGAGCTGAGGGTGCCAGCGAACGGGAAAGAGTCGCACAGGGCCAGGCCACCAGGCCGGGCACCCTGCCGTGGGCTGAGCCACCTGGCAGCCCACGGCCACCCCCACCACGGAGGCCTGCTCGAGCAGGTGGCGAGCCTGGCTCTCCAGGGGTGCCGAGGGCCTGCCACAGGTGGAGAGCTGCTGCCCGGCCCGGCCTTCCCGCACCGAGCCAGCTTGGGACCGTTTCTCCCCGAGGCAAACAAAACATCTACCGGCTTCTCTGCCGCCGAGAACCATCGCCTCTTCCTCTGGGGCTCTTCCCTGTCTATCCGGAGCTCTCCATAGCCAAGCTGGGCCCACGAAACGCAGGACTGTAAAAGACGTCACGGGAACCTGACGGCAGCGCGGCTGCTGCCATCACCCTGCTTACTGTTCACGGCTCCCACGGCCACTGAGGCCACCGATCGTGACGGTGGCTCCAAGTTCTGACCTTTAATGCACTCTGCAAGCGGACGAGCCTGAGAAGTTTTTTTCTGCAGCCAGAGGCCAAGGTGGCTCAAGGGCTGGCAGGCAAGGGTCAGCAGGGGACACCCAGACATCCCGCCTGGGGTCCAGGGCTCAGATCCCTGGTGAAGAGACACGTTCTCGAGAAGTGGGGGCTGGACCCACGCTCGGAAGACATAGACGCTGTACTTGAAGGCTGCGCTCCACCCCAGCCACCCCGGGGAACAATGGGATGAGCACTCTGCAGAACTGGGGGCTCCGCTCCTGGCCACGCTCTCCCGGCTTGGGCACACGCACAGCGTTTTACTGAGCGCTCACCACCTCTTCCTCTGGGGCTTTTCCCTGTTTATCAGGGTCGGGGAGGGAGAGACCGTGGGAGACCCTTCCCCAGCATCATCCTCCAGAGGAGAAGGAAAGAACCTCCCCTGCACCCAGGGACAGGGACACTCACAGCCCAGGAGCCAGACACAGAAGAGACCCACTGTGTGGCTTTTGTTTGCAAAACAAAATGAACCTCTGTGGTTAGAAGGCAGGAGGGTGGGTGCCTCGTGGAGGGGACAGAAGGACACGTGGGTTACTGGGGCACTAACCACATTCTGCCATGATGCAGGCACAGTGTCGCGTGGCCCACCCGTGACCTAGGCGGAGTAGACTGCCGGTTTCTGGGTGTCCGTTGTTTAGATCTTTAAATACAGAGCAGAATACTCAAGTTCACTCAATCCACGCATCTGGGCATGGATTTCCAAGGACTCCTACGAGGTCCCGAGGATCAGAGTCCACCACCAGCGGTGCCCTAGGTGCCTTCTCCGCAAGCGAAAGCTCTCACGCTCGCACTCGCGGCACGTGCTGTCCTCGCCGGCCCCCGGCCCCAGAGAGCAGCAGACCACATCCTCTCTCCAGAGGAGGTTTCTAGAACCGGGTCGAGGATCTCCTGAGCGGAGACCGCAGGCCTCCCCCTCAGTCCTCTAGTCTACGCTGTGTCTCGAGGCTGCTGGGCTGCACCCCTGACCCCAAGGCCTGTGGCGGAGTTGGTGGTGAGGTGGCCTGGTGACCTCAGAAGGCCCAGTTCAGCAGAGGCGCCCACGGCACCCGGGGAATCACGTCTGGGGCACTTTCCCCAGCGTCTCCCGCTCACCTGGGAGGGGGCGTGGAAATGCACAGCTGTCCCCTCCACTGTAGGGAAGTGCCCACTGGGCAGCTCCAGGTGTGTGGAGGACACACGGCCCTCAGCTGCACAGGACGTCACCCTCCTGCTCTGGGACTCGCCTTCCAGGGCTGGTTCCTCTCGAACGCAGAGCAGTAGCCCCCTTGGCCTGGGGACACGGGAGCACAGGTCCCCGGCGTGCCAGGGCTCCCCGCACCCTCGCACCCGTGGCCGAGCCCAACTGCACATCAGGCGCAGCGGGAGGCTCACAAGGACGGCCAGCGACGAGCACGGCCGCTGTGACCACACACCCTGGTACGAGTCACTTCAAACTCACTCATTACGTTAAGAAAACGTATGGACCACGTGTTTTCCATCGGACGTTTTGGGCCGAGCTTGACCTCGAGTGAATGAGACTGAAGAACAGGCCCCACAGACGGGGAGGGGACTGAGCCCCTGTGGGCCCCGGAGCACCAGGTGCCTGCTCTCCTGCCCCCCTACTATCCCCATCTTTCAGTGGCCACCAGAGTGGCCTCCAACTCTGTGGCCTCTGCCACCGCGGCTCCCTCCCTCCCTGACGCCCTTGCTCCATCTCCCCTGCTCCTTCGGCCCAGCTGCTCTGCAGGGACCCCCAGCCAGCCGCCCCCCAGTCCTGACCTGCTGGGTCTCCCTCAAAGCCTGCACTGCTGTGTGAAGGTCCCTCGTTTATCACCTTATATACTAATGTCCACCCTATCAAAAAACACGCCCCCGAGAACAAGGACGTCACTTGATTGTCCACCAGTGTGCCCCTGAGGTCCAGGGGGTGCCTGGCATAAAGCGGCAGCTGGCTAGTACTTACAGGTGAGAAGAGGAGTTGGCGGTGGCCATTGAGGTAAAAACAGACAGGTCAAGGGCCAAGGACAGAGGGAAGGAGGAAGGGTTAAGGCTGGGGAGGGCTGGGGAGGAGAGCAGGAGGGGGAAGGGCAGGAGTCACAGGTCCAGCTACTTGGAGGAGCTGTGGGGCTTTGGGACAGGAGATGTCACAGGAGGGGACAAAAGCAGGGAGAAGACAGGTGGGAGTGAGCATGTTCTCTGCTTCCACAGATCGGTGAGGAAGGGGCTGTGCGGGGTGGGAGGTGGGTCCGGCACGGGGCCCTGCAGTAGCACCCGCTTTGCTATTTCAAGAGCGTTTTGCAAGCATCGCGGGCTTTGTGGGGGGTGGGGGGCAGCAGAAGCAGAGTCCTGGGCTGCAAGGAAGAACAGATCGTCCAAGACGCAGCTCTGCGTGCAGGGAGGCCGACTGGGAAGAGGCCGTGAGCAGGCGGGAGGATGCCCCATGAGGCCCTCTGGGGCTCGGGCCAGGCGTGGGGAGAGAGCGCCAAATGCTGGGGGCTCCTGGACCCCAGGGGAGAGGCCAGGCCCGTCTCCAGCTCAGCGTGTGCATCTGTTCTCTGCTGCCCGCCTGCCCCCTTCCTCCTCCAGCTGCAGACCCCTCCGGGGCCCCCGGCACACGGAAGCCAGGCTCTCACCCAGGTTTTGAGGAAAGCCAACTTTGGCAGAATCCTAAGGGAAATCCAAGAAGCCCCCTCCCTGGAGCACACTGTGCCGCCACGCGGCCTGGGCTCGTGCGCCAGATGCCTCTCGTGAGAGAACCCTGCACCCACACAGGAAAGGCACGGGGAAGGAGCCGAGGCCTGGGACCTGCCCCAGCCAGACGGAGACGTGACCCGTCTACTTGTCACAAGTAAACACAGAACAGCAGACCGTGAAGTCTGACTCCCACATCCTCGCAGAGGGACATCTGGGAATGTGCGCTGGAGGCCCAGCCAGGAGGCCGCCCTGTGGGGGGGGGAGCTGAAGCCCCAGCCATCGGGAGGCTGCACCTGCATCTTTCCAGTGGCCACGACGTGGCTCGTCACTGGGCACATGAGGCCGGACAGAGCCAGGGGTTCAGGTCAGGGGTGCACTCACTGCCCAGCACCCGCCTGCTGCCCTGTGGCCCGCCTGGAGAATGCTTTCTACTCCCCGTGCCCCCAGGCCCAGGACCTCGAAGGCAGAGAACTGAGAGGACAAGAAGCCCCATAGAGAATGCACTTTTCAAAACCTTGCTTTTGGGGCTGGGGATATGACTCAAGCGGTAGTGTGCTCGCCTGGCATGCGCGGGGCGCTGGGTTCCATCCTCAGCACCACATACAAATAAAATAAAGATGTTGTGTCCACCGAAAACTAAAAAATAAATATTAAAAAAATTCTGTCTCTGTAAAAAAAACACAAACCTTCAATTCAGGTCCCCCCCCCCACCTTTCAAAAACCATGGATTCCTCCCCCGCAACGCCTGCCCCACGCTGCAAGCTGCCCCGTCCAGAGGGTGCCCTGGGAGGCCCTAGGTCTCCACGCTCGGCGGCTTCCTCTATGACGTGTGCAAACCATCTGAGGATCCCGACCTGCTGAGACATCCTGAAGGCCTCTGGACATGGCAGGTCCCTAACAGAAGTGCTCACCGTTCCTCTTCAATGTGGGCGAGGGGCAGCGTGAAAGCGGCCAGCACATTTCTCACCCTGGAGACCAGGGCCCACTGTCACTGGGCAAGCTCCTGCCCTGCGCAGCCGCTCATCTAGTCATAAAGCACCTCGCCTCCAACACAGTCCCCTAGGCGCAGATGGGGAGGCCCAGTCCCAGACCTGTCCCCGGGGCATCCTGTCCACTCCCAGGGGCATCCATCCACTTCCTTCTCCACTCTGGCAACCCCCGTTAGAGGAAGCACGGAGACTTGATCTCAGCTCTTGGGCTGCAGACGGCCCAGGGATGGGTTGTGCACACGGTTCCCACTCAGAGGGAGCACGGTGTCCCTAAGGCCCGCTGCACCGACTCCCAGGCTCGGAAAACCCATTATTAACACAGCAGCCTGGGGGGCAGCTTGTGAAGCTCGTGGGGCAGTGCGACCCTGGGGTAGGCGGCCCAGGGGCCTTTGCTTGATGAGACCGGAGGACGTATTTTGGTGGATAGTTTTAATAGAAATTACTAGAAGTCACAGAACCCCCCGGCTAACCTGGCTCATCAGGACCGTGTAAAGGAGTCACAGGTTCCTGGGTCAACACCGGAGAGTCTGAAATTTCACACCTGGTCCTTCTCCCCCGGGCGCTGTTCTGAAGCTCTCTGCCTCGCTTCCTACGCCTTAGCTGGGTCCCTGAGAGTTAGTTTCCCTAAACAAGTGAGGTTCTGAAGCTCAGGTTAAATATCCATAAATCTGAAAATTCAAAAAGCTAGGAAACCCAAAACTTTTTGAGCACTGATATGATGATGCTCAGAAATTCTAAGTTATTCCAGATTTCAGATTTTTGGATTCAGGTAAGGTCTTACGCAAATATTCCAAAACCTGAAACACCCCTGGTCCCACACATTTTGGGTAAGGGCTCTTCCAACAGTGACATGCACTTTGGGGCTGGGGGGGGGGCAGCCAGCCAGGGTCTCCTCTCCTGTTGGGAACTGCCCACCACCTAGCTTCTTCCACCCCCCCGAAGTCCCCCCCCCCCAGGGAAGGCCGCTCTGCCTGCCCCATCTTCTTTGCCCCGGCCCCACCTTGCTGATCTCAGGTGAGTCCCACCAACAGGACTGGCCCCTCCTTCCTGAGAGCCAGACCAATGTCACATCACAGCTGGCCCAACCAGATGCGCCTCTGGCCTGGCCTCCTGCCAACAACCTCGGGCACCTTCAGACCCACACAAAGCCTCCTTGCATCTCGGCCTCAGCCCAGGCACCCACCGGCCGCCACTCCACCACGGAAGCCACTGCCGCCTGCTATCAATGCGCCTCTGTTCCCCCGACACATGGCGCAGGGCTGCCCGCAGCCTGCCCATCGGGCTGCCTTCTGAGAGCCCCTTTCAACGGCCGCTCCTGCCTTCTCCACCCCTCCCTCCCATGCACAAAGACCAGCTAGAAAGTGGGATTTCTCTCTATGGGAACAAAAGGAGGTTAGCCTTCTTTCCTTCCTGTTTTTCCTGTCCTCAATCTAAATCTGGCAATTGGAAAGAGGGTGGGAGCAGTTAAAGGGACCCAGTTTGTGACCTTAAGGGACACTCTGGTGACCAGAACTGCTCTTGTTGGCTTTCTCTACTGGGGTGGCTGGAGGGGGCATCTGAAGCCGTCACCACCCCAGCTCCTGCTGGGAGATGATGGTCACATGGCCTCACAGGTCATCTTCTACAAGCCCCTTCATTAAGGGCGGACACTGAGGCCCGAAGCGTCTACACCTGGGCCCCCAGTGGGCTTCTGGGGCAGCTGCCGGGGCCCTTCCCGACCGGCAATGGGGAGGCAGAGCTTCTTACCATCGTCCAAGTAGGCCTGGTCCAAGTTCTGCTCCTGTTTAATGGTCACTCCCGCAGGTAATACTTCCTTTTGGTCACTGACTGGGGGTCCGTTTTTGGCGGCTCTTTGGCTGGTGGCATTCTGCTGCTGGATCACGGTGGGGTAGGAGCCCGGGCTCAGCCTCTGCCCTTGACTGACGGGAGGCGGGCCGGGCCGGGCAGCGCCTGGTGGGAAGTTCTCGCAGTACATGATGTGCTGGAACTCCTGGTGGCTCCCGCAGCGCAGCGGCTGGTTGGTGGGCGAGTAGTGGATCACCGGCGGGGCCTGCTGGCTGGCCGGGGAGGGGTGGAGCAGGGCCGAGCTCTGCCCCGGGGAGCCGGCATGCACCAGCACGGAGCGGTGGGCGTCCGCGAGGGACAGGGGTGCGGCCATGAGGGTGGGCTGCTGGTAGCTCAGCAGGCTGGGGCTCAGGCTCTTGCTCCGCTGGTAGAGGACGGCCGCTGGGTTCTGCTGTTGGTAGCGGGCATCAGGGGACGAGAGCCCTGAGCGGAACTGCTGGCAGGGAGCCATGGTGGCCACGAGGCAGGAGGGGGACTCGGCCACCATGGGGTGCTGTGGGTAATAAGACTGGCTCCCCAGGCCCCCGGGGGCGGGGCTGCAGATCAGAGAGGGGTCGTACTCATCGGTGGGCTCCGTCTTGATGGCCGGGACTGCAAGGAGAGAAAGCACGCGCTTCAGAACCTCGGTGGGCTGCGGATGTGTCCCGAGGACAAGCGGACAGAGGCTGGGGACAGGCATTGGCAGTCCCCGTGGTGGATCCCAGGGCTGGACTCTGCCACTTACTACCCTGGGGTGAAAGGCTCCCTGGGAATCCGTTCTCTCAAGGTGGAAACTTCATGGTGCAATGATCTCAGGTGAGAGATCTTTCCAATGGCCACCGGGAGGAGGGCAAGACCAGAGAGCAGCCCTCACCCTCTTCCCTTCTGTAGTGCTTTAGGGAGCAGGAGCAGGCCTCGGCTTCCCCGCCTGTTCCTGGTGGAAGCCATCCCAGCTGCTCAGTGGGGCTAGTGGGAGACGGAGACCTGGATACCTGCCATGGAGCCCAGCGACTGGCCTGCAGAAGGTGCGAGGACTCTGCCATTGCCGCTGCTACCTTGCCATTAGTGCCACGATGACTACCACTGCCCACAGAGTCACCGCTGCCTGGCACGAGTCACCAGCAACGGTCCTTCCCCGGGGCCCCGAGTGCAGGAACCGCTGAGTAAAGGAACTAGTGGCAGGACAGGCCAGAGGTTAGAGGAGGGGGTGAGTGGGACAGCAGGGCCAACTCAACCACCAAAGTCACTTCTCCAGAGGCCATCTGAAGGCCAGCATCTGGGTCCCTGGCCCAGCCAGGGGCCAGAGGGCTCATTCAACCCTGCTCAGCCAAAAGAGTAAGCACGGAGGCCAGGCCCAGGGAGGCCGGGCCCAGGGACGCCTCGTGGCCTCAAATGAGACCATCCCACAAAAGGTGACTGACACCCTCTAGATTGAAAGGAATGGTTGAGCTGAAGCCCAGAGCCCACCCAATGGTGCCCACGTGCTCTGGTCATCTGACCGCTACTCCTGACCACGTGTGACGTCAGTCCTGGGACAGGGTGTCCCTGCAGGGACACAAGCCTCCAAAGCCAAGCTCACCGGGACCAGGTGTCCCCTTGGCTGAAAGATCTCAGGCTGGCCGAAGACAGGACTGATGCCCTGGGTGACGCAGGTCCTGGGTTACGGGCTTCCACTCTGGGAAAGTGTCCGGCAGGTCCTTCTCTGGGAAATTTCTAGCCTCTTCCCCAGAAGAGCTTGAAGACGCATGTTTTCACTTAAAATCCCACTTTCCTGGCTGTTCCTGACCAGCTCTGCTGCAGCCGTGTTATCACCAATGTGCCAATCACATCAGCCTTCTCTATTAGCAGCCCCCACCAGGGTCAGGTCAGGTTGGCGGGGTTCCATCCGTCCCACTCCTGTGTCATGTCTACAGTCCCCATGCTCAGATACTTTGGGGACAAATGAATGAATGAATGACAGATGGCAGTCACCACCTGTCTTGGGAACATGTGCATCTGGAGCTGAGAGCTCGGGGCCTGGTTATCCACCCAGGAGCACCACTGGCCGCCGGGAGCCTAGCCGCTGCACATCCACCGAGGGTCTGCAGCTTTAGGGCACGCACACCCACTTCTGACCTCTAGAAGGGTCACATCCAGGACAGTGACAGCAGCCATCTGCCAATCAACCCCTCATACCCATCTACTCGTGGCCTTCTCCCTCCCCCACCCAAAGGAAAATAACAATAGCCGACATCATTGTCACCAGCCCACCCTGCACTGCGCCAAGTGTCTGATGTGCATTTGATTTTCATGATTCTTACGAGGACGTTGCCATCTGACCAATGAGAAAGCTGAGCCTCAGAGACGTAGAGTCCCTGGCCCCAGGTAGCCCAGCTGGAGGCGGAACACAGGAGTCCCGAGTCCCGTGCCTCAAGACTGTGCTGCCTCCACCAGAACAGGAGTCGGGGAGCTCCTCACCTGGGTGGTAGGTGAAGTGCTGAGGCTGGCTTCGTTTTCTTTTCCCGTTGATGACGTAGAAGTTCACCTTCACGGAGGTGCGGATGTGCTTGTTCCGATACTCGGGGATCTCAACAAAAAGCATGTTCTGGAAGGAAGGGGTCGTCATGGACTCAACTGCAGCAGGGTCCGCGCTCCCACCAAGACCCCAGGGGCATTCAGCCAGCCCCCCTAATGGCAGGGCACCCTGCGCTGACCGGGAAACCCGACTGAAGGGGAACTGAGCCTTTCAGCCGTGGCCGGGGAAGAGGCTGCACCGGGGTCTATTAAGACCCCACCGCTCAAACCAGGGGGCCTGGCCCCATAGAGACTGGACTCACACAGGTTCGACATGTACTTACTGAGTGCCTGCCAGATCCGCCACAGTGGGAGACGCAGCGGAGGAAGGAGGGAGGGAGGGGACAAGGACACAGAACAGAGACAGGAAGCAGGGCGGGGGCTTGGGACCCCCTGCCACCTGAAGTCCGCACCCCAGGCTTACGGGCTGGCTCTTGTCTTTATCCACGGAGGCTTCCATCTCCCAGACCTGCTGCCCATCTGGAAAGCAGAAAGCAACACACTCTGAAGAAACTACCAGAAACCAAGGCTCAGGCCCAAACCCCGCCCCCCCAGGGTCACCTTGGGACGAGTTTTTCAGTAAGGTGTGCTGTGAGTGCACGTGCCTATGTGTACACCTCCCTACAAGGATGACTCTCTTCCAAGTGCAAGGCGTGTTGACCACAGAAAACAGGAAAAAATTAGACACTGCTCAGAATTCTGCATCCTTAGCTTTTCCTCTGTATCCGAAAGTTACTTCTCTTTCTTTAAATAAAAAAAAAAAGTATTGTTCTGTCTCATACTTGATGACACGCTTTGTTCAACCAAAGGCTATTTCCAAAAGGTCCTGCAGATGCCAAGAGTGTCCCTGGAGCCTCGTTATGGATCCCTGACCGTCCCAGATGTGCCTTCTCCATTGTCTGAGAACCAGGTGACTTAGACATTCTGGCCTCGGAGGAACCCAGTGACCTCAACGGGGTCCTGGCTCCCGAGTCACCAGGGTGCGTGGAGACGCAGGAGCCCACCCCACACCTTTCCGGCAGCAGAGAGCCCAGATTCCACAGTGTGAGTCACGGCACCGACGGAGGAGGTTTTGCTCCTTCCCGGGAGCCGAGCACTGGTTCCCCAGTCTGGGGCCAAAAAGTTGGGCCAAACACAACTCTGCGTTTGCAGATCACAGGCTTCGCTCGCTGACCACCTACATTGGCCACTGGGCAGTTTTCAGCTGAAACAAATCATTTCCACCGGCGTTTCCAGGGTGTTTGTGGAACATTGACTCTGAAGGATATGAAAGGGTTTTACGAGAAGGGGAAACTTCTACAAGCTAATAAGGATTTGGAAAACGCTGAGTCAAAGTCAGATGGGTCTCTTGACTACAGGACTCCCCCAGGCTCACCTGCAGAGGAACCCCTAGATGGGCTGCAGTGGGTGGCCCACCCTGACGTCGGACCACAGAGCCCCCGTCCCTTCCTGGAGCATGGCCGATAGCATCTTCCGTGACAGTCCAGACCTGGCCCCACGTGGTCTCAGCTCTAAAGCTCAGCCTGAGAAATCTGGGCTGCAGGCATTGTTGGAACCTACCGGAATGGCCCACCACCACCCCACCATTAGCACAAAGAGGTTGCTGGGAAGGTAGGCGCAACCTGGAAGATCTTGCAAAGAACCAGCAGTGGACAAGCTGGAGACCTCTGTGACAACCAGGTCTGCGGTCTTGGGCTGTCAGATGAAGTCCCTGAGATCAAAAGAGGAGGAGCCAGGAGCCAAGCTGAGCCCGCAGAGGCCCTGGGCCCCATCCCCGGCCTCAGCAAAGGCACGTGCCCACCTAACTACGGCACGGGGTCCCTGCGGACGGACAAGGTATCCCCGCGCAGTCTCTGCACCACGCTGCAGGGAGATACTTTGTGATTGAGTCTCCCAGAGAGTCGGCAGCTCCACAGGCTGCTGAGGGGCCCCAGAGGAAGTCCCAACAGCAGACACTGCACAGAGGGAAGCAGGAAAGGACAGACAGGCGGACATCAAGGCGGCTGAACAGAGGTCCTCAGGGCTTGGTCCTTCCATGAGCAAAGATCTCAATCCTGGTTTCCACGTCACAGACGGGTCAAAGGCCACCCAACAGAGCCGCGTGACCCCTCTCAAGAGAGGTCACCACCAGGAGTGCAGCGACTTGGATGGGTCCCCTTCCAAAAGAGTGTCCTCACACGCTGACCGCAAAGCGAGCCCTGAGCCAGAGGTCAGGTCAGGCGTTCACAGAGGAAGCAATGGTCAGTGTCTGCTCGTGGCCCGTGCCCAGCGCTCGCCGGCCAGGCTGAGCTCTGCCGCCACCAGAACTTGGCTCCCGGGTGGGGGAGGCCCGTCTTCAGGAGCTCAGGCCTGGGAGGGAAGCAGGGCCCCTGAACCCTCCACAGAGCTCAGCCCCAGGACACCCCATGGCAAGGGACGGGCCACCACACCCTGAGGCCTCCCCTGGCCCAGCAGGTCTGAGGGGAAAGGCAGCCCCAGGGTGCAGGAGGAGTCCCTGCCACCCCAGTGTTCTCTGCCACATGCCGACTGCAGCCAGGACAACTCCCCTCTAGTCACCTCGGTCCTCTTTACTCCTGGCTCCCTCAGCTTTGGAACATGAGAGCCGCTTCAGATCCCTGATTCCGCCAAGTAGCTGTGTGACCTGGGATAAGACACTAGACCTCTCTCTGCCTTTAATCCAAACTATGAGGATCTCACATCCCTAGGCCTCACGGGGTCCTCATGAGGATTCAGCAGGATGCCTGGCATGTTGGCGAGGGTGACAATTATGCCCGGTGGCACCAGGTTATTCCTACACTGACTTCTCAATGGCTCTTTCGCATACTTTCCGCCACGTGCTACGACTGGAATGAACAGGCATCCTTGAACCAGAGTCCAGTGAACGTCCTCTGGCTGCCCCTTCCAGCACCTCTGGCCCCAGGAAGAAACCTGCAAAGAGGCAGCATCTGTCCCGTCAGGCGCTCGACTCTCTTTGCTTTCAAAAATGGGCCTTTTACACCATTAACTTGACGTTAAGAGAAAGCGTGAGGGGTCACAGGCATGGCAGACGTGGGGGTACCTGGAGGCCTGTGAAGCGGGGGGCTAACTTCTTTCTTTTGCACCTTTAGGGTCAGAAGCTCAGAGGCGCGACCCCGCTGGCCGAGCCTTGCGTGAGCACACAGGTCCCCAGCAGGAAGTGAAAGCTGACACCACCCCCTTCTCCATTTAGATTTACACAGCGAGGAAGACGCAGCTCAAGGGACTGTCACTGAGGGAACTGGGTGGTTTACAGAAGGTCCCAAGGCCAACTTCCCGGCTGCACCCCGCCCCCCCACGCCTGCTGGTGTACACGTCCGGGGCAGGCCCACCCCATGCTCATGCACCAGAAGCAAAATAAACACTCAGCCCGAAGCCACTGTGTCCAGGTCAAGTCCTCCTGTCACCATGTACGGCCGGTGTGGCCCTCAGGGTGCACACCTCTTAGGTCTGAGTTTGCTCATAGGCAAAAATGGCGAAGCTGGCACCGCTGAGCTCCAGGAGTCTGGGGTCGGAACTGAACAGTGGGCAGGTGCACACAGCACAGGACACGCCCCCCCAAGGCC